>NC_092209.1:66925389-67107678 GCF_043381705.1 Parasteatoda tepidariorum
ATTTGTATGGCAGTATACCATAGGCCAATGGTAACCATAAAGATTTGTATGGCAGTATACCATAGGGAAAAGCTGATCTAGATCCCCACCAACGAAACAACAACTCCTATGGAGTCCTCAAAAACATCTTCTAAAAGAAATAAATATCCATTTTTTCACCACGAAGTTAATTAAATTCAACTTGTAATCCGGCAAGGCATTCCTGGTGAGTCTTTTCCGGTCTCCGGTTGGCCAATTTTTCCATTTTTGAATGTTTGAAATCTGATGTTCCATTGATTTAGGCTTAGAGTATCAGACCGCCATATTAACGTGTCATCCACTACAAGTGGAATCTTTCGTTAACTTTGGCTACTTATTTTAATTTTTTTTCGATCTCATTCTTGATCAAAAACATTCTATTGCAAACGCCTATGTGATTATCTATCTGAATTTATTAAGTTTTTAATCTTCGGCGGTCTGGTACTTTTATTATCTGTATCTTTTCAAAATATGTCGCGATTGGGTAAAGGTTGTCGCTATGTTAAATTTTGCCATTTGTTAAAGCTGTCTTTCTACACTTTAATTAATATCTTGCTGTTTACAATTTTATCTAAACTTTTTATATTTCTTTCTCCCAACTGTTTCTGATTAAACGACATCTTTCTTTTTATTTTATGCCCTCCCTCTGATTTTATAAAAATTTTTAAAGTCACATCACTTTTCCATTATTAATGGTGTTCTATTCCCCATAGCAATTTGTAAACAATCTCATGATGAAAATCGCAGTTAAGTGCTTATCATCTAGCCAGATTCATCACTTCTTGAATAATTAAATTTTTTTAATTCTTTTAACTTGTTCGGTGTCAATTTCATTTTATTGCTGTCATATATCAATATCAAAGTCAGTGTTTACATTCTCATTAGGTTTTGATTTTAATTCCACTTGGGTTCTTGCAATGCTTTTTTACATTATCTTACATATGTTAGGGCTTTATATTTTTATTTTGTGTTTAATTTTTGCTTGCCATTAAATTATTTTTTTTATCATGTCTCTGTGTTTTACTATCTTACAATATTTCTTAAGTATACACATATATTTGTACAATGTTCGGTTACATATTTATACATAGCTTAGTGTCATCACTTAACTAGATTTGCTGGATTACTGGTTGACAATTGTTATGCTTCAATATCATCAACGGGACAGTCCCTGGCCATATCATCTGCTGCTGTTACCAAAAATGCTTTTAACAATTTAATCTTTCTTTAAGTTTGCAACTTTTTCGTCATAGCGATTTCCTATACCCAATTAATTTTTATTTACTATCCCTGACCAAGTGTCAATAGCATTTATTAATTTTACCAATTTTAACCATGTCTTAAACATGTTTAGTATTTACCAATGTTTCTATATTGCGCTCTCTTATCTAACTATGCTTAACACAACTCAACATAAATTTTCTGAGTTTTATATCCCTCATTAGCCTGTTTTCTATTCTTAGCTTTTCATAGTCTAATACAATCTTTTTTATAGATAAAATTTTGTTCACATGCCACCACTAGTAGCACCGTTACAAATTCGGCTTTTGTCCCGTTTGGTCTATTTTAAACTAATTTCGCTTCGACCACCAGCCCACTCTTTATCTTTTGAGTTTTCATAGTATTTAATTGTTTTAGTAGTCTGTTTAATTTTTAGCTTAGTATCACATATCAAAATTAAAAAAAATTTCGCACTCGCTCCGACCATCGGACCATTATTTAAATTCGCTTTCTTTTAGGTTCCTCTAATATCTCACGCTTATCTAGCTAATTATGATACCAATCAATCAAATTAACGTTTTTTATACTCGCTCCGACCTCCAGACCCACTTTCTATTTCTTGTTTTTTGCATTTTTAACAAATATTGGTTGCCTGTACTCAATATATTTTGTTTCTAATCAACATGACCAATATTTTTCCCTCTCGCCCCGACCACCGGACCCATTTTCTAACGGTTAGTACTAACCGTTTAAAATTTATTTGAATAAGAACAGCATTCAGAAAGGATTTTGCAAGGACAGAGGAAGTTTATCAAAGAAATTAAAAAAAAAAAGCTTTCTGGATATATATATTTATTCTACAATTATTAAGTTTTGCATTTTTAATATCCATTGCGAAAGATTCTTGTAAGTAACTATTTTTTGATGTTATTGGAAGTGGAATTAGAANATTACCTCTTTCCATTAATAAGTAAATGAAAAGTCGATTTCCAGGTGATTGCTCGTTGCAGATAATTCGTTCTTTGAGAAGTTCTCTTTGGTTGTTGCTCACTTTTAATATCGTAGCTTTGATCGATATCGTACCTTTCAATCTTCTTCACATGCGTATTTTAAGAAAATACTCTTAGTAATTATTTTTTGAATTTTTAATTACACAATAATAAGTGAAAACTATATCTACATATTTTTTTGGATTTAATGATTTACCATATTTTGAAATTGTATACAGTCGGACCTCTATTTAACGAAACCGCTAAATCCCGAAAAAAAGTTCGTTATATAGAAAATTTGTTAAATAGAAAATCACCTTTTGAAATACTTACACGACACAAAACAGGTTTTAAATTAACTCCTCCACCCCACCCAACCTCTTTTGAACTCTTTATAATTTCTTTTTACTCTAACTTCCTTATAACGAACGTTCGATTTTATAAAATTACCTCTTTCCATTAATAAGTAAATGAAAAGTCGATTTCCAGGTGATTGCTCGTTGATGATTATTCGTTCTTCAACAAGTTCTCTTTGGCTGTTGTTCACTTTTAATATCGTAGCTTTGATCGATATCGTACCCTACACTCTTCGTTACATACGCATTTTATGAAAATACTCTTAGTAATTATTTTTTGAATTCTTGATTACACGATAATCAGTGAAAATTATATCTATATTTTAATGGAGTTAATGATAAACCACATTTTGAAATTGCCCGAGAAATAATTTTCGGTGAAAGATACCACAATTTTCATGTAGGCAATAGAATTTCTCTGTGTATTAGGCTGTTATCTAGAAGAAACAGAGATAACCTATAAATCACCCATTTGGAAAAAATACTTAGGAGTATTTTGTGAAATGTCACTTTATAAAAAAGTAAGGTTTACCATTCTATAGCTTCAAGCTCTTCTTTTAAAAAGAATTTGAATTTAGGATATGAAGTTCTAATTTTTTTAAAAATTAAAATTAATCATCAATCAAATTTAACGTTCATTTCTTATTTATTAATTTATATGTGACGTAGTAAGCTAGACCACAATTTATAACGATACCAAAGAGCTCTATATATGCATTGCAAAGTAAGCATTTAAGCCACTAACTAAGCAATCATTTAGGCACTATAAGCTATTCAATTTTGAAAAAACTCAAAAATTCATTTATAAATTCAATAGTCCATTGAAACCGGCAAAAGACAATATGTTATGTAAATTATATTAGAAAAATTATTTTCACTTTTTCGTTTTCTTATTTTGTTACTGAGTACATATAATCATTTTTCACATAGCTTTTGATTACTTTTCCTTTTTTTCCTAGCATAAATATTTGTTTGCAACCCTTATATCTTCTGAATTCGGTTTCGGTAAAATTCAAAATATATGTATTAAGGGCAGTGATTACGTAATATCCTATGCATTAACCCTTTGACGCAGATGGGACACCGGTGTTCCTTTTATATATATTTTTAAGCTGTAATTTCAAAGAAAAATATATTTCGTTATTCTTTAATTATAAAAAACAATTTAAAAAGTTGCTAAAAAAATCTGTTAGATTATCGGAACTATATTTGTACCAAAATATAAAATCCAAAAAAAGTAGTTCGAATTTTTAATTTCATTCATAATCAAAAAACTATCAGTAAATACAAATTAAAGAGATTTCATTGATGAATAACTAACTGTTTCTCTTGAATCAAAATAACAGTAAGTAAGTGCAAATTTGAAAAATTATTGTTTGGAAGTGAGCTGTGTTTGTAAGATATTACCTTTAACACAGGAAAAGGCACCTGTGCTTTATACTGTATCTCAGAACCATAAATTCGGAAAATACAAAATATAACATTTTTATACTTATTTTGACCAAAATTATGTTAAATAATGAGAAAAAAAATATGCAAAAATACAAATTAAAATTCTGCGTCAAAGAGTAAGTAAACTACATACATACAAACAACATAAAGATTAATTAATTTTAACAAACTTCAAAAAAAGGGGGAACTTTTTTTTAAAAAATTAATCAAACTGTATGATGGTACAGAAAAAAAATCTAGTTATGAAAAAAGTTTTTAGAACATTAAAAAACGTTAGCCATTATTTTTATACTTATTTTTAAAAAACTTAAATATTTTTTTGCTTAACTACGCTATAGGTTAAGTTTTCTAAAGCATTCTTTACGCCAATGTTTATTTTCAGCTTTTCTTTATACAGCAGTCTAAAATTATAATAATCAATATTCCATCCAATTTCCGATTGTTTCAAAAGTTTTAAGACTAGCATGCAGGAAAAAAAATTAACTCCATGAAACAATTCCAGGATATATTTACTTTATTTTCTCCAAACTAAAAATAGAAAGATGCTGATACATTTCTCCCATATGTGTGCTGTTTTTATAATAGTTTGATCAACAATGTGCAAGTATGATTGAAGATTGGAAGTTCCTCCCCTCCTTAGATTGTTCTCTAAAAGGAACTAAATCAATAAGCGAGTCTTTGGGTCGCCTTGGAAACCTGTCTGCTTGGATCCTAAAACAGATTGCATTACCAACCCTTAAAAGCCTGTTTAGTTCCATTTTAGAACTTCTCATAAACTTTTACACTTTTAAGAACTTTGCGTTTACTTATTACAGAATTTGCTTTTCCTATTTATTTGTAATTCGCAAACTCCACAGAAAAACTTTCATTTACTGCAGTGGAAGAAAAAAAAACATGTTTTGTGTTAATAAAATTCGTCTTGGATTAATTTATGTAGACTAAACTAATCTGATTCATGATATTATGCTGTTACTCGTAATATATGTTTTTGAAATTCTAGTAAAAAAAAATTAAGTTAAAAAATATACATGTTAAAAGTCACAAATTAATATTTTTCCAAAGAACTAAAACACTATAAGAATCTTAATGATTCGTAAAATTTCGATGAGTAGTTTTGTTCTTTCAAAGAATGTAAGAATAGCAAAAATGCTATCGAAGTATACATATTATAAATAACAAATTTATATTTTTCCGAAGAACTAAAACACTATAAAAATCTTAATGATTCGTGAAATTTTGATGAGCAATTCTGTTCTTTCAAAGAATGTAAGAATAGCAAA
Organism: Parasteatoda tepidariorum; assembly: GCF_043381705.1. Taxonomy (NCBI): domain Eukaryota; kingdom Metazoa; phylum Arthropoda; class Arachnida; order Araneae; family Theridiidae; genus Parasteatoda; species Parasteatoda tepidariorum. Next base: position 66,930,706 of record NC_092209.1, read on the forward strand.
AATGCTATCGAAATCCCCATTTTATTTAAGTAAACTATTATTTTGAACCCAATATGTTGGACACTGGCACTCACAAGGATATTCGAAGTGTTCTATAATAACCGCTCTTAATACAAAATCTATTAAAAAGAAATGAAAATCCTTCCAAGTCTAATAATAAGATTTAAGCTAGTAAAAAAGAAAAACGTTATCAAGACATGATGAAACATTAACGAGGAGTAGAAAACTTTAAAAGATTAAAAACTGTTTAATTTTCAGAGAAAACTCAAAGAAGATAAAAGATGACCATTAACAAACTTTTCAAATTTTATCTGTCAAACATACTGGTTTCGATAGATTTTGTACCGTTTTTCTCAACTGTAAGGTGTCTTATTTTGAAACTGTTTTCTCATTAATATTTATTTGCGATACCTAATTAGCATACAGTTTACTTTAATTTTGCAGAACTTCAAAAATAAATATTAAGAGCGTTAATTACAGAACTCCCTGTATATATACAAATATAAGTATGCATTAATTCAAACATTAAAAACATTTTTGATTAAGTTTCGGATAATCAAAAATGCTTTTCTTACATATATAATTAATATAAAATGACCTTGAAAAACTGCATTAAATAAAAAGCTATGGTCATCGACTGTTAGTATTCAAAATTTTAACTCTCGTTTTTATTGATTATAAATAAGTATAAAAGAATATAAGTTGTAAGTTTACTTTATTTAATATCTGATTTCTTATTCGTTGAATTGGTTTGCTTCGTTCTGCTCTTTCTATCCACTCTTACATTCACTTATGCGTTCATAAACATCAAGGATTATTATACGATATAATTCGGTAAACTAAATAAAAAAAATTAACGGCCATCACAGTAACGAAATATAGTAAATGGTGCACACCCAAGCACATAAATTTAAAGTTTTTATTTTTAATCAAGGATATAGTATCATCTTCGTTATCAATAACAATTCTTCTTTTAGTATGCAAATTTTCAATGCTGAATCTGTAAAAAGTAATTCATTTTTAAACAGAATATCTGGTGATGGTACTTTAGATTTCATCAAAATTTTAAATCTCTTAATCTGTTGGATAAGGTTTCAATGATTGGAATAAACAGAAATCTAATGGCGCAATGTCGGATGAGTATAGTGAATGAGACCATACCTCCCAATCCCTTAATTAATTTTTTCTAGGGTTGATCTTCCTGGTCAATACGAGTTGGAAGGATCAAAATTACCGTGTTTAAACATTAAAAAAAAAATACTTTTAGCACTTTCAAACGTCTATTGCGATTATTAAACATAGTAAATGTTTTTGGTGGCAACTGCTGCGTCCCACCCTTGTGCAACTCAACATACAATGCTGGATATGTACCTTTTTCTTTATTACACCATTAATTTCAAAAAAATGAAAAAAATTTAATTTGTATTAATTTGCTCAAATTTTGTATTTTGCCATGTAAATTTACATTCTATAAGAATACGTAAGAATCATATAACCTACAACTAAAAACTTTTTTCGATTATTGGTAAATAAAATAATTAAAAATGATATTTACTGACAATTTTTACACGGAATTTAATAAACAAATTTTATAATTGAGTGCGAAAATTTTACAATTAGCTAAAAAGAGTCTTGAATTAAGGCGAAATACGCAAAAAAAAAATAATGATAATGTAAGGAGTCCAAACTTTAAACCGCTCTTCCGACCAAACTACTGACCATAGTTCTCAGACTGTGGCTACGCCTTCTATTTTAGAGTAAGAATTCCGAATCCGTTGATTGTTTTTTCAGAGAAAGTATGTTTTTGCGTCTGATTTCTCACATTAAAATATCGTCTTCACTAAATAATTAGCATATTTGAGGTCAATCTTCCGAGCCATTAAGATTGAATCCTAGAACGTGAAAAAATCCGATCATTAAATCAAAAGTTATTTAGGGTGTTTTATTTTTTTTCCCGCACTGTACATTGAGACCTTTATGACAACTTTACGATTTAATGTTTTTATCACCTACTCAGAAAAATTAAGTGTAGGTCTGAAGTAAAAATCAAAGAGAAAGGTCAGTAATTGTGACATTGTGTTGCTAAATGGCACCATGTAATTTTTTTAGAATTATTGGAACACTGCATAATATTTGTGAATTAGATGTGTTTCTTGCGTGAGGTAAATGACATTTGATCAATCATTATTTTTAAACATTTATTCAAGACACACGTCATCAAGGTTGGCATTTAATTACGTGCAAAGAATAACAAATACACTGGTGGACAAAATTAAGAGATGGAAAGCATTTTCGCACATTCATTCGCACATGCAAGATATCCGCACACCGCTCCATGTGTTTGACAATGGTTCCGTGAATGCCCAGAGGTACAGGCAGGAGGTCTTAGAGCCCCATGTGCGTCTTTTCAGGGGCGCTGTTGGCCCTGAGTTCATTTTTATGGACGACAATGTGCGACCACATAGGGCTCTCATGGTTGATAAGTATCTGGAAAGCGAGGATATTCAACGAATGGAATGGCCAATCAAATCCTCTGAACTGAATCCTATTGAACATGCTTAGGATGCTCTTGGGAGAGCTATTGCGATACGCCAAACTCCCTCCAGAACCATTCTGGAGTTAAAAATTGCTCTGATGGAGGAATGGGAGGGTCTTCCACAAGTCCTCCTTAACTCCCCTATTAACAGCATGCATATTCGTTGTGCATGCTGTCTGTCAGGGGTGACCATACACCGTACTAGAGGCAACACATACTGTACAAGCCTCACTTTTATTGTCATCTTTTATCCTTAAGTTCAGACTACATTGGATTTATTGGCAATAGGTCTTGCCAGTGAATGGCACTTTCATTTTTGTTTTGCATACTTTATTATCATGGAATAAGCTATATCCATACCATATTTCATTTATTTATATTCAGTATTTTTTGAGATATTTGGGAAAATGTCTTCCATCTCTTAATTTTGCCCACCAGTGTATTTCTGTTTCATGTTTATTGTCTACGGTTAAATCTTTAATTCTAATGTTTTTGCAAAGATTTTTAGTTCCATAGAACAACTTAAAACATAATTTGGTTTTAAATTCTCTTTCTTTAAACTATTTCATTTTTATTTTTTCAGGATTGTCTTACTACGGACAACTTTATAATGTCGAACTTTCCAAGATGTCTTGAAATATCAACAATAGCTCACTTCAGTTAAAGCACGATAGGTAAACCAGGCTCCAAAATACATCGTACAAAGTGGCGGAAGGACCAAATTCCGCGGCTGAAAATGATCCCTATCGTCAAAATGCCACAGAAAATATGACAAGATCAGACAAAATGGACAATAAATGGGACCCAGGGCCTCCTATAGCCTTGGTTGGGTCCTCTGCTCCCAACGTTCCAACTGCCCCACATGTTCCATCTATTCCTCAACCTCCTACATTGCCGTATGGAGCTAACCTACCATCAGGCTCTCTGCCTCAACCTCCAGGTTGGCCCCAACAAGCGTTGAGGAGGAGTCAGTCCAGATCGACTTCCTCTTTGCCTCCTGAACCCTTCATGATCATGAAGAGCCGGACACTCAACAAACGTGTAACTATCAATGTGGGTGGTGTAAAACATGAAGTGCTGTGGAGGACTTTGGAAAATCTACCTCATACGAGGCTGGGGAAGCTGAAAGATTGTAACACGCATGAAGCTATCATGGAGATGTGTGACGATTACAGGTATGATATTGTTGTGATTTCTCTTATGCTGAGTGACGGAAAAATATGGAAGTGGTTAAGTATCATAAAGAAATATTCATCGGATATAAAATACACTGTAAAATATTTCCAAAAGAAGTATTCAACGACACCAGTCTCGATGTTAGATCACGTACCTTGAAGCTGGGTCATCAACTGGAAAGTAATTACTACATTCTACTGGTACATCTTCTTGGAAGTTTTGGGATGTATGTTGAGTTTGGGGTCGTTAGAAAATATGTACAAATTATGGATTCTCTTTTTACGAAAATTTAAATCTAAAACAAAAATTGCGGGTTTTGTTTAAAAAATTGAAGTTGCTTCCTACCTCACTTCTAGGGTAGAGGGTTTTGCTTCAAGTTCGGCACAGTTAAATGCATCTTTTGATTTTTAGATCCCAAGAGTATTTCTCGAGATATTTGACCATTACCATGCCTTTCAATCACCCTGTAGTTAATAGTTACTATTATAATTTTTGGCTCCACGAAAGTTCTGACATCTTTTGTGTTAAGCATACCGTTTAATAGCTAAGCTTGGAATATTTCATCATTTCTTCTGTGTTCTGTGCATACTGTCTACGTCTACAGTCCTGGTAACCGAAACTCTCCAGAGTGGCAGCGGACTCTGCAGATTTTATAGCATCTACAGATTACTTTCCACTTAAGATTTTTTTTTTAAAATGGAGAAAAATAGCAATAAAAAGCCCAAAACAATTAAAAACCAACGATGAATTTCAAAAAAATAAGAGTCTTTAATTTTCATTCATGAAGGCAAAGAAATAATTTTCCTTTTTTAAAATTTTATACCACAAAAGACACGTCCTCAATTTATCCTTATTTTATTCTTTTTGTTACTGTTTTTGTCCTCCAAGTACTTGCGACAGTATAGTATTTCATTTTAGGCAACAGTAAATAGGTGCAAATCAAAACACCATAAATTACGATTGCGTTAATTTTTTCTTTCAAAATAAATAGAAAGTTTTAACTTCAATATTATCATCTGCAAGTTCAGCCTTTCTTTCTGATTTCTTTATTGGGTTTAGAATAAGCTGATTAAATTTGAACAAAGCTAAAGTATGATTGAATAAAATTCGAATTAAATTTAAAGACCACAAAGCTTTTGGGTTCGACTCTATTATATTTTATGTTTGCAAATTTTGCTAAACATATGGTAGATAAAGCTTAATTAATCTCTACTTGACTACTTTGAAGTTGCAGACAAGCTTGTATTTTTTAAGATAGGGTTGCAGATTGACTCTATAAATCCTGGTACCGGGTCAGCAATTTATTTTAAACTACTTTCTTGTGCATTCGAGATTAGTTAAATTAATCTTTAGTGTAAATATCGCAGTTACTCAAACTATCTTTTTCCTTACCCTGTAACAGAGATCTGAGATTTTTAAAAGTAAACTTACCGAACCTGTGTCAACACAATGAATTGTTACTATGTTTAATTTCAGAATACCATTGGTGCAGCATGAGAGGGGGCATACTTTTGGTTTTTAGCATACTGTTCGTTTATTCTCAGTTTTATGTATATATGCATAGTTATTTTTTATATATATATGTATAAAACTTAAAATAACCAGTTTTCAAAAAACAAAAAGTGTGCTACCCCCTCTAACGATACCCCTATCAACTTAACTATAAGTCAATGTTTTCTGGTTAAATTATGTTGCTTTTAATATTAAAACTCATTTCAATTTAATTGCTGGTATGTTCAAACGTAATAATATAAAACGTTTTGCGTGTTCACATTTGGAACTGCTTTTGTGTGTGTCACAGCTGGAATGCTTTGAGAATGTTTAACTATTTCCAGTTATAAAATGTGCTTTTTCTTCTTTTTTATTTCATTTATTTATTATTATTTTTGAAAACCAGATCGTCTTCTATCTCCTCTTTACGATTAAGAAACAAACTTTATGAAATGCTATAGATAAATTAAACATCATTTATGTTTCTTCAGTCCCTCGAGCAGTTAGTTTTCTTGTTGCACGTGCTCATCATTAGTCAAATGTCGAGTTACAAAAATTAATTGAAATGCATCGTTTGGTTGCAACGAAAAGCTTTACTTCATGAAAATTCTCAGAACTTAAACAAAATGGCTTAATTTACTAGATTATACTACTTTACTGAATCCAGAATTCGTTTAGACCTAAATTTATACACTAATTATGTTTTTATTAAATGTCCCTAAAATGTTTCTAATTTAAACATTTGTGCTAATGATGCTATTTTATTGTCATGAATACCAAGACTTGTAAAATTAATTGGACGCTAACGGCGTAAACCATCCATCAGAAAAATATTTGCTTTGTCCAATAAGTCATTACTGAAACTTTTTCCTATGTTGTGTTGAATTCGAATCATGAAAAGAATTAAGACTAATTTATTACGTTTTGTTGCAAAATGAAAAATTACAAAGTATCAAATAAAATGCTCTTTGTATGTTATACTTTACAACTAAAGTAGGCTATACTTTACAAATAAAAATTTAAATTGCAGTAATATATTTATTTTCAAACAAAGTCATCATTTCCGAAGCTTCAAAAGAGAAAAAAAAATTCATTCATCTATTTTAATCGTTAAATTAACACATAATGATCTCCAGCGTTTTGTTAGCAGTGGTTTTAAATATGAATCATAAATTCACTGGAATTGATTTTTCGACATAAATTTGACATTGATCACTTTGAATATACCAATCGTAGCAAGTATCAAGTTCACTTATGTTTAAATAATAATTGGTTCTGCAATAGATTTATAATGTGAACATATTTACCTACCCATAACCTTTTGAAATAAAATATTTAACAAGAATAAAATTGAATAATTTTTGAAATGTAAACGTAGATAGTTATCTATCATCTACTTCCTGAAATAAAATATGAAATTCTACTTTTACTCGATTTTTATGTAGGACATCATTAAAGTATAACGCAATTTCTACAAGAATTTAACTCGATAAGAATTAAATTGGTAGCAAAACTCATTACTGTAAGACAAGACTTCGAGGTAATTGAAGACGGTTATTTTTTATTTCAAAAACCCTCTAGTGTTATAAATAAAATGAGCGTTTCGAATTTTTCTAAGTTACTTTAGATTGTCTAATAATTACTTTTATTCAACGGTCAAATTGGAATGAAAAAAAAATCCGTTTATTATTTGCGTGATCTTAATATAAAAGAAATATATTATTCTCAAAAAAATATTAAATATTATCAAGAATCTTCAAGTAATACAATTTAGTATTAGATCTGAATTCATATATTCTTCTTCAAGACAAAAGTGTTTCTTCTTTTTGAAAAGTTATTTAAAAAAAGCATTTTTTATTAAATTCGGAACAAAATCTAACATTAAATTTTTTTTGTTAAATATTATTTTTAGATTATTTAAAATTTTTATTAGTTAGTAATAGTATTCGTGGAAATGAAATCTAATTAGGAATATTTCACGTATTTGTTTTTTTCTTCTATAATTCTTAAGGAATTGAAATTTAAAAAAATGTCTTGAAAAATCAACATCCCTTTGCATTTATTAAAAACAATAACCACCAAACTTTGAGGTTTGAGTGAAGCATATTTTCCGCTGGTTATATACAGTATAGGACTATAGTACAGAATACTACAGATTATCACTGAAGAAGAATTTATTTAGCAAATAGAAATTCTATAAAACCTTTATTAGACAATATGGACATTGGCATTATTCGATCTGACATTTATATATCTGTTGACATATTATGTAACATATCTGTTGACATATTGTATGACATATTATATAAAATTATTTATTCATAGTGATGAAATAAATTATTTTAATTCTGATTAATTGAAATATTATTACTTAATCTTTACTTAAATAAAAAAATATTTTTCCAAAGTACGAAAACTGAATAGTAGTTGGAGGGTATAAAAAGCTAAATTTTTTATCTGAATAGATATATTTTTTTAAAAAAGAAGCTAAAAAAATTTTACCACAAAAAAGCAAAATTTTATAAATCTAAAATAATGCTCATACCTAATACTAAAACTTTATTTTTAATAATTTCGCCCTTTTCTTTCTCATATTACATGCCAGGAAAGGATAGATTAATAAGGATCCTAATCTCGTAAATTATAATAATATTTATTATTTTATTTCCGCGTCATGCTTTTTTTTATGTGAAGTCATTTTATTTTCTTATATTGAATATATTAAAACGTTAACATTTGATGCAGTTGATCCGTTCTCGTCTTTTTAACCTATAAACTCTAGATTCAAGCAGACACCTTTACTTGTTTTTGTCAGACTTAGTTTATGGTGATATTTGATTTCGTTACCTTGAGTTCGAAATGTTGTTTAAGTTCTGCTTAGTATAACCCATTTCGGGTTTTGTACCTTTACATTTTTTCTTATATGTACATTTAGTTTTATTAGTAGGATTTCGATATATTTCGATTCTTTTTAAAGGGTAATTTAAATGGTATTTATATATGATTTATCTATATCCCATATAGCAAAAAACCACCAACATTTAACTCTTTGACGTATCATTTTTAAACATATTTTTCATACTTTTTATTATTTTGTATTAATTTAGGTCAAAATAAGTAAAAATATTATATTTATCATTTTAATAATTTATGGTTATGAAATATAGCATGAAACACCGGTGTTTTTTTTTCTGCGTTAAAAGTGAAATCTTCAAAATATGGCTCACTTCTAAGCAATAAATTTTCAATTATTTAGATCTAAGAGAAACAGTTATATTCATCATTGAAATTTCTTTTATTTACGAAATTAATTACTGATTNATAAGTAAAAATATTATATTTAGCATTTTAATAATTTATGGTTATGAAATATAGCATGAAACACCGGTGTTTTTTTCCTGCGTCAAAAGTGAAATCTTCAAAATATGACTCACTTCTAAACAATAATTTTTTAACTATTTAGATCTAAGAAAAACAGTTATATTCATCATTGAAATTTCTTTTATTCACGAAATTAATTACTAATTAATTTTTGAATATGAATAAAAAAAACTTTTTTTTCAAACTACTGTTTTTGGATCTTATATTTTAGTGTAAAATATAATTTCGATAATCTTACAGATTTTTTTTGCAACTATTAGACTGCTTTTTTATAATTAAAAAATACCAAAATATATTTTTGCTTCTAATAAGAGTGCCAGAAAGAAATATATGAAAGGGACATAGGTGTCGCATCTGCGTCAAAAGGATTAAGATAAAAAAAATTTTTTTTAAGAAAAATAGATTTTCCGTAGAAAAATACTTCAGAAACAGCTTGCCGGTATTTTTATACACTCTCTCTTAAAATATCTCCAAATATGATCTTCTAAGTTATTCAATTATTCCAAATCTGGTTGTAAAATATCTAGCCCTAGACTGGTTTTAATTCAACTTATACTAATCACATATATTTATTTTTTTTATTTCAGCTTAATGGACAATGAGTATTTCTTTGATCGCCATCCACGCTCCTTCAGCGCTGTCCTGAATTTCTACCGAACAGGAAAACTGCATTTGGTGGAAGAAATGTGTGTGCTGGCCTTCAGTGATGATCTCAACTATTGGGGAATCGATGAGCTCTACCTGGAATCCTGTTGCCAGCACAAATACCACCAGAAGAAAGAACACGTTCAAGAAGAGATGAGGAAAGAGGCAGAATCCTTGAGGCAGAGGGAGGAAGATGAGTTTGGGCACCACCGGTGCTCGCAGTACCAAAAATTTCTGTGGGATTTGCTGGAAAAACCCAATTCTTCTGTACCTGCCAGGGTGAGATGTCCATCAATTCTTTTCCCCTTAACCATTTTTTATTGTTAAACTTCTTGTTCATTTGATTTTTTTATAATTATTTGAAACAGCAAGAAACACATAAGTCAGTAATATATAGTACCAATCTGTTATATTGTTGTTTCTAACGACACTTGGACAAGCCAAGATCGCCAGTCATTGGACTTTTGCGATTTAAGTCAGTGAGGTGCGCCCTTCGTTTGACAGGAGAGCACCGCAAGTGTGAAGATACGTCGTGGTCCAGAACCTCACGGATAGATAGCAACACCACTCATTCCTAAGGCTACTCCCTCTATTTTAACATAGATCTGAAGAGTAAAAAAAATTAACTGCCTAACCACCGATCACAGAACTTTTGATTCCACAGATTTTACGTAAATCGCATTAACTCTGTTAGTAACAGTGGAATGGAGGATTGAATCCCGGCCCTCAGGACCGAAGTTTGATTCTGTAACCACTAGGCTACCAGAGCCAATCAGTCATGTTAGTTTACTTTCTGAATTTTTTATTGTCATATTTTCTTTCCATTGAGTTAATGCTTTTTTCTTTTTAATCGAAGAATCTTTTGCGCAATATTTGCGATAAAACAGCAAAGAAAGCACAAGTTAGTCGAAATTTGCTTTTAATTATTCTATCAGTTTGCATAGTTAAATTATCGATGCGAAATATGTAACAATACCTAATAAAGTGTTATCTGCATTCTAGCTAAATGCAATATATTATGCAGGGATTTTCATGATGAGATATTTTTTTTCTTCAAATTTTAAGCCCAATTCCACTCAATATGAAGAAAATACATTCTGTTGCTTGCACATTAATAACACATAGTTTTATTTTATAAAAAATGAACTATAACAAAATAAAATGAAAATCACGCATGATATTCGCTTGTAAGGGCTGAAGCTTACAACTTTTTCTGAACTGTTCCCAGGCGCATTTCTGAAAATATAAGAATAATAATTAATTTGAACGATTTTATTTAGAAATGTTCCAGAATCTCACAAAAATTGGTTCGTTACCAGCCATCGTGTAATGTCGCGCAAACTTGCTGTAACTGTTATAGTTTGATTAATTTAACCCCGTTTTTGAAAAATATTAGTCTAGAAAGGATTAATATTATTCTCTAAACTAGTTCAAATTAACGCCTTTGAAGGTTGCTGAAAATTATAAGGGAATTGTAATTCCACACGATCTGAAATTTCTAACGGGAAAGTTTGAGTATTAAAAACTGCGTGTAAAAGAGATTCGAAGTCTTCAAGTAATACAATTTTGATGTACTATTTAAGTAATATTTATGTATTAAAGTTGAAATGGTGATTCTCGTTTATTCCATATAAAATTATATACTCAAAATACAGTTTTAACTTATTTAATATTTTATACAGTTGGATTTTTTGAGCCTGCTCTTGAAATGCAACATCATCTTACCAGAGTTATTTTCTCGTCTTAATTTGACATATAGGATTACTTTCAAGTATTTTTTACATAAAATTTTACTGCTGTATATGAATATTTAGGATTTAGTTGCTATTTTAGAATTTTCTATACTGAAATTTACTCCGAAATAGTTTTCTACAAGGCGTAGAAGAAAAACATAGTTTGTTTAATTACACAGGGGAACAAATTTTTTGTTGAATTTATCGAAATAGTTGATCTTGCGACTAGTTCGTGTGTGGAAATTTCAAATCTGAAATTAGTTTCTAAAGCTATAGATTTTTTTAAATGACATTTTCAGTATATTTTTGTCGAACTGTTCTAATGTTCAAATATGTTACATGTAACAGGGGGCAAACTTTTAGTGGAGTTCAGGCACTTCATCAGGATTAAAATTTGCATAGGAAACAAAATACGGAAATGTCGTAGTACGCGATTAGAGGCGCTTCCCTATTATGACCTGCACAAAAGCACGCGAAGGAAAAGTTTATAATAGCAATGTGTCTCCAGCGGCGTATGGCGACGTTTCCGGGCATTGGTTCCTATGTAATTTTAATCCTGATGATGTACCCTATCTCTCCTAGAAATTCGTCGCAACATTAGTACGTTCCCTGTTATATATTACGTTTTTAAACAATCATTTCGACTAAAAAATATACTAAAATGAAATATAAAGAAAAAACTGTAGCTTTGAAAAGAAAACAGACCCCAGTTTCGAAATCAGCGTTGCGAAAGTGTTTGTTAAAAATCTCATGCAACATAAAACAAAAAAATATTTGTTCCCCATTGTTGTTGTTGTCGTATACCATTAAGGCAAAGGGAGTGAGCTTCATCTTATTTCCCAGTGGCGCCACCTGTAGCAAAGAATTTGACTTACATCATACACATACGTCACAGCCTGTTTATAGGACGGACCCATTCTTACATCCATTTATCGACAAATATTAATTTTGATCAGAACCAGAGAACGATGGATCTCCAATTCAGTACCCCCACTGGTATGATTTGTCATGGGAACATGGAAGACTTTGTGACCCTACATATCTAACATGTACATGTCACCATTTACAACACGGGAAGTCTTCGGCCGGAAAAGATCGAACTCACGACCACTTAGACATGGGTCTACAGCCCTACCAACCAGGCTATCTCGACCCCTTCAGTGCTATTCATTCAATAAATTAGTAGATTTTGCAGATTTGAATTGGGCTCTGAAATGTTTAAAATTTTTAACTTTTCCACTAAAAAATGCCTGAGACATATTTCGTTTAGTAATTTTCCCGATGATTTCTCAGTTATAAATAATCAATGTGCAAAATATAATTGAAAAATTGAGGTTATGAGGAAGGTTACGCTTAAATAATTTAAGTGAAGATTTTTTTCTTAAAGGGTTTTATCAATTTCCCCCAAAAATGTTTCTCTCTGTCTTTTTCCCCTAAACTTCTTTCCCACTATATTCAAATCATTTCTCTGCACTACTGTTAACATAGGATGCAGAGATTACCTTTCTAAGGCACCATCAATCATAAAGTTATTACTTTTACATCAATCAGAGTTCGTGTCGAGTTCATACTGCTTCCTATGCTTAACGGTACGAGAATTAATCTTTTCGGCCTTAAATAGAAATATCATGACACTACATTCCTTATAAAATGTCAACACTGATTTAAGTTATTTCAATTGAGTTGTTGAAATTGAACTTTTTTTGGAGATGGCAGTAAATTTATAATTTTTTTATTAAATATAACTAAAGTAGTTATATTTATTGATTTAATGTGCTAACAAAATCTATCCTCATATAACGTCATATAACGTTCTTATAACGTCATCTACATTCAGAACATTTAACTACTATTACTTGTAACAATTTTTCCTTCAAAACGAGCTCATAAGGAAGATTGGATTACCTTTGTTTTGGAAGACTTTAATCCCGCAAATTAAGTGTGTCCAGATGCGAAATATTAGCATTAACAATATTGCAATGATTATTTAGATTGTGAGCTCTGACACTATTTATTTTGCTGTCACGTATACGGTGTATGTTTGTATTAAATTCCTTGCAATTTGTCAGTATGGGGTATTTCTGAGAGTTTTCTGACATAAAAAAAGAAATTTAGAACCTATTTAGAAGGAAATTATATTAGAAATTATAATAAAACAGAAAATAAGGTTTTCCAAAATTACAAAAAAATTTATACAATTTTTGCATGGAAAAAAAGTTTTAGTATAAGATGAACAAAGGATTAAAGGGTTTTGGTGCGAAAACTAATGTCAACTGGAAAAAAAAATTAAAAATTTAAAGTGTTTTGAACAAAGAAAAAAATATATATTTAAAAAGTCTATGCTTATTCATAACAAAACTGGGGAATTCAGTCATGTAAGAATTTATAGCTATTTATCACTAGATAACAGATTATATAGGATTGAGTTTCTATGTTCTGAAACAGAGATAATTTTCAGTTATTACAAATATTTCTAGGAAAAACTACTATTTTATTTATAGATTATTTGCTGCTAAAAAAGTATTAAAATCAAAATTACCAATTGGTTTTTTTATAAATAAAACATTTTTAGAATTCATTTAATTTTTTATGATCTGAATGCATTTTGCGGTGGTTAATTTGAGTGATAACATGTATAGAATAGAAAACAATGGTCTAGCTAAATGATGTTTTTCTTCGCATGTTTTCTTTAACTTGATTTACTTATTATTTGGTAAAAAATTAATTTGCGTTTTTATACAGAAACATTTAAGTTACATTTATTTGTTACAAGTATCAAGTCTTTTGTCAAGGAGAAATTAACATAAGAATACTTGACATAAGAATACTAGATAAGAATATTTGAGATTCTTTTTCGAAAGTGTTTGAAGATGCCTAAATGTAAGCTATTTTCAAAAATAATGTTGCAAATTTTGTGGTGAGTAACATTTAAATTTTTTTTGACAATTTTTAAAATTTGGTATTTTAAATCTAAACGGCCTATATTAAGCAATTACACATCACACTTCCACCAGTATAAAAGACCGTTGGCCAGCTTTGTTTAAGTTCTTTTCTTAAATATAATGAAGTAAATAAATTCTTCTCAAAACTATTTTATTCACTTTTTTAACACCTTTAAGGAAATAAATGTATTTATTATAATAACTATTTTGTTACAGAAAAACTCATTTTCATAAGCCACTCTTGATAAATCTACCAATATCTGTGTGAAGCCAAAACCACATTAATTTAATTTAAAGCTATTATTTATTGAAAATAATAACTTTAATTTAAATTAAGCTTTAGGTTAAATATTATAACAGTGGAATTTCATTAATAGTGCACTCAAATACTTTAATAGATGCATTTTTTTTCCAAAAAATATACTATTTTAATATTTTAACATCTTTTTGAAAACAAAGATTGTTTTCAGCGTTAGCATCTAATCTTAATTTATTAAATACCAAAATTATGGCCCAAACTTTTTTTCTATACAATTTACTTACAGACATCGAATTTAAACTCTAAATAGGCTATAATTAATATGTTAATGAATAATTGGTTATGTAATATTTAAATTAAAACATATGATTAAAATTACGTTTTTTTTCTCTCAAAAACATATCTGCTTTGTCAATAAATTTTATTATTTAAAAAATTATTAGATACATTAATTATTTAAATTAATTCCTTTTAAATCAGCATCCAAATTGCTGCGGGCTTGTTTTCAAACATTTAAGATATTACAACGCATTGAAGAGCAAGTAAAACTCATATCCTCATTGGATTTTAGTAAACACGATAACTTTTTTTAAAGTAGTGCATGTGCCCGATCTGTCTTTTTTTGTCGCTATTTTTGTTTATATGAACTCTGCACCTTGGAGTAAGTCTTAAGAAACAGCTGCACGAGATCTTTAATTGACACTCTTCCATCATCTCTTAACGGATCTGGCAAAATAATACTAATAAACTCTAATAATCTTGACTCAGAAGCTACATTAAATCTTAAGTTAGTTATGTTTACTAAAAACAAGATTTGCAGCACATCCAAGAGTACAGATAAATTATGTTTTTTTAAAACTGGTAATTTTTTGCTTCCACTAGATCACGTTTTTCCTTCATGTTCACAATTTCTTTTTTAAAAATAACACTGTTGATTCAATTTGGGATTCCTATACACATACATATTTTGCTAAAATTCAGTTTCTATTTATAATAGTTGTCAGTAACGTGAAGATAGCATATTTTGCTGTAAAATAATTTTTTAAACAAATAGTGTATTAATATGTCGTATTTTATTCAAAGGTAAAACATAGTAAAAAGCAAAAGACAATTTTTTGAGCAAACTATTCAATAAATAATTGGTTTTAATAAGTTTTAAATTTTTAGTTTTTAATTTTTATAGAATAAAATTTTTAAATGTATTAAAGGAGTAAATGATTCAATCGAATGTTAACTTTCATAGTCGCTTTCTAACTTTCACTTAAAATCTTTAATACAGAATAAAATTTTTGATGTTTGAAATGACTAAAACGATTCGACAAATGGCTTATTTTCTCACTCATATTTTAATTCTCATTTTTAAACCTTGTTGTAGAATAGAATTTTTACTTGCATCAAACAACCACAGAGAAATGAAAAAGGAATTTAATAAATGATTGATTTTTTTTTTATAAATGTTTTCTTAATTTCTATTTTAAACTTCGTTGTAGAATACAATTTTTATATGCATGAAATTGCCACAGAGAAATAAGTAACTAAACGATTCAAATAATTATTAATTTTCATAATCGTTTTCAAACACTCTTTTCGGTTGCATATTATTCTATAGTAATGATTGGCAGGTTGTCCAAAATTTAAAAGCTAATTTTAACTTATGTCTTATAAAAAAATATAAATGCGTATTTTTCTAGCCTTAATTCAAAAACTAGACACAACAAAAAACAAAACTTCTTTCCAGAAAGCAAATTAGCTGTCTATTTTTCTATGCTTGTTTTTATAAAACTCTTGTGTGAAGATTTTTAAATGCAATTCAGGATGTTGTAAGTTTTAAATTTTGAGAGGTGGCTGATTACAAAAATGAGCGTGCGTGAAATTTTGTTTTTTAAACAGTGCATATACTTAAGTTTAGTGAATATCCGGCGGTATATTATTAGAATAAACTTGCTACTTTCTGAACTTTTGAAAATCGTCTGACACGGTTTAAGACTTTTTGACGAGAGAGATATTTTCCCTTCGATTGCCAGAAAAATATGGTCTAAAATCATACGTGTTTAGTTTTTGAAGTGAAATTCAGAATTTTTTTTTTTGTTCTTATACCAAAATAAAAAAGGGACGTTTTTTTCATGACTAGCTTTATAAATATTTTTTAAAACAAGAACAACTTTTTCATTTTTTAAATTGATGAATTTATGGCCGCTTAAATAGTCTAGAACAAATAAAAATAAAATGAATCTAATTTTTTTTTATAGTTCTAAAAAAATTCACAGATCCCCTTACCTATACCATTTTTGAGTTATTTTCTTTTGTTTCTTTTTGTGTCCAAAATCAGGCCAATTTTGCTGCTTTAACTCACATTTTTTTTATTGTTTAGAGACAGATTAAGTTCTACCAAAAGGGATGAAAAAAGTTTTTTTTTCTTTCTTTTTTTTCAAAAATCATATTTTAATAAAAATGAATGCATAGAAAAATATTATAAAAAGGACCTATAACACTGAGGTAAGAATGTCATATAAAATCAAAATAGTAAGAGAGTTATGACATTTTTCTACTGTTGTCGGACAAAAAAAGATGTCTTAACTATCACGTAATATTAACAATTTATGTAATAATATTTAGTTCTAAAACTGATGTAAAAAATTCTTCAAATACTTTTATTTTCACGCGTGTAAATTACGACAAAATTTGAATTTTATTTTAAGCACTTTAGCCAACCGTATTTAATTATTTACTTGAGTACGTGTGATGCAAATTAAACTTAATGAACTAATTTAAGCATCAAAATGAAATAATTGGGTATAATATGAAAAAAGCACAACTACTTCCACTTACTAGGAATAACATTTAGCTTTTAGTTTAATTAAACTGAGTTTCAAATATGTTTACTAAATTCATAAACTTCGGTAAAGCAACAATATAAGTTATTTCCAAAGGAACTAGACTAATACAATTCCAACCTGGCGAGTGGCGACTTATAAACAAGACACTTCGTTTGATGCTTTTACTTGTTGCTAGAAATCAGGTTCGCAGAAAATGCTGTTTACTAGTTAAATTTAGTAGGAATAACACGATCTGTGACGTAGGCTATAGTATATCCAATTGAAGCATCATACGTAACTCGGGAACTTGGGCCGTTGAGTCCGCCAGTGCTTCAATTAGTTTTTGTAGCCCTGAGTTTTTGTAGCATTTTCTATTGATTTTGATTTGACAAGTACGTATAATATACTTCTATGTTTTGTGCTGTGCAATCACTTTCGATTTTCTTACTATCAAACTCTATATTCGCCTAATTAAATGTCTATATTGTTTCATAGAAATACAGTGTTTCTAATACTTTGACATTAAGAAATTAATGAATTCGTAAATTAAAAGCAAGAAATTCGTAAATTAAAAGAAATTCATAAATTAAAAGCAGATTTTTTCGCTAACTTTATGCGAAGCTTTCAACCCATAATGGAGTTATTTAAAGATAAACATTTGAAAAATAGTAAAAAGCAGTAAAATCATAATTATTAATAAAACAGTCTCTACTCTGATGTCTCTACTCTGATGACAGTCTCTATTGATTACTCTGTGTTTTTCCTTATGCATATTAGATGCTAATATGTTCTGCATATCAAATTAATAATAATGCAAAATAAGTCGCTTAACAAGGAAATAAGAATCATTAAAATATTCTTTTAGCTGCGAGACATATCGCTCATTCGTAAATATTGTGCGATAATTATCTTCAGTGGCCGAAAAATAAAAACAAAATTTTTGTGCTATAATGGCGAATTTATGCGGCTCTGCGAATTCTACAGGTTATGTTTTTGAATTGTTTCCAAATAACGAGTTATTGTTTGGAAATAAGGTCATTAAGTCGGAGATAGACTTCGACTATTTATTGTTATTCTGTATGACAATTGTTACACTCATTCAAATCAATTGGGTCTCCATGGAACCCAGCTACTTAGTTAACCTGTCGACACTAAATCAGATTTTGTCACACAGCTTTGTAACCAAGCAACATATTTTTATAATTTTTATTCAACTATGAAAAAATAATAGTAGCTTTTGTATTTGTTTATATAGTAGTGAAATATAATTGTATCTAAGCGACAATAATTTACTACGGTATTTTTACTTTTTTTTTCTTCTTTAGTATATTAGAACTTATGGATCATTTTGCTTTATTAATATTTATTTCATATATTTTCATTGCAGAATTTATTTTTTGTAAACATTATTATAGCAAACTTTTAAATAACAAATACTTCATGCAATTAAATATATACTCAACATATTTATATGGAAAACATCTGAGAAAAAAGAAAGTAATGAAATTTTGAGAACTGCGTTTTTTGAATAGACTGAAAATAAAGAAAAAGGCAGAATAGCTAACTTTCAGATTTTCATTGGTAGCACTGGGGATCTTTTCTTTCCTGTTTTAAAAAAATTTTTTTAACAGATCTTAATTATTTTTGTATCGCTGATTTTAAAACTACAAAAGGCTTCTCTCTCCGAACTAGTTTTTGTTGAACTGACATTTTAAATTTTTTTGTCGAAATATATACATTTAAGAACGTTATATATAACATAGGGTCACATAAATGCTTACGATAAACTTCTAAAAAATTCAGAATAGGGGAAGCTCCTCTAGACGCGTACGGTGACATTTTCGTGCATGGCTTCCTATGCAATTTTATTTCTGAGCATGTGCCTTAACTCCCTTCGAACTTTATTGTTATATTTATGTAACCCCCTTTAATATATACTGTTTTTAAACTTGTACAGTGCACAATAAAAAACGGATCACCCTGAATAACCTTTGATGTAATGATCTGATTTTCCCGTCCTTGAACTCAATCTTAATTGCCCAAAAGGGTGACCTCAAATATGTTAATTATTTAATGCGGCCGATATTTTAATGTACGAAACAGACACACAAAAACGCACTTTTTCTGAATAAAAATACCTTTTTGTTCGACGGATTCAGATTTCTGACCCTCAAAATATAGGGGCAGCCGTAATTAGAGGAATATGGTCCTAATAGCTTGGGTAGGAGAGCGGTCCAAAAGTTTTGACAATTAAACGTTAATTTTATTTTTTGCGTATTTCACCATATCTTAATAACTTTTTGAGCGAATTGAAAAAATTTTGCACACAATTATAAAATTCGTTTATACATATAATCCCATGCAAAAATAAATTTTAGTAAATATTATTTATTATCATTATATTTAATAATTGTCGAAAATTTTTTAATTGTAAGGTATAAAATTTTTACATAATTTTAAAGTATCTAATTTTGCATGGCAAAATACAAAATCTGAGTGAGATTAGTTGAATAGTTCCAAAAAAATCGAATTTGAAAGCTCACTTGATTTTTTTCAATCCGATTAGTACAATTGGCGCTTCTGTCAGAGTTAAAACTTTTTTTCCAGAACCGAACAGAAATTTTGTTTCACTTCATAAAAAATAAAGAAAGAATTAAATGGGGAAAAATTAGGTTTGAAATCTTTTTCAAATATTTTAAATTTTTGTTACAACAGCAAACCAATTTTTTCCGGAAATGGCGTCCCTTCCCCCCTCAACTACCGCACTGATTTTAGATAGCTGCAAAATCTTTTAAGAAGAATATCAAGGAACACTTGAAAAACATTGCATGCAATATTCGAGTCTCAATGGCTCAGGGAATAGAGCGTTCGCTTTCCAATGAGGTGAACAGGGTTCGAATCCCAGCGATGGCTGGTCGATACGAATCCCGCATCTGGCTTGAACCGACCACAGTACTGTCGTGAAATATCCTCAGTGGTAGACGGATCATGGGTTAGAATCCCCTTACCGTCAGTCTAACCGCGGGAGGTTCTCGTGGTCTTAGTGGAATTGGTCCAAATGTTCATTGATGATAATTTCCCAGCGGCGATAATATCACTTTGAGAGCCGTGTTGCCTTTTAGGGGATAGAGCACTCACGTCCCAATGAGGCGAACCGGGATCGAATCCCAGTGATATCTGGTCGATTCAAATTCCACACTCTGCACGCACCGACCACAGTACTGGTTTAAAATATCCTCAGAGGTAGACGGATCATGGGTTAGAATCCTCTTGCTGTCAGGCTAACCGTGGAAGGTTCTCGTAATCCTTCCTCTCCATGTGGCGCAAATGCGGGTTAGCTCCATCAAAAAGTCCTCCACAAAGGCAAATTTCTCCTAATACTTTATCCAAGAGTTTCCTTGTCTTCTGGATTGGGTTTAAAATTACAAAGGCTACGGAGTTGAACATTAGTAGTCGTAAGCCCAAAATTGGGTTGGCTGTTCAACGACGGTTATAAATTATAAAATAAAATGCATGCAATATTCAAAATTGACGCTCATCAAAATTTTGGATTATGACATTGTCACATTTAAATATATAAATATCTGCTGAAAGGTTAATAGCAAGTGTCTGTCATATCTAACAAGCATAGTTTGATGAAGTGTTAAAGAGCTTGGCAGTTTCTTAATATGTTTCCATGGTTTTACCGCTTCAGAAAATAGTACACTCATCAGCATTGACACTTCGATGTTCATAAGATCTCTCGCTTAAAAGATTGATGTCACACTGCCAATGTTCATTAATTCTTCTCGATCCATTACTTGAACACAAAAAAAATATTTTTTTTTTCACCTTTCCTTAATTTGGCTTTTTTTGAAGGGCAAATAATCCTTATCCTAAAATGTCTGACAGTTAAGGGTGTGGTCAAACAAATGGTGAGATAATTCAATGTATCCTTCTTTATTTTGTTGCTGCCATGATGGCTGGGGGGTAAATATTTAGCTAAAATATAATCTGAAGCAACCTAACAGCTTTTATTTTGGATTTATATAAAGGACCTATGGAGGCATGACGAAGCAAAATAAAAGTGATTATTGGATATTTTTTTAAAAAATAAACGTACTTGTTTATTATTGTTTACACTTAGATATCGAATTAAGTTTAGTCGATAATAATAATAAGCAGTTCTGCAAATATCCACTTTTTTTAAAACTGTTGTAATTATATGAAAAGTCCAGATGTAAATCTAGAACTACTACTTGATGAGAAATGCGGAAAATATAAGGAAAATGTTTTAGGAAATGTACTCTTTTTTTTTTTCATTTAAAAGATTCAAATGAAAAGATAATGGCCGTAGGGTATGTTCATATCAAAGTTAATATATTGAGATAGAAATTAAAGATTTTTCAAAAGTTGAAGTTTTCCTGATAAAAAAGTTTTAGTACCTTACAGGTAAAAAGATATTATGTAGGTTATTCCACGACAAAACATCCCTGTCATTGATTTAAGTATTTTCAATGTCATTAATTCTTAAATTTTACACTTTACGTTTCTTACTTGATAATTTTTAACAATTTCTTTTAAAATAAAGAAATAATAAATCTAAACTAAAAAACAAAAAATGTGCTGTCTGTTGGAGATTCTTGTCTAACCTAAATAATTTGACCTTTTCGTTACAATCACCGAAATTCCCGGCATCCAGGCGGCGACCTTTGTGTAAGAGAGCCGTATTTAGCCAGCATCCAAGAGGCGACATGTGTGTAAGAGCGCCGTATTTAGCCGGCATGCACGAGGCAACATGCATGTAAGAGCGCCGTATTTAGCCGGTATCCACGAGGCGACACGTGTGCAAGAGCGCCGTATTTAGCCGGCATCCTCTAGACGACACGCATGTACAATGCCGTACTAAGCTGGCATCCACTAGACGACGCGCATGTAAGAGCACCGTATTTTGCCGGCATCCNATTTAGCCGGCATCCACGAGGCGACATGTGTGTAAGAGCGCCGTATTTAGCCGGCATGCACGAGGCAACATGCATGTAAGAGCGCCGTACTTAGCCGGCATGCACGAGGCAACATGCATGTAAGAGCGCCGTATTTAGCCGGCATCCACGAGGCGACACGTGTGCAAGAGCGCCGTATTTAGCCGGCATCCTCTAGACGACACGCATGTAACAATGCCGTATTAAGCTGGCATCCACGATGCGACATGTGTGTAAGAGTGCCGTATTTAGCCGACATCAACGAGGCAACATACATGTAAGAGCGCCGTATTTAGCCGGCATCCACTAGACGACGCGCATGTAAGAGCACCGTATTTTGCCGGCGTCCACGAGGCAACCTATGAGTAAGAACGTAGTATTTAGCTAGCATCCAAGTGATATTGTTTGATGACAATTGATACTACCAAAAGCATAATTTGAAAGCGCTTTATAAGTAAGTCAATTGTACTTTTATTTATAATTCTTATAAAATCTCCAAATATACTTTATGTAACACTTCAATAAGAAAATCTGAACATCAGCTTACCGACATGTAGTGTGCACACTTCGCACGGCAAGGTGCACAGTTCTATGAAGAGACTTCGGCGATACGGACTACCGTAACAAAAAAGTAAACACTTAGGTTTGTAACTACGATAATTTTTTTTTCCCTTTCAAATAAAGAAAAATCTAGTTTCAACTCTTAAATTATATAAAACTATGCAAACTTTAAATTTCTAACATGGAGTGAGCAATTTAATTTAATACGTTTTCTCTTCTGATAAGTATTAAAAATTGATTTCTCAAACTTGTCTGAACTCTTAAATTAAAAAAAGATTCTAACACTACCTAATTACTTTAACTTCTATAAATTTTTTTTAATTGTTACTTTTAATGTTCTCATCTTGATTGATTTCTATTACAATTGACAAATTTTCAGACAATACTCTTCAATAAACGCTATATATGCTGACTCCAGAAGATTTAAACCTAACCTTTAAACGACACCAGTTGATTTACTCAGTTGGAATGCTAATTTCTTTACATATCGTGCCGGTACTCGTTGTTTCGTGCTGCACCCGACTGTTTTAATTCCCATGGAATTATGAAAAATATCATTTGCTGTTTACATTTTTCTCTCAAACTGTTCGATTTGAAACCTAAAAGTAGTAGCAATACTGCGCACCAAAATTGATTTTAGGATTGTGCTTTCAGAAATAAATGAATAAATATGATCTTTAAATAATTGATTCTGTGTGCGTTATTTAAATTAAACAAAATTCTACAATTACGTGAAAATTTAAAATATCTCTAATAACAAAAAAAGAAGTCTAAAACTATTTGCAATTGCTGTTGTCATTTCAAATAAGCCAGAAAATCGTATGATGTGGTTCATTGAATAACGAAAATGATATTGATTTTTTTTCAGTTGTTATCAGCATAAAGTTAGTTAAAGTTAGAATTAACTCATAGTAAAATATTTCTTTATCCCTTATTTAACGACATTTAAAAATAATATTTAATTATCATTGTTTCTCAGAATTATTCACCGCTTTTATTCCGGTTTTGATTTTGATTACCATTTCGAATTATATACTTAAAACTAAAAGAGGTGTACCAATATAATAAAGTATTTAAATACTACTGCACAGAGCAAAAATACTTCATTGTGGGTAACAACAGAAATTTCGAAATCGAAATTTTGGCTACTTTTAGATAACCAAAAACTCTCACATTTTTGATGTATCTCCGAGACCAACGACAATACCAGCATCGATCATTCCCTGACCGATATAAGCACAATTAATCGCAATGCTCAAAGGGAATTTATCTTCTTTTTTATCTGCAATTAGAACTAAAGCTAACTGAACTCCTGACTAGCTAAAGCTCCCAAGAGGCAAAGGATTCAAAATTGAGATGCTTATATATTTTATAATTGTGTGCAAGAAGTTTTCAGTTCACCTTAAAAGTTCTCGAGACATGGTGAAATACAAAAAAGTAAAATTAACTTTAAGGGCTCCAAACTTTAGACCGCTCTCCTGCCCTAACTACTGGGACCATTTTTCAAAGATTGCGGCTACCCCTTATATTTTAGGGGTCAGGAATCCGAATCTGACGAAAAAAAGGTATGTTTATTCAAAAACGTTTTTTTGTGTCTGATTTCGCAACTTAAAATATCGTCTGCGCTAATTAATTAGCATATTTGAGGTCACCCCTTCGAGTCATTAAGATGGAGCTCTAGAACGTGAAGATCCAATTATTAAATCAAAAGTTATTCAGGATATTCCGTTTTTTGTTCTATTTTTTTCGAACTGTACACCTATGACACATAACCAGAGTGACTTAAGAAGCTTTATATAATGGTTGCCACATACTCCATTGAACATGAAAGTATGATTCGTTTCATGAGAATGAGAGGGTGGACGGCAGTAAGTGAATTTGTCATTCCAGAGTATTTCGGGCCTTGACATTGTGACCCATTCTTCTGGATTGCACTTAGTTGAGGTTTTTGCCAGAATTTTATGAGCACGGGAAGACACCAGAACGATGATTAAAAAATATAGAACAAATTGGAAAACTGAAGAAAGTTCATTTATAATATAGAAAAAAAGAGTTTTGTTTTACACTTAACGACTGAAATTTCTTTTTTGCCAACCAAATAATATAGTGCTGCTATCTATCGAAGAGTGAGAGAGTTACATGTTCGTTGTTAATAATCACCAGTGTGGAAGAGTGCGGAAGAGCTATATGTTGGTCGTTGGGAGCGATCAAACCCAGATCCTTTGATTTCGTAGTCAGTAGTACTAACTGTTAAAACTCGTAAACTAGATCTATAACAGCGCTGTTTTTAAAAGAAATGTAGCGTTATTAAACTTAACAACGTTTTATTATTTTAAACATAACGAAAGCAAAGCAAAGAATCATTATACCAATGAAAACAAACTGAAACTAAACATTAAATACAAACTGAAACTAAACATGAGCAGTTACAATACAGTCACAGTTAACCTAGCTGATGCGTCAGACACTACATCAGTGGCGTAACTAGATCACCCATCGAAACTAGATCACTGTTTAATTTAGGATCTAGTTCATCGCTTTCAACACTAACCACCCAAAAAGGGATTTACACCCTTGACTAGAGAAAGTTAGGAAGCTTTCTTTATATTGTTTGTTTCCATCACAATATTTTTATTTTTTACGACTTGAGCGTAACGTTTTAGAAATGAATTACAGACGGCAATTAGTATAATGTTATAAAAAAAAATTTAAAATAATTTTTGTCCTTGTCATTGTGTAAAAATGTGTTTCCTGTTATTAAATGAACGACACTTTCTATCATATTTAAGTACCAATTTTAAAAAAATAGGTTTCAATTTTTATTAGATTAATTGAAACCATTAAACTATTTTAACTTGCAATAAATAATTTTAATTTTGC
The DNA here is from genome assembly GCF_043381705.1 of Parasteatoda tepidariorum. NCBI lineage: Eukaryota > Metazoa > Arthropoda > Arachnida > Araneae > Theridiidae > Parasteatoda > Parasteatoda tepidariorum. The sequence continues at coordinate 66,956,087 of NC_092209.1, forward strand.
CGACAGTGGAAACATTTTTAGTTTTTATAAAAACGATCTGTTTAAAACACTGGAAAACGAAGTTAGGAGAGAAGAAATCTCAATCCATGTATAGCATTGAATAACCTGTGATTCATCAATATTGTTTGAAAGCCTGTGTTTTATACAAAGTATATTTCCCGTTCCCAAATCACAATAAAAAGATATATTTACGAGCACAGTGTGAGTTTTACGATAATAAACGTGATTTATTATTTTGACAGAAATAATCTGGCCGTCTAGACGCACTTGGACGTAATAGTTCGTAAAAAAGTTACCCTGGATAGTTAGTTGAATTTTTTTTTTACATGTATGTCTTTATTATGTTTCATCAGCAATTAGTTATGGCTTAGTTATGTTTCATCAGCAATTTCATAAATAAGGAAGTAAATAAACAATAGACAGAATACTATTTTATTGACATGGAATGGTTCTTGTCACTTATTTATAGATGGTAAGTGCTTGATGGAATGATAAAGGTGAGCAAGTCACTGTTACTTTGTTTTCAAGAAACTTTCATAATGTGGAAGGGGCTGCAAGAAATTCGGGAGCAAAAATAATACAATGCAAGGTGTATCTAGCGAGTCTGGTGAGTGCACTAGTTAAGAACTTTTGTGGTAAATATTAAGTAAAATGTAGTGTTTACAGTACCACTAAACTTCTGCGATAAATTATTTGGGGAAAGTAGTCTAGATGAATGCCAATAAAAGGCCATAGTAGCTTTGATCTCTTCCGTTATGACAGGTTTCTTAACATATTTTATCTGATATAAGGCGGTCCTCTTCAGGTTTAAATTGTGGCAAAGAATGAATGGTCTTTCAACCATAGCTTTTTTATACTGTAAATGGGAAGTAAACGCTTTTATTTACCTGACCTTCAAAATAATATTAGTTAGACTCTTCGTCCTTTTGACGATAGCAGATATTCGATAGAGATTTAATTTTGAAATTCGATAAGCTGCTGCTGGAAATAGCCTCTGTGTTCTCGTTTGTCTTTCAATGATAAGGGAATGTCCTTCAATGGGGGACATCTTCAATAACGCGAACATAAATCTTTATAAGAAATCTGTCATCGCGAATACCATCTTTCTCCGATGTACAAGGTCGATCTTGTAACAGCATCGGTACTTAAAATCATACTAATTGCAACATTTGATCCAAAATCAATGTTTTCCGATGTTTAGAGAACGTTTAAACCAGCCGTAAGCAGAATTTACATGCAGCATGTGTTCTAAAGCAACATTGCACGCGTTTCTGTGGCCGTTTCTATAATAGTTCATGTTAATCTTTGCGCGACTTCAATTTAAAGAGAGTTTTTGCGCTAACATCGTTCAATTTCTAGTAGCAGACTGATCTGCTTCACTTTCTTGAGATATTTGCCAGTTGTCGTCTCTTCGTACGAATGACTGCATTATGAAAAATGTAGTAAACAAGTGAGTAACATGGACCGTAGATGCATCTAACCATTCACCTAACTTTTAAATCACACCTCGTATATCATTCTAATGCAGCAATGAAGGGAAATTATATAATGGTTAAACATCTACACTGAAATGTGCATGATTTCCCGAAATTTTTTCATCTGGAAACTTAATCAGTAGTCATTAAATCAATTAGATAAATCAGCAGTCATTATATAGCTATTAAACAAACATAAGAAAATCCTTTTCAAAAATTTCTTATCTCTGTAATATCAATACTCGAAAAGCATTACTCTAAAATGATGAAAAAGTCTTCTATTATTTCATTTTGTTTGACAACAAACTGATTCATTATAAATTTTCGATTTCAGTGAAAAGAACGTTAATCGATTTAGCGTCGATAAAAGTACTAGAGATTCGCATGACTTTTCGAAACTTTTTATATCTATAAAAATAGAATAAGTCAGCAGTCGTTACATAACTATTAGCCAAATATTAAGCCTAATCCCAATGGACACATTTTCTAATCGTTCACCACTTAAAGGTAATTCTTTTTTTCTCTTCTCGAATACTCTAGTGGAGGAAGGGTTTTTGCTCCAGATTCGCTTACCATTGCTCTTTTCCTAATTGCTGCTTCCTGTGGCCTAACAACAGTGTCCCAAGAGATTTGTAGTTATTGATCTACATACATTGACACAAATCTCCATATTGCTATTAAATGGTATTAAGTTGTAGGCGCAGATTACTTCTTTTCAACATCGGCCACGAACTATCGAACCACGGAAAGAATCTACGGTTTTTAACTATCAACTCTATTGTCCAGACGAAGAATTCTTGTATCAGCCTAAATATTATCTCGCATTCTCGGAGGATTTTTCAGAAAAATTAACACGTGTTTCTGTTAGATAGGAAAATTTCATTCAAAGTCAATCGGATTTTAATCTATATTCTAATTATGGAAGAAACCGCAGTAGTTTTCACATCATTAAAAAAAGCAAACGCTTTCAATTTCTGCTAGAGCTCAATTTCTAATTTATAAATCTTTTTAATTTAAAAACTCAATTCGCTTATTCATTGCTCTTTTCATAATTGCTGCTTCCTGCTGCCGAATAACAATATCCCAAGAGATTTGTAGCTATTGATCTAAAGTTGACAAAAACCACCATATATCTATTAAATGGTACTAAATTGCAGACACAGTTTATTTCTGCCTTCATTCACAGACAATGTTTTCTGCCTTCATTGACCATATGTAATAGAATAACTTTGATACATCAATTTCATAGCTTCGCTTTTTGAATATAGAATACGGATTCTTTTATCAGCCTAAATAAATCTCTCCTCTGTGGAGGATTTTTAAATCAAGTTATAATATGCGTCTGCTTTACATAGAGAGGAAAACCTCACTCAAAGGCAAAATGATTTCGATCTATAATCTAACTAGAGTTGAAACTGAATCCTTTCTGCGTTAGCTTGAGGGGGTGTTTTCAGATATGCTTATTAATTAGCGTAGATGATGTTTTAAGTTCCGAAATCGGACACAAAAACGTGCTTTCTGACTAGCAAAATATAGAAAGAAATATGGTCCCAACTGTTTGATTAGGGGAACGGTGCAAAGTTTGGACCCCTTAATGTTAATTTTACTTTTTGCATTATTTCACCATATCTCAAGAACTTTCGAGCGAATTGAAAATTCTTTGCGCACAAATGTAGAACTCGTTTATCCGAAGATAATTTTATGCAAAATATAACTTTTCGTAAATATTTATTATTCTTTATTATTTTATTTAATAATAATACAAAAAAAATCTAAATTGTAAAGTATACAATTTTTACATCATTTTAAAGAATGCGCATTTAAATGGTAAAATACAAAATTGGATCAAAATCGGACGAATAGTTCCTGCGAAATCGAATTTTTAAAAAAAGCGTGTTTTTAAAATTTAATTTCTCAGAAAAATAATTTATTTTGTCAAGTCTTCTAGATTTTTCGATTGTAAACTTCTTTCTAATATTTTTATACTGTCAGAAAATGCGCACAAGCATACATCGCTTACTTTTTTATAACTTTTCAATTTACAAAGTTTTGTAAATTTTGTCTTCTAAAAAGGTATGAAATTTTTGCCTCGAAGCTTTTGACAAGGACGAAAAGGTTGCCAAAAAAGTGACATTTAAAAAAAATCGTACACATAGTTATTTTTATATTTCTTTATTTATTTTTTCTTTAAGCTCACTATCATTGAATATTTTATCAAAAGTTTGCAAATAATGTAAAATTTGAAATTTAATATTTCTCACGTAAAAGAGGTTTGAAGCTCCTTTTTATGAAAAAAAAAAAACAAAATAGCCATTGTATTTCAATCTTGAAATATGTTCGTTTCTTATTTTTTTTTTCATTAAAAACTGATAAGAACATTCAAAAGAACATTATTTCATTCTAAACAATTATTAGCCACTTGATATTATTGATTATTTATTCAAAAATTTATGTTAAAAATTAATTTCTTTAGAAATATTTTTCAGTTGCTTGAAATAATTAACTGAATTTGTCTGAAACGATTCCAAATATTTTAAAATATTTTTCTTAATAAATTTTTTACAAACGTTAATTTTGCAGCTAGTTGAATGTTTTTTTTCTCTATTCTCATACTATAACTACATAAATATTTCTTTATTCTTACAATATAACTACATTAATTTTTCTTTATTCTTACAAAATAACTACATAAATTTTTCTTTTTTCTTACAATATAACTACATAATTTTGCCTTGTTTTAATCTTTCGCACTTCCTGTTAGTCAATCTATTTTTTTCTGTTAATTTATTTCTTAAATTTTCCTTTCATACCTTCCAAAGTGTAAGACAAATTCTGCAATATACCGTGATTAATAAAATTAAACCGAAGAAATTTATTTTTCAAATACTCAAAATATTACGACTAACTATTCATTGATTATTTTTAGTCTAAGACTCAAAAGCAAAAATAAGATTTATCAAACGAGAATATAAATATTAAGAATTACTTAATGCGAATGCTTAACTAATTCATTCACTGTTATGCATTTGAATGCTTATTTTGAAAATTATCAGCTACCGAATCAAATTATCAATTACCACTTAACTTTTCTAGCCGTATTTTTCAGCATATTGTAAAACTAATTGAATCTGTTTTGCATTGTTGAAAACATTCCAAAAAACAGCTCTAGGGAGAAAATCGGATTTTTATTTTAATATCCTTTAGACATACAGGATACGTTTTATTACTACATAAAACAGTTATTGTCACGCATAGACCAGACGACACGAGACACAATGAGTTTTTTCACTACTAAAAAGTACTATCAAATTGATTTTTAGTGTTTTGTGAAACTTTTCAAGAGCATAAAGATAAACTATGAAGAAATGTAATATTGAGATTTATAGCTATCTTTTGTAGTATGATATAAAATGGTAAAAGATATGAAAAGTTCTTGCCATTAATTTTTAGAATATTTACTGATAATGCAAATTTTTCAATTGGAAGTAGTAATGGCTGTTGAATAATTTTTAGTTCTGAATAATTTTTGCTGAATAACTTTACTTTTAAATTTTCTGGCAGTTGTAAAGTTCTGTTTTTCATAATTTCCATCTTAAATTTTTTCGTTTTACTTTCATCGAACATAAATTAACTTTGAAATATCATTTTTTATAGAAAAGTTTCAATTTATGTTCTATTCTTTACCGTAAGACTATTAACCCTTTTACTCGACAAAGAAAACCGCTGAAGTTTCATATTTTGGTAGCTGCTCATGGTGTGTTAACATTACAGCTATTAGGCTTGGTTTATCATTATGCTTAATCAGTTTTCAGATCAAATTTACTTAAACACCTGAACTGAAAGAACTTGATTGACAGCTGAATTGCGTAAGTAAATGCTACGAATTACCCACGCGTGACGTCGTTTACAGGCATTCAATTGTCCAGACATTACTCGAAGAAACTGTAACCTGATCTGAATTTTGGAAGTCTTTTTAATATTACTTAAGCAAATTTTTAGAAATGTTGGACTCTGCCACCTTCTTGTTAGCAAAAATAAGCAAATCACAACTCTCTACCATGCTTTACGAAAGTTGTAACATCCCTGGTTTTTGCTTTGACTTGCTGTAGTAATCTAATTTTAGAATTAAATTCAAGATAAAGTTGTAAATTTGCATAAAATAAAATTAACCATTTTAATTTATTTTTGAAGGTTTTGAATAGAATATTCTTTAAGAATTTTTTATGTTCTCCTATTGTGTTTAAAAATTTTGACATTCGAAATTTTTTGAAGAAACTTCTTTCCATTCTTCCTTTTCAGAAATTCGGCTTGTAGTTCCAATTTGAAGTTTTTTCAAGCGTAATTTTTTTGAAAAATTTCTTATTTTACGTCTAAAGAAAATTTTGATAAGGGGGATTTCAATATCTTATGTAACCTTTGCTTACACAATCCCTAGTTAGGAAAAATAAGCAAATCACATAAGCACACCTTCGGGTTTACGACTACTAATGTTTAACTCCGTAGGCTTGTAGTTTTGAACCCAATCCGAAAGACCAAGGAACTTCTGGATCAAGTATTGGTAGAAATTTGCTTTCGTGGAGGACTCTTTTATGAAACTAACCCGAATTTACGTTACATGGAGAGAGAAAACACGAAAACCTCCCATGGTTGGCCTGAATGTAAGGGAATTCTACCCATAATCCGTCTACTACTGAGGATATTTTACGTCACTGTGGTCGGTGCAAGCAGGATGCGGGATTCGTATCAACCAGCCATCACTGGGATTCGAACCCGGTTCACCTCATTGGAAGATAGATGCTCTATCCCCTATACCACCTTGGCTCAAAAAAGAATTTACTGTAGTATTGTAACTAAACAAAACTTACTCTCAATCTAAGTTTCGGCTGCTTTCCGACTTTCATAATCAAATTAATGTAAGGGTTCAGTTCCTTCAAAAAATTCTGATGTGTACTTTACAGTCATTTAAATTAGTATCGATTTCTTTCTTTTTTTCAGAAGTATAGAAAACAAGGAGCTGTCTGTCTGGAAAAAAATTTCTCTGAATTTCAGTGTTCCTTTCGCATTTATAATTCAATCAATACATCAATTATTGACTGAGAGCTTTAATAAAAAGTTTTAATTAAACGTTCGATATTACCAATTTAAAATAAGTAGAAATATTGACTTTATTAGTGGCACTAATCAGTTTTATTTGCTTTTTTAAATAGATCCGGCAAAAATCCTATTTCATAAATAGATTTATCTTCTAAAATTTTCAGATAACATTACGAATTAATAATAATTCATAATAAATTCATCATCCCATTTTCTTCAGTGGCGTGTTTTTAGCTATTCAATGAAAAACGATTTGAAAACACCCAACCTCACAACTAACATTTTCTATCGTACATAATATTTAGTATTTGTACTTCAATCATCGCTTTTCGTTGGGAAAAAAAATCTATATGATTTATTCTTTTAGTATTCGACATCACGTAATCTTGTTATGAGTCTGATGTGTTTTTTCCTCTTTTCCGTTTGCGTGCTTATCGATATAATTGGCACAAAAGTCATTATGAATTATTTTCGTTGCGTTTTTTTAATTAATTACCATTTCAGATAATTAATGCTTATTACTCGAACGAAAGTTTATTTGCTATACATGTGTTTTATTCGGAGCAATTTTCAGAAAACAAATAGGTAACTAATTTTTATTAGAAATTATTTTAAATAATCATATTAGAGCCGCGATGGCTCAGGGGATAGAGCGTTCGCATTCCAATGAGGTGAACCGGGTTCGAATCCCAGCGATGGCTGGTCGATCTACGAATTTCGCATCCGGCTTGCACCGACCACAGTGCTGACGTGAAATATCCAAAGCGGTAGACGGATCATGGATTAGAATCCCCTTGCCGTCAGGCTGACCGTGAGTGGTTCACGTGGTCTTCCTCTCCATATAACGCAAATGCGGGTTTGTCCCATCAAAATTTTCTCCATGGCAAATTTCTCCTAATACTTGATCCAAGAGTTCCCTTGTTTTCTGGATTGGGTTTAAAATTACAAAGCTACGTAGTTGAACATTAGTAGTCGTAAACCCAAAAATCAGGTCAACTGTTCAACGACGGTTATATAAAATAATTATGTTAGTCGTGGTGGCTCAAAAGATAGAGCGCTCGCCTTCCAATGAGGTGAACCTGGTTCGAATATCAGCAATGACTGATCGATACGAATTCCGCGCCCGGCTCGTACCGACAGCAGTGTTGGCGTAAAATATCCTCAGTGTGAGACGAATCATGAGTTGGAGTCCCCCTGCCGTCAGGTTAACTGTGGGAGATTTTCGTGGTAACGCAAATACGTAGTAACGCTGTCCACGTAACGCAAATACCGGTTAGTTCCAGAAAAAAGTCTCCACGAAGACAAATTTTTCCCAATACTTGATCCAGGAGTTCCTTTGTCTTCTGGAATTGGTTCAAAATTACAAGGCTACGGAGTTGAACATTAGTAGTCGTAAACCCAAAAATCAGGTCAAATGTTCAACGACGGTTATAAAAAAAATCATATTATTGAAATCAAACGAAAATTGTGGGTATTTTCAAATGTAGATAAAACTTACCAAACTTATTATCAGTAGATATGTTACCGATAATGTGTAGAAATAAGTTAAAACTTTTGATTTTTCACTTTAACAGATTACTTAAGTAGTGTGCATAATAAAAGCTTTAGAGGTAACATATATATGGAACAAATCGGCATAATACTTTTATTCTAGCTAAGAGCTTTAATCAATTGTAACATACATAGGGTAATCAGAAAATACCGACCTTATTATAACAATATTTTTTTTAAAAGAACAATTTTACAGTACATGTGAAAATGAAGTAAAAAAATATACACATTAGGTATTACAAAATGTTTAGGCAATGAAAAAAAAACGCTAACGAATTCACAAAAATCACTAGTGAGAAGGGCTGGGGGATAAACATAAAAACCAGTTACTTCCTTAATGACACTTGAAGGTCTTTCTAAGGAATACCTTTAACCTCTTCTGTTTTCACGTTAAGTAAAGCAAAATTTTGATGTTTTTAATCGCAGAAACCTAAAGAATGTAATTTTCAAGTATAAACTAAATTTAAGCATTTTTCAGTAATCTTCAAAAAATCTTAGCTACCACTTTTTAATTAATTTTTTTATTTCTTCATATCTTAGCCAATAGATATAAATAGCCGTTGCTCAAAAACGTTAGTTCTTCTTTGATAATTTTTAATCATGGAGCTTTTAGTTCATTTACTGAAAAAGGGCACAACACTGAATCAGTAAAGCTAAATAGTTTTTTTAAAAAAATTTCTTAAGTACATATTATAAATAATGAATCTAAAATATAATATTTAAGTAAAACCTATTTAAAAGCTGCAGCTTGTGGATTTTTCCCTAGCCCAAACCATTTTTTTTATTAAATTCACTCTTGTGTGAATAACATAATTATGTAAAAATGCCTTTTTAGCATTTTTACAACTTTTCTTCTATAAATTTAAAAGCTTTAGTTGGAAAATCGCTTAGTATTTTTCCTCTCTTTTTTCTGTTCCTTATCACAAAATTAGTGCCGTAAAAGTTTATTTAACTTTTTAAATTCAAAATATTTTTAAAATAAAAGTACGAGCAAATGAACGACATCTCAACTGCGAAATACTTAAAAGTTATGACAAATATTTAAGTTAAATTGCATTTTAAATTAAAGGATTAAAAGAAACTAGGAAATTTTACTCTTAATTATTTTCGACTTATTATTAAATCGCATCTCTTAAAGACGCATCACAGTTCATTCAATTTACTAAGAACTTTTGAATATGACTAAATGCTGACATTAAAAATCATGAAGCGTTGCTTGAAAACAATTTATCTCTTAATGGAGATAAAAGCTTTAATGCAAATTGAACTAAATATTCACTTAAAATACACCCGGAGTTTCTTGCAGAAAAAAATATTTTATTTTCTTGCTTTTGAGGAGCTTCCTTTTATTGACTGTTTAATATTTGGAAGATCTTGGATATTTCTTTTACGATTTTTGTTTCTAGACTTCATGCGCGATAAAAAGAATTTCTTGTCTTTCATTATTTTTTATCCTTTCATTATTTTTCATCCTTCCATTTTAATTTCGTCAATATTTAATCTGTAAATTTGAAAATGGCGAGTGAATTAATTCAAAATGTCGTGACTTTTTGTTTTTAAATTCAGCTGAAGTAAGATTATAGCCTCTCTTTTATGCCGAAGAACAATGTAGAAACTTGAAAATGGAAGAAATTTTACTGTCACTTTTATTAAAAAAATACAGTGAAACCTTTCGGGAACGACGATTTTCTCTCCCACAGCAAAACCGTCGTTAATGGAGGTTGGTCGTTCTAAAGGGTTACCTCCATTAACTTCAAAATCTTATCTAGGGTACATGATTTTTTTCGTAAACGATATTAGTTTTAGTTATTGTCATTTTCCTGGAGCGGAAATGCCACTTGTGTTGGCGTCATTAAACCGGATCGATAAATGAAATTTAGCCTTTTTAAAAATGATTCCTACTTATATAATTAAGTGTAAAAACAAATTTACCAATTATGACTAACAACGACCCGGATAGCCTGTTCGTTAAGGCACTTGACCATCACCTCTTACATCAGAAAGCCTCCACACGGTTTCTTATAGTCTGCGCAGATTATTTAAAAAGCGAACTACTTGTGCGCATGAACCCAAATTCTATTATAAAAGTATTTGAGAGAAATTTATAATATATATTTGAGAATTCAATTTGTAGTGGTTGACTAGTAAATGAAACAACCAATAATATTCATAAATTTAAAAACTTTTTAGACATATATTTGCTACTACTTTCTAACTTTTAATAGATTTTCAACTTTTAATAGATTTAAATGGTTCTTTCACTAATTGGTTTACCTTCATAGTGGTCTGAGCGGACTACCTACAAAAAACCGTGTGGAGGCTTCCAGTTGTAGGAGGCGTTGACTTGACCCATGTCCTAGAGTTCGTGGGTTCGCTCCCTGCCGTCGGAAGACTTTCCGTGTAGAATGGTGACTGATACACGCTGTTAAGAATATTCGTATCTAGAAGCGTTTCAGCAGCGCCCCCTATGTAATTGGGATTAATGTAAAACGCATTATGTCTTGAGTGTCTGTGTTAATATGTATGTGTTTGTGTTGCGTCCTAATAAATGTTTCTAACAGTAACAATTCGTTTGTCAATTCGAAAGTAATTAGTTTCGTAACACACTCTAAATCTGTCGAGTTGCAAAGTACTCTATGTTCCCTTAGCACAGTGTTTCCCAAAGTGTGGTACGCGTACCCCCTGGGGTACGGGAACAGTTTAGCGGGGGTACGCGTTCTAATGCGAAATATCTTGCAACAAACGAAAATTTCAAAAAANTCAAGAGCATAAAGATAAACTATGAAGAAATGTAATATTGAGATTTAAAGCTATCTTTTGTAGTATGATATAAAATGGTAAAAGATATGAAAAGTTCTTGCCATTAATTTTTAGAATATTTACTGATAATGCAAATTTTTCAATTGGAAGTAGTAATGGCTGTTGAATAATTTTTAATTCTGAATAATTTTTGCTGAAAAACTTTACTTTTAAATTTTCTGGTTTTTCATAATTTCCAACTTAAATCTTTTCGTTTTAGTTTCATCGAACATAAATTAACTTTGAAATATCATTTTTTGTAGAAAAGTTTCAATTTATGTTCTATTCTTTACCGTTAGACTATTAACCCTTTTACTCGACAAAGAAAACCGCTGAAGTTTCATATTTTGGTAGTTGTGCATGGTGCGTTAACATTACAGCTATTAGGCTTGGTTTATTATTATGCTGAATCGATTTTCAGATCAAATTTACTCAAAATTACTTACCACAGAAAGAACCTGATTGACAACTGAATGTTGTAAGCAAATGTTCCGAATTACCCACGAGTGAGGTCGTTTACAGGTATTCAATTGTCCAGACATTACTCGAAGAAACTGTAACCTGATCTAAATTTTAGAAGTTTTTCTAATATTATTTAAGCATATTTTTAGAAATTTTGGACTCTCCCACCTTCTTGTTAGCAAAAATAAGCAAATCACAACTCTCTACCATGCTTTACGAAAGTTGTAACATCCCTGGATTTTGCTTGACTTACTGTAGTAATCTAATTTTAGAATTAAATTCAAGATAAAGTTGCAAATACGCATAAAATAAAATTAACTGTTCTAACTCAATTTTGAAGGTTTTGAATAGAATATTCCTTAGGAATTTATTATGTTGTCTTTTTGTGTTTAAAATTTTTGACATTCGAAACTTTTCGAAGAAACTTCTTTCTATTCTTCCTTTCCGAAAATTCAGCTGGTACTTCCAATTTGAAATTTTTCCACGCGTAACTTTTTTGAATTTTTTTTCTTATTTTGCGTCTAAAGAAAATTTTGAAAAAGGGGATTTCAATATCTTATATGTAAGTAAACTTTGCTCACACCCCTAATCCCTAGTTAGAAAAAATAAGCAAATCACATAAGCACACCCTGCCCCTCCCCCATTAAATGCTTATGTAATATTTGAACGTCCCTTTATTGTTATTAAGTCTTTTTTTTCAGACTTAATGCAAAAAATTCTCAATTAGCTTAAATATGAATCATGCCAAGTTTAATCAAAATACTTTAAAATACGCGTTCTTTTAATTAATTTGTTTTTACAATTAATTTGTCTACATTTGTTTGAAAGTTCAGTCTTAATCCAATTCTCTAACACATTTTCCTAGATTCTGTAAGCAAAAACTATAATTTTTATATTAACATCTCTAAGAAATTAGTGTAAAACTGGACTGTAATGCAAAAGTAGTAAAAAAGGACTAACATGTAAGCGTGTATTTTTAAATTAATAAATCAAATACAATAAAGGATAACAGAAAAACGTTCAAGTAGTTTTCTATTCATTGTTATTTGTCATGGAATGTATGGTTAAAGTTCAGTCAAAAGATCAAAATCGCTTTTATCGCAAACTCAACTATGCTATCGATTGTCTAAATTCTAAATCATTGATATAAAGGCATAGATATGAATCCCATATATTAGTCCCTGGTCTAAATATAGATTTTTGTTAACTTACTTCATTACAACAAAGGAATTTCGAAATCAACATTTCGGCTCCTTTTAGGTTACCTAAAACTCTCACATTTTTGATGTATCACCGAGACCAACGACAATGCCAACTTAATACCTCCTTGACCGTTGTAAGCAGAATTTATTAACATGTTATTGTCAAAGGGAATTTATCGTCTTTTTATCTACAATTAGAACTAAAGCTAACAGAACTCCTGACAAGCTAAAGTTCCCAAATTTTAACTCCGCTTCTGTTCTTAAGGACAATTTAAGTTTCAAGCGCTTCCCGAGACCAACAAACAGAGTTTAGTGTCATGTTATCGCCAGATGGAAGCAATTGTTCATAGTAATTTCGACTATTTATCAACTAACAGAAGATATTAAATTTAAACTGGACATGCATGTCTGATAACAATTCTTATTTTCTGACCACTGCAAAAAGAATTTGCTCTATAACCGTAACTGAACATTTCTGGTTTACGACTACTAATGTTCAACTCCATAAGCCTTGTAGTTTTGAATCCAAACCAGAAGGCCGAAGAACTCCTGGATCAAGTATTGGAAGAAATTTGCCTTCGTGGAGGACTTTTTGATGGAACTAACCCGAATTTAGGTTACTGTGAGAGAGAAACCACGGAAACCTCCCACGGTTGGCCTGACGGTAAAGGAATTCTGCCCATAATCCGTCTACTACTGAGGATGTTTCACGTTACTGTGGTTGGTGCAAGCAGAATGCGGAATTCGTATCGACCAGCCATCACTGAAATTTGAACCCATTTCACCGCATTGGAAAGTGAACGCTCTATTCCCTGAGCCACCGCGACTCAGAAAAGAATTTACTGTCACACTGTAACTAAATAAAACTTATTGTCAATTGAAGTTTTAACTACTCTCCGACTAGCTAGATTAATCATATTTTAACAGGAGTTCTACGTCTGAGGCCAATTTGCGTAATCAAATTGATGTAAAAGTTCAGGTTCTTCTAAAAAATTCCGATGTGTACTTTATAGTCATTTAAATTAGTATCTTTTTTTTTTACAGAATTTTTTTTTCTCAAGTAGCTGTCTGTCTGAAATAAAAACTTCTCTGAATTTCAGGGTTCCTTTTGCATTTGTAATTCAATCAATACATTAATTATTAACTAAGAGTTTTAATAAAAAGTTTTATTAAATCTTCTATATTACTAATTGAAAATAAATATAAATATTGGCTTTATTAGTGCCACTAATCAGCTTTATTTGCTTTTTAAATAGATCCCGCAAAAATCCTATTTCATAAATAGATTTATCTTCGAAAATTTTCAGATAACATTACGAATTATTAATAATTCATAATAAATTCATCGTCCCATTTTCTTCAGTGGCGTGTTTTTAGCTATTCAATGAAAAACGATTTGAAAACACCCAACCTCACAACTAACATTTTCTATCATACATAATATTTAGTATTTGTACTTCAATCATCGCTTTTCGTTGGGGAAAAAAATTATGCGATTTATTCTTTTAGTATTTGGCATCACGTAATCTTGTTATGAGCTTGATGTGTTTTTCCCTCTTTTCCGTTTGCGTGCTTATCGATATAATTGGCACAAAGGTCATTATGAATTATTTTCGTTACGTTTTTTTAAATTAATTACCGTTTCGGATAATTAATGCTTATTTGTCGAACGAAAGTTTATTTGCTGTATATGAGTTTTATTTTGAGCAATTTTTGAAAGCAAATAGGTAACTAATTTTTACTAGAAATTATTTTAAATAATCATATTAGAGCCGCGATGGTTCAGGGGATAGAGCGCTCGCCTTCCAATGCGGCGAACCGGGTTCGAATCCCAGTCGATGCGAATTCCGCATCCGGGACCACAGTGCTGGCATGAAATATCCTCAGTGGTAGACGGATCATGGGTTAGAATCCTCTTGCCGTCAGACTAACCGCGGGAGGTTCTCGTGGTATCCCTTTCCATGTAACGCAAATGCGGGTTAGCTCCATCAAAAAGTACTCCACGTCGGCAAAATTTCTCCCAATACTCGATCCAGGAGTTCCCTTGTCTTCTGGATTGGGTTAAAAATTGCAAGGCTACAGAGGTGAGCATTAGCAGTCGTAAGTCCATAAAATTGGGTCGGCTGCTCAACGACGGTTATAAAATAAAATAATCATATTAGGCAGGGATAACCTGGTTGGTAGCGCTCTGGGTCTATGTCCAAGATGTCGTGGGTTCGATCCCCGCCAGCCGAAGACTCCCCGTGTAGTAAATGGTGACTGATGCTCGTTAAATATGTCGGGTCACGAATTCCTACAAGCTCCCATAACAAATCATACCTCTGGGGGCACTGATCCAGGAGTTTCCTTGTCCACTTAATTGGGTTCAAAATTACAAGGTTACTGAGTTGAACGTTCGTAGTCGTAAACCCAAAATTTGGTCGGCTGTTCAATGACGCTAACGTTGACGGTTATAAAATAATCATATTGCCGCGATGTCTCAGGGGATAGAGCGTTCGCCCTCCAATGAGGTGAACCGGGTGCGATTCCCAGTGATAGCTGGTCGATACGAATTCCGCATCCGGCGTGCACCGACCACAGTGCTGACGTGAAATATCCTCAATAGTTGACGGATCATGGATTAGAATCCCCCTGCCGTCAGGCTAACCGTGGGTGGTTCTCGTAGTCTTTCCCTCCATGCAATGCAAATGTGAGTTTTTTCCATCAAAAAGTCTTCCGTGAATTTAAATTTCTCCCACTACTTGATCTAGTAGTTCCTCTGTCTTCTGGAATTAGTTCTGAACTTCAAGGCTACGGAGTTGAACATTAGTAGTGGTAAGTCCGAAAATTAGGTCAACTGTTCAACGACGGCTATATAGAAAAATTAATTAAAGAAGAAAAAGTAATCATATTATTGATCAAACGAAAATTATGGAGATTTTCAAATGCAGATAAAACTTACCAAAGTTATCACCAGTAGATATGTTACCGGTAAAGTGTAGAAATTAGTTATTCTAATAAAATGTAATAAAAGCTTTAGGGGTAACATATATATGGAACAAAGAGGAATAATACTTTTATTCTAGCTAAGAGCTTTGATCAGTTGTAACATACAAATAGTAATCAGAAAATATCGACCTTATTATAACAATATTTTTTTTATTAGAACAATTTTACAATACCTGTGAAAATGAAGTTAAAAAAATATACACATTCGGTATTATAAAACGTTTAGGCGATGAAAAAAAACGGAAAAAAAAGAAGAAAAAAAAAGGAAAAAAAACGCCAAATCACTAGTGAGAAGGGCGAGAGGATAAACATAAAAATCAGTCTCCTTCCCAAATAACACTTGAAGGTCTTTCTGAGAATTACCTTTAAACTCTTCTGTTTTCACTTTAAAGTAAAACAAATTTTGATGTTTTCAATCGAATGTAATTTTCAAGTATAAACTAAATTTAAGCATTTTTCGGTAGAATTAAAAAATCTTAGCTACCACTTTTTTATTTCTTCATGTCTTAGCCTATAAATATCAATAGCCGTTGCTCAAAAACGTTAGTTCTTCTTTGAGAACTTTTAATCATGGAGCTTTTAGTTTGTTTACTGAAAGAGGCACAACACTGAATCAGTAAAGCTAAGTAGTTTTTAAAAAAAAATTTCTCAAGTACATATTATAAATAATGAATCTAAAATATAATATTTAAGTAAAACCTAATTAAAAACTATAGCTTGTGGATTTTTCCCTAGCCCAAACCATTTTTTTTTATTAAATTCACTTTTGCGTGAATGACATAATTATGTTAAAATGCCTTTTTGGCATTTTTAAAACTTTTCTTCTATGAATTTAAAAGCTTTAGTTGGAAAATCGCTTAACGTTTTTCCTCTCTTTTTTTCATCTCTTTTTCACAAAATTAGTGCAGTAAAAGTTTATTTAACTTTTTAAATTCATAATATTCTTAAAATAAAAGTTCGAACAAATGAACGACATCTCAACTGTGAAATACTTAAAAGTTATGACAAATATTTCATTTAAACTGCATTTTAAATTAAAGGATTAAAAGAAACTAGAAAATTTTACCCTTAATTATTTTCGACTTATTATTTAATCACATCTCTTAAAGACACATCACAGTTTTATTCAATTTACTAAGAACTTTTGAATGTGACTAAATGTTGAATGCTGACATTAAAAATCATGAAGCGTTGCTTGAAAACAATTTATCTCTTAATGGAGATAAAAGCTTTAATGCAAATTGAACTAAATATTCACTTAAAATACAACCGGAGTTACATGCAGAAAAAAATATTTTATTTTCTTGCTTTTCAGAAGCTTCTTTTTATTGACTGTTAAATATTTGGAAGATCTTGGATATTTCTTTTATGATTTTTGTTTCTAGACTTTCTCTTTTTTTTTCATTTACGATAAAAAGAATTTCTTGCCTTTCATTATTTTTTATCCTTCCATTTTAATTTCGTCAATACTTAATCTGTAAATTTGAAAATGGCGAGTGAATTAATTGAAAATGTCGTGACTTTTTGTTTTTAAATTCAGCTGAAGTAAGATTATAGCCTCTCTTTTATGCCGAAAAACAATGTAAAAACTTGAAAATGGAAGAAATTTTACTGCTACTTTTATTAAAAAATACAGTGAAACCTTTCGGGAACGACGACTATCTGTTCTACAGCAAAATCGTCGTTAATGGAGGTTGGTCGTTCTAAAGGGTTACCTCCATTAACCTCAAAATCTTATCTAAGGTACATGATTTTTTTCGTAAACGATATATCGCCTATCTTTTCTTTGCCGTTGTACTGCGCGCATAGCCGCTGCCGGCCACTGTTTTGAACCCTTATTGCAAACACATGCCATGTCTTGCCTCTTATTCATCATGGAAAGAAATTCATATGCCCAAGCTTATTTGCTTACTTCAATAACGTGAAGCAACTGAAAAGGGTAACAAATAATAATAAATAAATAAAAATTTAAATTAATGTAGCTATATTAATTGAAAAACCTAGTGAAGGAACCAGATAAGTGACATTTTCAAAACAAAAAAAAAAGTTGTATCCGACCAATATTTTACCAATTAATAAGAAGGAGGGACTAATAATTCTTTGCTTTATTTATCACTGCCTAATTTGAAATAAAAATCATGCAATAATTTTTAGCATGTGTTTTAGTTGGGCCAATATAAAAGTGATGGCAAAAACAGTTCTGTTACATTAAAAAATACTCATATTGATGCAGCCACTTTATGTTATTTTCTCTGATTCATTAATTTCCTAAAAATGTCACTTACCTGGTTCTTCCACTAATCTCTTTAATTGTATCAGTTTATGCCTTTTAGTTTTGAGCATGATTTCGTAATGTTTCTCAGTACTTATTTATTGATTCTTTACTTTTTTTTTATTCGTCCCCATGCGTAGAACGGGTAATCAGCTAGTTAAACAATAAAAATAATATAAATGCAAGAAACTCTCTTTCTACACGAATATTTCCATCACAAATTGATGGATTGATGGAAAGATAAAAATTTTGAATGGAAACATTGAACATTTTAATGAAAATTTTGTTCTCCGGACTCTTTCTGCATTGATTTACTTTTCTAATTAAATAATTTTCAAAAAAAGAAAATACGAGAAGAAGAAAAAAGATGGGAAAAAGTGACTGGTTGTTCATCTAATTAAAGTCGTCAATTTTTTTTTCTCCAGTTGACTCGCCACCTGGTGAGTGCTTATTTTCAGATCTACTTCATAACATTCATAAAAAAAATTAATTTAACTGGTGTCACAATACGTATTAGTGGACATTGGAGAAAAACTACTTACTCCTAAAAATTTAATTAAATGTTTCTTTCCCTAAAAACAATTCTACATTAAGTTTTTTTTAAAAAAACGAACCTTTCTATTCATTAACAATGGCATTGAAGCAATGTTATTTTCCATTCTTTTACCCTGCTTTTATTTCCTCTATCGAATTAAACTAGTTTTCTTTGTTCCCGATATTTTTACACGTACTTAAGCTTTTTCAGCGTTCCCAGGAGACAGGCAACACCTAGATCAATGTCTTGGGGTGAAACTCCACCCACACAAGAAATGCAAGTGGTGGATGATTTTTTTTTTAATTAACATTCGATTCACGTAACTATTTCAGTTGATAATTTGAATGTGATATTCTTAATATACGTGAGTGAAATAAAATTGCAGAATATTTTTCCTCCTCAATTAAAAATGACAAATATTTTGTGTAACAGATATTTTTTTTATCCTTTATTCAGATAAAATATATCTGCTATAGCATTTCATCTGTCCCGAAATATTAGTAACATGAACATGTTACATCGTAGAAAATGGCAATCGAAGTTCATATTCTATTTTCTTTTTCATGCTTTTCAATTTTTTTCAACTTGAGCAATTTTTAATAAAGAAATATCAATTCTTCATGCTATCATATTATTACTTGGTGTCCCAAAAATATACGATGATTTGGAGAAAAAAAATTAGCAATCTACGTGCTGCTGCGGTCTGCTTGCATTTTCTCTACGTAACAACATAAGTTACAAAGTTATCCAACAGATGGCGGAAAAAACTATTGTACCAGTGTTATTTCTTACATGCCAGAGTATTAGAATTGAGAATTTTTAAACAGGCATGTATTAAATTGGTCCTTTGACTTCTCCGCGTTGCTGTTGCAAAAGCACCATCTTTTAACACATTTCATAACTAAGTTTATAACTAAATTAACTTGAGATTAGTTTCCTAAGCAGAATGCAGCAAGCTAATTACTTTCCGTTTTTCTTTTATCTGTTTTTTTCGACATCCGTTATGCTACATTGGTATTTACTGTTTCAAATTTTGAAAAACAGATTGGAAATATAATTAACTAAAAATTATTATATTTCATTTACCCACGAAAAATTGTGACTATTATTGATTATCTCATGGGGTAAATAAATATATCACAACCTCAAAGCATCCCAATAATCTTTCCTCTTATTTTTATTTTTAAGCCATACTTAGTTTATAACATCGTTTGATCAGCTTATTTAAAGTATGAAATGTTTTATACGTTTAGTGCAGTTTAGCACACTTCTAAACCAAGAAAATTCTAAAAATATTCTGCCTTTATAATTATTTCGTCATAAAAATCTAGTGATAGTTAACGAAAAGAGAACTCAATATTTGACGAAATATTTAACGAAACAACTCTCAAATATTTGACGAAACTTTCTTCTCACTCGTGAGTCATACCAGTGTATTCGAGAATTTCTATAATTCCTTGTTGAATTTTTAATACCATTTGCACTGTGGGGATGGTACAGGGCTTGGTCACTCGCTTTTCCAACAGACGTTCTCGGTGCGATTTCTATCAATCACTGCGTATTCATTCACACTCGTTATATTTTGTTGTTTTGTTTCTTACTCCCATGCGTTATTGCTCATCTGCACTCATGATGCATGGCTACAAAACATCGTAACTGTATTGAATTACGCGTATTGTAAATAAATAAAATAATCAACTTGAACATAAAATAAGCTATATACTAATGCCAGATTTCGAGTTAACGATGACCAATATTCAACTCTTTAGCCTTGTAATTTTGAACCCAATCCAGGAGACAATGGAACTTCTAGATTGGGAGAAATTTTCCTTCGTGGATTACTTTTTGATGGAATTAACTCGCAACTGCGTTACATGGAGAGGGAAACCACGAAAACCTTCCACGGCTATCCTGACAGCAGGGGGACTCTAACCACTGAGAATATTTTACTTCAGAGCCTGGTGAGGCGAACACTCTATCCCCTAAGAAAGTGTTCCCCAACCCCCGGTCAGCGGACTGGTACCGGTCCGTGGTACCGGGTCGCCCATTTAATTGAAACTGAATTTAAATTCCTAGCCTTATACCCCAAATTAAAAATATCTGTGTTCCATTAAAATTTTATTTATTTTAAAAAAAGTGTCCACCGAAGGTAGTGACCTAATTTTTTTAATGTTTGTAATGTATCATTGTCTCCGATTACCATCTCATTGCAAAGAAACAAGCTCAGGGTTCTCATTGATTTAACGTTCTAGTAAGTTAAAATGTTAAATCACTTTATATTTATTTTTTGGTATAACTGTATTTTATTTTGAAGGTATGTTTGAATACAATTAAATTAAATTAAATTAATAATACAAAATAATCTAAAATATAAACAATCAATGCCCCCCCCCCAGCGGTCCGCGGTAAAATTATCAAACGCTGACAGGGCGGCGGTGATAAAAAGGTTGGGGAACACTGCCCTAAGCCACCACTGCTGTTTTTTTTTTTTTTTTTTTTTTTTTTTTTTTTTTTTTTTTTTTTTTTTTTTTTTTTTNTTTTTTTTTTTTTTTTGTACTTACTTCTTTAGTACACATACAAACAAACAAAAATTGTGTTTGTTATTACCAGTATATTTTAATAACTCTAGTTAAATATATCTAGATCCAAATACACGGTATTTTTAAGTTTAAATTTTAAATTGAGCTTTGAAACTTCGAACTCTTAAAAACCTTGAAGGTTGTAAGTAATTTTAAACCTTTTTTCAAAATTTTAAAAGCATTTACAATTTTGAAATTTCGAAACTAACTTAATAGAACATATTTTAAAGAATAAAATGAAACAAAAATATTCAAATGTATAATTTTCTGTTATTTAATCAATAATAAAACCTACGTTCATATAACTCTACATAGATCAACAAAGAATAAGTCAAAACCCTTTCCTTTTTGTGTCAAAAGGCAACAGTTATAATTGATTTATTTTTCCATGTTCTAACAATACTACAAGTGAACCATATTTTACTATTCCTGATTCACCAGGAATAAACCTTTCATCAATTAATATTTTATTCATCTACTATTATAAAATGTTAATGTTGCCAAAACATCATCCCAAACATCATTGTTTACCGATCCAGTCAAACCTTTTTTATGTTTAAGGTTTATTGAGCGTTTCTATGGTGACCGCCTAGCATTCCAGCCAGAGCGGTGGTCGCAAATTCCTTAGCTAAGATAATAGCACGCATACGGGAATTTATGAAACGCTAACATTTAACTAGAGAATAATTTGTAGACTAATAATTTATTTGTTGATTTGTTGTGCCTGTAAATTTCTGAATGTATAGTTTTAAACCTCGTAAAACTGAAATTATACACGAAGTCTTATTTTTAATTTTGAGTTCATATTTATCTGTAAATCCCTACACAGTTTAGTGCAATTGTTTAATTTAGATATTGTCAAATTTTATGATAGTTAATTTTGTTGAATTTGAAAGGAAATGATAATAATAATGTACTGTAATACATTAAAGGTTAATTCGTTCTTACTTGATTATTTATTTGTTTATTATTATTATATTTGATTTGTGTTATTTTGAATGTCCTGTTTCATTTAGGGAAAAATTAACATGATTTTTTTAAAAGCATTATCATTTCTCAATTCTATTCTATGTTTCAATTTTTTATAAATCCATCAACTTTTAAATTTCCTAAGGATTGAGCGAATATGAAATAATTTGGAGCTGTAGAATAAGAGATCAGGAAAATAATTTTTTAAAACTCCAGTAAAGTATAAAACATATTGGCTTAAATCAAATCATACCTAACTCTATTACAAAAAGCTATTCCCATCTCAGAATATTGAAGGTATGTAGGAAATATAAGAAATAGCTAAGAATATAGAAGCAATAAATATAAGAGTAATAAATACATTGGAATATAAGAATAAATGTTGTTGTTGTGTTTGGCCATTAAGGGCAAGGGGTGCGATTGTACGCCATCTATGGCCAAGAATTCGACTTCGGCCACACCCATACATCACGCCCTTTATAGGGCGGACCCATTCTTACAACCATTCATTCATTCATCCACAGATCGTAATTTTGACCTGACCCAGAGGACGATCAATCTGCAATTCAGTAACCCCAGAAGTATGTTTTTATAATTTTTATATTTTATAACCGTCGTTGAACAGCCGTCCCAATTTTATGGGTTTACGACTACTAATGCTCAACCCCGTACCCTTGTAATTTTGAACCCAATTCAAAAGACAAGAGAACTTCTGGATCGAGTATTGGGAGAAATTTGCCTTCGTGGAGGACTTTTTGATGGAGCTAACCCGCATTTTTGTCACATGGAGAGGAAGACCACGAGAGCCTCTCACTATTAGTCTGACGGCAAGGGGACTTTGACCCGTGATCCGTCTACCACTGAGGATATTTCTCGTCAGCACTGTGGTAGTTGCAAGCCGGATGCGAAATTCGTATCGACTGGGATTCGAACCCGATTCGCCTCATTGGAAGCCGAACGCTCTATCCCCTGAGCCATCGCGGCTCAGAGGTATATTTTGTTATGGGAACATGGAGGACTTTGCGACCCGACAGATTTAACGCGCACCAGTCACCATTTACTACACGAGGGAGCTGGAGCATGACTGGCTGGATTCGAACTCCCTTTCTCACGAACACGAGTCCAACGCCCTGTCAACTAATCTATCCCGGCCTATATATAGAATAAGAATAAATAATCTATGAATATAGAATTTATTAATATAGAATTTATTAATATAGGACTAATATAGGACTATAAGTATAAGAATATAAGATTAATAATCCTAGGAACCATAGGATAGCGTAAGGGGAGTGGGACACACTTTTTGTTTTTAGAAAACTGCTTGTCGATTTTAAGTTTTATACATACATTTATTTATAACAGTCCGCATAAAAAATAAATATGTATATATAAAGCTTAAAATAAACGAACGGTTTTCGAAAAACAAAAAGCGTGCCCTCCCTTTCTTGATTCCCATTCAAGGAACAAAGGATTAATTAATATAGGAGTGATAAATGTAAGAAGGAATATAGGAGCAATAAGTATAGGAAATAATATAGTAGTAGTGAATACTGAAGTAATTAATACAGAACTAATAAATTGTATATGAAAATAGGAGAAATAAGTAAAGAAGCATAGGACTAATAAATATAGGAATATAAGACTAATATATGAAAATTTCTAGAAAAATCTTTACTTTTGAAAACAAATATTTCTATCAAAATGGGAAAAATGGGAGATGGGAAAAAATTTCTTCCGCGCATCAACTTTCTGTTCTTGAAACGATACGTGAAAAAAAAAATTGTAAATTGCTTGTATTGCTTCGTTTCTTGTGTATTAAAAGACTATGTGCTTAGAAAAGAAGAATCTTGTAAGAAAGTCTCCTTAGTCGTAGAATAAGAAAATTTTAAATTTTGATTCAAAGAATATTTTTACTTTAAAATTTCATTTAGAGTTTTGGATGCAAAATAGGGAATAAAACGCTTACAGATCCATCTGATAATATATAATAGATTAGTTTCAGTAGAGAATGTTATTCAATAAATTTTGTGAAGAAAGCTAATTTCATTTAAGAAGATATGCATGCATATCAGTTTTAAATAAAGTGTTTTATTAATAGAAAAAATGAAACAATGAATGTACAATTAAAAAAAGTGGTCAAAAAACTAAAAATTTTAATTTTTACTCTCATTTAATCACATTTAAATTTAATTTTTATGATTACTTTTTGAATTTTAATCTCTGAAAAGTTAAACCAGTGGTTTCCAAATGATGTTCCGTGGAACCCAGGACTTCCGTAGAAGATTTACAGGTGTTTCAATGGTTAGGGATTTTTTAAAAACAATTTTGAAACCTGAAAATATTTGGAGTTGACTCCTATTATTGACGTAATACTTCAGTTGTCTTTACGCTTGAAGCAAAATGCCAATAAAAGAGTAATGGCGGGGCAGTTCTTTTGAAATATTGGCAACATTGAATTGAATAAATTAAGAAAATGACATGCATTTATTAAAAAATTGCATTAGTGTTTCGAATCGTACTTTTTAAATCAAAATAAAAATAATTAAATCCGTTAATAATGAAATACGTATCTCTAATAACCATTTTCAACCCAGCTAATCTTTCAAGCAGTTCTTAGTAATAATTTTTTTTAAATTTTCATTTCAGCAAAAACCATAATTCGGCTTATTTCATTCCTTTTCAGCATATGTATGTACTTCAGAAGCAAATTCAGGACTAGACTACATTAAGGCTGCTTTTCGAAGGGTCCGTTGTAATATGAAATGATGCTTTTCTGTGAATAATATGCTCGTTTTTATAACTGCTGTGAGTTTGCAACTTATGACTGTTAGGCGCTGTCTACGCTTATTTTGAGAATGGCGCAAAACGTCAATGGAGAAAAGCCACAGTTATGTAAAAAAATTAAAAGCGTTTGGGGCCTAATTTTTTAATATTTCCAATGCTGCATTACCTGGGCTCACAAAAAATTTCCATAACTGAAATAATTTTCATCTACGTGTAAAAATGTTACCAAATTGGTAAATTTTTAAAAAAAGTTTAATAGCCTTTAACACATTTAAGTTATTAGTCTGCTCTAAAGCCCAAATAGTTCTTCAAGGCAAGATTGTATAGATAGTTTAAAATCATCGCACTGCTCCAAGTGTAAGGCAGTTAAACTATGGCTTTTTTATTTTCCTTGGCGACAGAGCTTCGAAAAACAGCGTTAAACTCCCAGGACTGTGAATTCAACTGTCGGACATAAAATCTGATTGAAGATTATTAATGATAAAACTACGGAAACATTTTATTCCTCTTATTAAATATTTTCAGAACAAAGCATTCTTTCATTAAATAATACGTTCATAATTTATTTATATATATTTTATAAAACCAGGGTTCCACTGAAAGAAGGTTGATCATTTAGGGTTCCGTAGACGTAAAAAAATGGGAACCACTGAGTTAGACTATAACATCCTATGTTTAGTGACGCAAAAAACTCACTAAGCAGTAAATTTGAATAAATAAAAAGATGTTGCCATTTGACGCAAAAAAAAAAGAGTCACTCCTGGAATCTGGTGAGATTTTACTAAGACTTTACCAACACACAATACCTTCGAGATTTTTTTCTCCTTCACAGATTTTGATCAATTTGTCATATTTTACGGTATTCTAGTGAAAAAAAAAGTCTTGGCACGATTTCAGGGAAATTTCGATAGATTAATCTTCGATGCAAATATGGGTCGCAGTTCTTGAAACCCTGAAATTCATTACGACAACAAAAGAGGTGAAAGTGATTTATATTGATGAAAAGACGCTTAAGTTTTTAGTCAAGTCCATAATTATTTTTGTGTCAAAGAATCTAAGTGACCAACATTCGACGTGTTTTGTTTCAATACCTAATAAGCACTGTCCAAGAGCTCCATTTTGGAGCGACGGTAAATTATGGCATTTGAATACTATTTTGAGTATAAATAGGCATAGCTTCTTGATAAATGACCCTCTCCTTGTTCATATATGCGTTTTCACCTGAAATACTTTTTAAATTAGGACACTTTTCAAGAAGTACAGATACTCTTGCTTAGGTATCAAATAATACATCTGGATATTTTTTGACAAATTATTTTTTATTTGTTCTCCTCACATGAGGTTTCTCTTGTTTAGATACAGGGTGACAAAAAATAAACTGGACATGCACAGTATCCAAGAAAGGTCAAACATTAAGAAAATCAATAAAGTTAAACTGAAGGAAATAGAAAACAGGAAGAGGATAAACCAAGATTTATTTTTACTAACGCGATTAACTTATAAAAACTAACAAGATTAAATTCTAACATTAGTTACAAAGTTTGCTAACAGATGGGTTTGCGCTGTTGATTTCTGTTACATATCAGACAATTTCAATATAAATAATTGCACATGCATCTGGTCATTTTGTCCTGAGACTGCACCACGTTATTGCTGCAAATATTTTCTTTTTTAAAAAACATTGTAATTTAGTTTTATGAGATTGAAGTGCCATCTGTTGCTTAATTTTTAAGCTAATTTTGAAACTTGGTGCTCATACTTTCAGGTTTCTCAAACAGAACGCTATGTTTCTGAACCCCTTCCACTTTTTTTTAGTTAGTTTTTCTAAAAGTTTTGTTGACACTCTAATTCACTATTATTTGAATGTTTATATTTATTTAAACATCATAGCTAAACTTTCAAATAAATATGAAACGCGGAATATCAAATAAGTATGAAATTACAAATAAATATGAAACGTGGAATATCAAATAAGTATGAAATTTCAAATAAATATGAAACTTGTTCGCTCCTGTTACGTAGGACGCGAAACTCCCAATCGCCAGCTCGCCATTGTCGATCAAATATTTAAGGCTGGCGAGTAAGTTTCATCTCTTAAATGCTTAAATTAAACTACGCTTGGAATATCAGGTCATAATAAAGCAGCGTGTGGAAGCGATTTGAAATGAAACGATGGCATTTTTCTTCTATTTAGAACAAATAAATGTTGAATAATCCACTATTTATATTTTCTGAACACATTAAAATCCTACTTCAACCTTATTTTGATTTAATATTATTATTATTATAATTGCTATAAATATGTTTCAATTTTTAAGCTACATTATTTTATGGTTTCGAAAACTGAAAAGTTCTCTATAAAATATCACTTAACATTTTAAAAATTGCCTTATTTTTCATATAAATGTAAAGTAGTGGCGAGCTGAAACTTTAGTCCGGCTAGTAGCTTTAGAACTGAAGTTCCATGCCCTAACATATTTTCGAGTTTTCAAAAATGCCTAATTCGACTTCAATATATATAAATATAAACGTGTCTGCTAATAGTCACAACTTATGGTCACAATTTATGTACTTAGATTTTGTCCTATTTTTAGTACAATTCCTCCAATAATTGTCCTATTTTTTAGGGAATCTAAAGTCTAATGAGATTTTCAGCATAAACACTTGTCTCTAAAATCAACCAATCAGAAAAATCCATTGAATTTAAATCTATAATCAATAAGGTGGCAATTCTTTGTAAGATCAGAAAACTGTGAGTGGCGCTTTCTGTGCTGAGGAAGATGCTGATTCTGTTGGAAAAAAATCCTTTTTTATTTTCCAAAAAACTTTAGTGACTTAAGCATGACATTTTCTTAAATGAGCCTACAATATGCTGAGATTATATTTGGTGTTAAACTTACTCTAAAATTATTTCTTGTTATTCCTTCAATATGAGTGACAAGAATTTTTTTTTTATGCCTTGTCCATATTCACCATTCGATTCTGTTTTTAAAAGGCATTTCTTGTAAGTATTTTTACTTTGAGTTTGAGCAGCAAAAGAGGATTCTTCTTTTCTGCCCTTAAACTGCATATTCAACTCAACGTTTATATCCCATTATACATAGTTCGTTAGCTATATTACTGTTTATTAATGGCAACAAAAAGTAACCAAATTGGTAGTTTTTCTTCTAAGAATATAAGAATAAAGAATCATGAATCCAGTTATTGACTTAGAACAAATATTGAAAAGTTTCAAGCTAGAAATTTATCGAAAAGCTCAAAATAATTTTTTATTAATTTTGAAAAACTATGAACGTTTAAAAAATAAAAAATAAAAACTGGCACGGTTTATCTTAACATTTTTCCCTTTCTAAAACTGCTGAGTAATAAAAACTTTACGTACCTCGATAAAAAGAACTTTATTCAAAGTAAACGAAAATTAATATCGATTCCTTCATGCAATTTCAATTCGTATCACCCGTTACAAAAGCACAATTCAGAGAAAAATAATTAGAAGTTTAGTTATCACATCTAATGCAAATAACTGGTTTAAGTAAAATATTAAATCTGATAAGTAAGGCTTAGGCTTATAAATAAATTTTGCATTAAAATAGTTTTATTATTATTCTTTAGCCCAGGAGTTCCTATGTATGGATCACAAAATATTCCAATATGGGTTGAATTATCGAAAAATAAGTTCCCATTGTTTTTTAGTTTATCAATCCTACTATTTAGTTTATCAAACCTACTATTATTCAGTTTATAATCCTACTATACGTTTATCAAACTTATTATTATTATTATTTAGTTTATTAATCTGATTCTCATTTAACTAATTATTCCTATTCTTGTTTAGCTTATTATTAATATTTTTTTATTTTAATATTCTTATTGTTATTTAGTTTATCTATACCATCAGCATTTAATTTTTTAATTCCCATGTCAATTGTTTATCAACTCCATTATAGTAGTTCTTTAATCCCATTATCATATAAATCGTATAGTTCATTTATCGTATTATCATAAAGTTCATGAACCTCATTGTCATCTATGTAATCAATTCCATTATATAATTTATTAAACCAATCATTATTTACTTTATTCTCATTATCGTTAGGTTTATAAATTCCGTTATTATTTAGTTTATAAATTCCACTATCAATAAAAAATAAAAATAAACAAATAAAAACAAGAATTACTGTTTTAAATGTTTAAGGGCATTTTCTGAAAATTTTTGTTTTAAAATTAAGGCTCATACAACATAAAGAGTCTTTTAAAATTTGAGTTTATGTTCTTACTTTTCTTGCTAATTTTGTATCGTAAATAATTAAAATGTACAACGTTTATAAATCAAACCAAACCATGGGATCTAAACAGTTTTCCTTACCTTAAAGTAAATGTTCGTTCTTAAAGTACAAGAAAACCATGCATTTACGAACGAAGTATATCGTAGTTCAATGACACTACGCATTATTGGTTGAAATGGATTGTGTTGTGGAAACTCATCGGACTTTGAAGGTAAATAGACATTGTGTCGCTCTTTAAATGTTAAATTTAGCATCTGCGATCTAAAGTCTGTCAAAATAGCTTTGTTCTTTGAGATGTGGTAACGTTCCTTTCAGTTCTTCTTTTATATTTTATTTTGTTGAACCAAAAAACTATTATTTAGGAATTTTATTTTTTTCAGCCTTTTTTACTATAAAAAGAATTAATAATTTATTTAACATAATTATCATTTCACCAATTTGATAATGTTCTCAACTATTACACGTATAACGCATTACTTACGTTCTGTTGTCGCCGTCTTTATATATTTTTAGAATCCTTGCCAAAACTGAGTAAAAAAATATACAAAATTAGACGTTGAAATGATTATTAATTTTGGTTAGTAATTATTAATTAATTAATAATTTGGTTATTAATTTTGCTTGAAATTGAAATGACTATTAAAATTTTTCCATGCTTTATACAATCGTAATTTGCTGCTAAAATTTTATTTAAGAAAAGAATATTTCAAAAGAAAAAGTAATGTCTAAATATCTAATGATGAAAATTTACAAAATTAGACGTTTAAACCAACAAGAAATAAAAATGATGATAAAATGTGAAGAATCATTTATGAGGAAAGTAAGATGAGAAGCTTCAAAACCAGTACGATTGATTGATTGATTGTTTGATGAAATTTAAAGGTATTTTCTATCAACATACCCTCCAACATTTAAGATTTGGACGAAATATTTTTTTCCGGGGGTGGCGAATTAAAGCAGAAATTCTAAAAGCAAATAAAATTTTTATGAAACGTATATTAAAACTTAAGAGCATAAATCATTGGTTAAATTGACCCTTTATATGTCTGTTTAAATAACTTACATGCAATGGTAAACAAAATTCTTTAAATTCTACTTTATAACAGTATATTAATATGGTAGTAAATTAGTATTTAAAGAATTTTAATATCATTATCTTTGTTATGATAATAAAATTATCATTATATTTGCTACCACTAAGAAAAATACTTGAACATTAATAGTCGCTAACTCGAAATTGGGTTGGTTGTTCAACGATGGTTATAAAATAGCATAAAATATCGCATTAAATTCCCCATTTCGCTGTGGTTGTCTAGTGAAATTACTTTTCGAAAAAAAATTAAGACCACGATTTTTTCTTAAAATGTTTTGCTATATTAATATAATATTATATCTGAAATCTCCCTTACTCTCCTCTGTACGCTTTCCTCTTTTTTAAGGTAAATAAGGGCATTATGCAAAGTTTCTTATGTATTTTTCATGCTGAATTGAATGAGACCAATTTTGAGACGATCAGACTAATAGTTGATAAGTTATAAGAAGTCTTATGTACAAAAAATACAAATTTGTACCTGTTTACGCATCTGACATTGCTATCTGAACAAGTGAACCACTGTTTCCTACGTAGTTTATCACGGTGAATCAAACGAGACATACAATAGTCAACAATAGAGCAATGTGGCTGGGTGGCGCAGTTGGTTTGTCGACGGCCTGCTGAGCCCAAGTCTGCGAGTTCGATCCCCGGCCCAGACACTGGATTTTCGGGATGCAGAAAATCCTCAGAGGCCATGTCGCATGATTATGCGGCATGTAAAAGATCCCTGGAGTGCCTTATTGGCTCTTGGCACTTCCGACAAAATTAAATTCCTAGTACACTTCAGCTTCCAAATAGAGTCTCGGTGCTGCCATCTAGTGTTGCAGAAACTAGGCGTCCAAATTCACATGGCCAACGGTATCTCACCCATTGTGGTGGTCCTGAAAGAGTAGATACCACTTCTGGAGAACGCACAAGGTCTGCTCATCAGCAAGACTGATTGTGCAGCTCATTGGAAAAAGAAAAAAAACAATAGAGCAAATAGTTCTGAAGTTGTGAGAATTTTTATACATAAAGAGTATTTCTTTTGACAAGTAGTAATATTCACACTTTAAACTGCTATTCATGGAATACAAGAATATGTAAGGTATATTTTCCGAAGAAATGCCATTTTTTCGCTATAATTACTAGAATATCAGGAAACTACTGAAACTTGCACTGTAATCATAGATTATAGCTTCCTTTAAAGGTAGGACTTCTTAGATTGTCGGAAAGTGGACGAATTTCGATTTCAAGTATCCATCATTACACATACGAAAGCGAGTTAATAAAAAAATACTATTAAAAAGTCATTATAATTATGATATTGAATGTTATGCATATATGGTAAATATATTTTCCTTTTGCATCGTATTATAATTTACTGACTTCAGTTTTTCTTGCTGTTTACCTTTTAATCGTTATAATCCTGAGATATAAATATTATGGATGCTTACATTTACATATATATTTCTAAAATAATAATCTATATAAAGACAACTTAATTCTGTGTTGTCCTACTTTGACTTTATGCGAAATAAATCTTAAATTAATAATTTATTTTATTCACCTACAAACTTTTAGTAAACTGATATATGTCGTTTAATTCATGGTATAATAAAAACTATGATCGTTTTAAAACAAATTTACATTTATTATTATGAAATTTATATTCTTTCTCTTCATAAAAATGTTTATAGTTATTCTATCCCTTAATACTAAAAAATAATAAGGTAAAAATTGACATGAAGTTGCATAATTTTAAGGGTAAAATCTTGCATTAATTTTTATAATAATAACAAGTTTTTGTAACATATTCTTAGTACTTATTGGGTTTTAATATCCCTGTTTTTCTTCAGACATTGTGTATTTTACTTATTTCTGAAATTTTATTGTTATGAAATTTGCTTTAGCTTCATTCATTTTCTAAGTATTAAAATGAAATGCATTTATGTTTCTGTAAGATTAAGAGCACTTATTGTTTGCTTTAATTGCTCTTTATTTCAGTGTATTTTGTGGCGCTTACTTTACTCTGTATTCACTCTTTTTAACTTTCAATCGTCTACAGCTAAATATATAAAAGTGGTGTCTAGGTGAAATAAAGTGGCTATGCACATGAGATGAAACCTCTTATAGTGGTCTTAAACTACGGACTTAGCGTCAATGCCTCAAGAAACAGTGTGTTACAAAGTTTTAGAGCATCTTCGATTTAGTTAGAACAGTGCTAAAACAAACAACAAGATACCATTTTCGATATACAATGCAAAAAATTTAAAATCGTTGAAAATAAAGGCATATTTTTTCCTCTTTAATCTCTAAAATTGCCCAGTCATTATGTAGCAAATTTATGTTTTAAACGTTCTTTTCTTTGCAATAATGTTCTCAAAATAACTATTCGTACTAAATCAATGATGATCAACAACTTCCCTCACATTTCTTTCTTATCTCATGCAGTTCTTGAGATAGAAACGCCTAGTCACCAATTTTCCACCAGATGGCACTGCAAGCGATCTCATCTTAGCACATATTCACTTTATCGTTAGGGGCCATTCTCCTCGCATGCGGTTCACGCACATCCGATTGCCGTCGAGAAAAATTGAGGACCTAATGGATGAGTTTTTAGCGGGAACAATTTTTTTTTTAATAAATTTCTCGTTTTCCCTCGTTGGCGATCGCAAGTACGTGGAACGCATTCAGTGAGAATGGCCCTTCTGACATCACAGTTAATAGGGTGAATACAGGCTTTTGTGAACATCCTGTATAATTTTGTCTACATATTATTTTACTGCACATAACTTTACAGTTATCTATTATATGTGTTTCCATTCTAATTTACTGGTATATTTTTTTTCTCTTCTTATTAACTAACATTTCTCTTCCTCTTCTTGAGCTGAGCTTTTCAGCAGCACTTTCAGCTAACTAATCTGTTAACTAACACCAATGGGAATGAGCAGAATGAGCGACAGCACCTGCATGTGCTACACATTTCTTATTTACTTTCTTCCATTTCTAATGTTTTTGCACTTCTTTTTATTGGCACAAGAACTTTTCTTGGTTCACTGCTTTCTGTGTTTTTCTCGAAATATTAAACAAGAGAACCCTTGTTTATTTTTCTTTTCCATACCTCCCTATCATAATGAACTCATATAACCTTTTTACAGTACAGAACAAAAGATACAGTATACATAACTTTTGTTCCAATGATCGGATTTTTATGCATAACGATGCAGTTTAAATAGTTCAAGAATTCAACCAAAAATATACTTATTTATTAGGGGACATGATTTTTTTAGCTACACAATCAGGCACATAGGAAACGTTCTTTCTCTAAAATATCGTCTTGTTTTTCTTTTTGTTTGAATTAATTCGAATTTTCCATGCTCAAATTATGTAACAATAGTCCGGAAAATCTATAATCCCAATAGTTTTGTCAGATAAACATTTTTTCCCTTTTTTTCCCTTGGAATTTAAGCAAATAAAAAAAAATTTCACAATTTTAAAACTTGTTCATTCACAGATTCCATTCGAAAAGAAAATCATTCATTATTTTCCATTGAAGTCGATAACGGGGGCAAAATTTTAAGCTAGCAAATTATATGTCTCTTTTATCTCTTTTTAAACTATCTAATTTTAAATGGTAAAACAAATAATGTTCGAAAACTATTCGACCAATTACCAACAAAGCGACATAATTTCAAAGCTATTTAAATAATTTTAAAGCTGCATTCATCTACATATGGTGAAAAAAAATCAATAGGAATTTATGAGAATAAATAGTTTCCTTATAAAATCAAAATTAATTCAAAGCAATTCCTGACCAAAAAATATATTTTATTACATCCTATTGAATTACATCACCTCACAACTTTGCAATAAAAAAAGATTTTATCGATGGTTATTATAGAATACTCAACAAATATCCTCTACATTCAACAAATCTATAGTAGGAATAAATAGCTTACATAAAAGTAATAAATTGCTTACATGTCTTTAAATGTTCGCCCTTGAAATATGTAGTTTAGAATTCGTGATCTTGAAATATATAGCTTACAATTGAGTTAAACAGAATCTGTCTGGGAGTTACAAGATGAACCATCGTCCTTACTGATAGAAACCTCACCGAAAGCTCAACTCATGATTATACGTTGTAACTATACGTGTGACAAATAATTATTTAGTTAAGAAAAACAGTAATAAAAATTTGACAATCCATTTTTAATTGAAGCATATTGTGAGTCACTGAACTATGCACCAT
Source organism: Parasteatoda tepidariorum (assembly GCF_043381705.1). Taxonomy (NCBI): domain Eukaryota; kingdom Metazoa; phylum Arthropoda; class Arachnida; order Araneae; family Theridiidae; genus Parasteatoda; species Parasteatoda tepidariorum. The sequence goes on from NC_092209.1 coordinate 66,990,413, forward strand.
TGAAGAATGATTTAATTATCTTTTCAATGTTAGAGACGTTTAAAAAAAATTTTCCGAGGTAAAAATTTGAGTCATTAAGAAACACGCAGAATGCAGTTTTCATAAACTATGAAAAGCATTCATATAGAACCATTTTACCACGTTCGTTCTTTGGCCATTCTGAATTTCGATATATTTTCTTTACCAATCTCCATTAAAGGTTTTTTGAGTAAAATTTTAAATATATACATTATGATCAATGTTTATAAAACACACGATGTGTGCATTTAGGAATTAAGGATTTGCAACAAAGTTAACCGATCAAGCTCTTATAATTTTTAAGGTTATGCTATCATCAGTTCAGCAAAGATATTTTAACTCTAGCGATCTATATTAGATTAACGGCTATATCAATTATCAGCTCCGTAGCCTTGTAATTTTGAATCTAACTCAGAAGACAATGGAACTCTTGGATCAAATTTTTAAACTTCGGGGAGAATATTTGACTTACCCACATTTGCGTTACAAGAAGAGAAAAACTAAGAAATTCCACCACGGTTACTCGTTGGCAAGGAGCCACTATGAAAAAGCCGAGCCATAACTTACGATTTGAACCTAATTCACCACCCTATGAAGCGACTCACTTCTATCCCTCGACTAAGTTACTATCAGGGTGATTCAGTGAGCATTTTATCTCTCGACTCGGTGACTATCAAGTGTGACTTAGTGAGCGTTCTATCTCTCGAGCAATCATGCCTGTCTCCAAAAATATAGTAATTTATTTTTACAAGAACTTACATATTAATCATCAAAACATTACTTTTATTTTCATTGACTTATTTTAGATTTTACCGAACACCACACTACGATTTTTTTACATTTAATGGTTTGACAAGCCTTCACGTTAACAATATATCCATCAATTATTTTAGTTTTTTTTTTTTATTTATTCATTTTTTACCTGTCATCTCTTTTAAAACTTAAGTATTAATCGATATCAATCGAAAACAGAACTATCTTTTGTCAATCGGTTCTTTTTTTTTCCCTTCAAGTTCTGAATCATTAAGTATAAGACGTTTTGACATGAATCAATAATGAATGACTTGAGCAAAATGTTACATCTTGTATTGAATTACTGACAAACTAATATGTCCTTTATACTTCCTTCCTGTTTCTGAAAAGAGACTTAAATTTTTAATGCATTGTATGCTGCTAATGATCCTTATTCCATTAACAAACATCATTGTAACCTGATATTATTCAACATTTTAAAGTATTAACTATTTTGAAGTATTCACTTTATTCAACATATTTTGGTCCTTGTTGCATCACATCTTGTGAGATATCGATTTTAATTTATTTTATTCTAAAGAAGTATCGTAAACATTGTTACTGTCCAAAATTATAAGCATTTATAAATTTTCATATGAATAGCTGTTTTCTGAGCGCATTTGTAAATTTTTGAATTGATTATTAAATTTAAAACACTCTTATTGATTCAGCAAAAAAAAACATATGGCTCATGATATTAATTTTTAAATTTTGCTTCCATTCAGCACCGATTGTAACAAAATACATATATCGTTAAATTTTTAATATAAAAATACAATTAAAACAAATTATTTTCCGGCTTTCATTCTGCCTTGCTATAGAAAACTCAAGTTACAAAAAATTCAAAATTGAGATTTTTTTATTTTTTTAGAACTCTCCCACTTTGAGCCTGAAATTTCAGGCTAAATGCAATTTGAGATATCACACAAATCTTTGTAAGAATGTGTGAACTAATTCTCTGTGTAAAACATTATTTCGTACATAAAGATATCTATTAGGATGGTAAAGAGAGATCAGGAGAATACAACAAATTTGTTATGATAGAGGGAAATTTATATTAGGATGAATGGGAAAAGTAAGAATGATCTCAAGTTTTTATCACATTGTGAAAAAATTACAGTTTAAAACAATTACATAAAGATATTTAAGATGGATGATGGAGATCAGGATACATCGATTTTAGTTTGATTAGTGGAAATATTTATTAAGACGGATGAGAAGGTTCAAGAGAATCATCAGGTTTTTAATCTCAATGTAAAACAATTAGAGGGTGAGACATCCACATAAAGATATGCATTAGGATGAATGAGACAGATCAAGAGGATTACATCGATTTTATTATGATAGATGAAACAATCTATTAGGATGGATGGAAAGATTCAGTAGAATCATCAGATTTTTAACCTCACTGCGAAACAATTACAATTTAAAACAATTTTTCTATTGGCGATAAATGAAAGTGTCCTTAAGACTTCAAAAATCTTATTAGTAGAAACTTCCAGTAATTTCATCAATTTACAGCCCTCGGTTAAAGCACAAACGACTGCGTAATACAGCAAAACACAGGCTACAAATCCTGGAAGGGGTCAATAAGTAAATTCAGGTCAGTATACAATACTGCAGTCACAAACAAACTACTACTCTGTCTGGTCTGATCTGTTTGGTCTAGCTGGGCTCCTGAGACCATTAATGGTCCTTTTTCCATTCATCCTGTAATGAGAACATAAGCAAAAACAATAGACAGATTACATAAAATGCAACAAATACTGGCACATGTTAAGGAAGAGAAAAAAGAATGGCACTTTGCCATGGTAATAAGTAACAAATAATTGAATGTATAGAAAAGTACAAGACATATTTACAAGTAGGGAAACGAAAATTACAAGAAGGAAAAGTATTTACAAAAAATGGAAAGAATTAAAAAATATTCATAATGAATAACGTTATGATCATAAACTTCATTATCAAAAAAGTGTACCTCTGTTAAAATTGAGACCCGACAGTCCTGGTTATTACCACTTGTGTCTGGTTGCTTTCTACACTAAAAAATTTTCGGATTAATCTCGCCCTGATCAGAATCACGTTGCTCTTTCACAAACTACTACTCTATGACGAGGCACACTCCAATTTATATGTGTTTAGAGACAAAATCCCGTAACTTTCGAGATTATTCTACACGATTCTCGTATAAATCAGTAAATATTTAAACTCGCTTTGAAACTCAAAGTTCCCTGAACTATCATTTTGTTGCCAAAATAATCGTTGAGTCACTAAGATTGTCGAGAAATTGAGCATTCCATACAAAGTACAATAGACGTTATTTCCTCTCTAAATTGTATTAGAATCATGCTATTTCCTTGCAATTTTTCTTACTGCATTTATTATTTAGGGTCCGTCGGAGATATTTAGCCTCATAACAAAAGAATATTCACAAAATTATACACATATTTATAAAGTCGTAACAATATTAACGACGGCATATTATAAAGAACATAGGCGGTTATCAGAAGTGCTAAACCTGTAAACCACTTTTGAGATTGAAAATGTTTTTATTATATGTATTAATCTGCAAAATAGATCCATATTAAATATTATTTCACAATAAATAAAAATACAGAGCCGCGATGGCTCAGGGGATAGAGCGTTCGCCTTCCAATGAGGTGAACCGGGATTCGATCCCGGCGATGGCTAATCAATATGAATTCCACATCCGATTAACACCGACCACAGTGCTGACGTGAAATATCCTCAGTGGTAGACGGATCATGGATTAGAGTCCCCTTGCCGTTAGGCTAACCGTGGAAGGCTCTCGTGGTCTTCCTCTCCATGTAACGCAAATGCGGTTTAGTTCCATCAAAAAGTCCTCTACGAATGCAAATTTCTCCCAATACTCGATTCAAGAGTTCCCTTGTCTTCCGGATTGGGTTCAAATTTACAAGGCTACGGAGTTGAACATTAGTAGTCGTAAATCAAAAAATTGGGTCGGCTGCTCAACGACGGGGGTATAAAATATAAAATAAATAAAAATATCTATTAGGATGCATGAGATAGCTAAGTATGTTATACCAGTATGTTAGGATGGTTGGAAATATCTATTAGGATGAATGAGAGAGCTCGAAAAGGTCCTCAGTTTTTTAATCTCATATGATGCGTTAAATGAAACAGGCTATTTCTTTCGCGTCAGATTATTAATTTTTTCACCAACTCCCAACCACGAGGATATTAAAAACGTGTTGATGGTTATCGGAAGTGCTGGCCTTAAAACCATATGCGAGATCGAAAATGCTTTTAAAATATTAATAAAGCTTTCCTCCAAATATTTCATGCTATTGCATTTTTTTACTGCCTTCCAAAATCTTTTTACGACTTTAAAAGAATCTGAAGAAAATATGTTCTCCTCGAAAGGCACTTCTCTTCGACGTTTAATGTTTATTAACGTTTTAACAAATATAGATTTGCAAGCACCATTAGCAATCGCCATTTATAATTATTACTGAGAAGTAGTAGAAATGTTTTACCAAGAAGGCAAGCGAAAATTTTTAATATTTTTGAAAATTTAAAAAAGGATCGTTTGACTATTTCGAATACATTTAAACTAAAAATAAGGCTTAGCTAAATATTTTTTTGTAGAATAGACACAACTATTTATTATTTTACAATCCTTTTTAAATTTATTTTGCATTTTTGAAATAAAACTTTTTTTTTCATAGTTATAAAACATAATGAACTAAAACATATAACAGCAATTTTTAAATTATAAAAAACGATAGCTTTTTTTGTGTTCTAAAACGTAAGACATTGAAACAGTTAAAAGCACCTTTTAATAGATTAATGGCTTAACCATTACATAAATACACAAGTGGGCGACCTTTGTGATAAAATACAACTATTATGTTATGTTGTGTTAACCATTAGGTATAAATATTTTACTACAAAAATTTTCTAGGAGTTGAATACTTTACTAAATTTAGGATTTAATTTTTGCGTATTTCTTGTTATTAAATGTTTATTTTGAGGAATATGCTTGTTCTGAGAGCTATTTAATAGCTTAAATGCAAAAAGAATTCTGGTAGTCTCTTTTATTCCTTTTTTTTTTTTTTTTGAAGATTTTTAACTTTCATTTTTAAATTATTAATAATATTGGAGAAATTTAACTATTGATAATTTTTAACTCATTCAACTGATTGATAATTTTGAGTAATTATTGGGTACTAAAGTTAACCTGGAATGAAATTCTGACTAATTTTTATTTAATAGCATTCAAATGATTGACATTTGTTACAAATTACAGGGGGAAAAAGGCATAAAATCTGACTCTTTTGTGATTAAACATGGTTTTTTTTCATTGCTGCATGAATTTTTAGAAAAATACACGCATATTTGACATTTAAGAAGAAAGGTTACATGTCTGAAACCTGAAACTATGGTAACTATCAAATGCATGTGTTTCAAAGTAGCGAAAAAAATTCAAGAAGAACCTCGTTTTGTTTAAAAAGAAAACAAAAATCTTAAATTTTTAATTAACATGAACAAAATTTAAGGATCCTCTATGTTTAAACAAAAAAATTTTAACTAATTGTACATGAATTGAAATATGACCGACATCTCTGACGCATAAGGTATTGACGAACAAAAATTAAATAACTAAGATTTAGACTAAAATGTATTGAAAGATCCAGGTTTTCGCTCTCAGTATGCTTTATAGTTTCAATTTTACTACTTTTACTGCAAAATTAAAATTTTCCATAAAAGACATTTATTTTTCAATTTTTAAATCTTAAATATTGATAAAAAAAAATATTGCTCTCATCTTGTTCAAATAAAAATTAGTGCCATCTACTTAATAAGCAACCTTATATAGTAAAATAAAAGTAACTTCATGCTTCACTCCTTAAAGAGAAAAGTAAAAGAAAAACACATAAAATTATTTCATTCAAGCTAATTACGATCATGAAAAACGAAATTGAAACGTTAGAGGATAATTGAATTCAAACTCTTTGCATTCTTTACTTCTTTCTGCTTCTCTTTTTCTTTCGCTTTTTTTCTGGTTAGTAAGTTCATCCAGTAAATGAAATAATCTTTTCAGATTGTTGGCGTGATATCAGTATTGTTCATAGTTCTATCAACAGTAGCATTGACATTAAACACTCTGCCATCGCTGCAAGGAGAAGACGAGAAAGGAAACCCCACCGATAACCCTGAACTGAGTATTGTCGAAGCCGTCTGCATCACGTGGTTTACTCTGGAATATTTGCTAAGGTTCCTATCAGCCCCCAATAAATGGAAGTTCTTCAAAAGCGCATTGAACGTCATTGACATATTAGCCATACTCCCATACTTCATATCATTGTTCCTCATCGAAACCAACAACAGCTCAGAGTCCTTCCAAGATGTCAGGCGTGTGGTGCAGATCTTCAGAATCATGAGGATCTTGCGAATCCTGAAACTGGCGCGACATTCCACTGGCTTACAAAGTTTGGGCTTCACTCTACGTAACAGCTATAAAGAGCTAGGACTTCTTATGCTGTTTCTGGCGATTGGTGTGATGATATTCTCAAGTTTGGCTTACTTTGCCGAGAAAGACGAGCCAGACACTAGATACACGAGCATTCCAGAGACATTTTGGTGGGCTAGCATTACCATGACCACAGTAGGTTATGGGGACATTTGTCCCACCACTCCATTGGGGAAAGTGGTAGGAACGGTGTGTTGCATATGCGGCGTGCTTGTCATCGCTCTGCCCATTCCCATTATAGTGAACAATTTTGCCGAATTCTACAAGAACCAGATGAGGCGAGAGAAGGCGATTAAACGGAGAGAGGCATTCGAGAAAGCTCGAAGGAATGGCAGTATTGTGACATTCGGCAATGTGAATCTTCGAGATGTTTTCGCTCAAAGCATGGATTTGATTGATGTTCTGGTGGATACACAGCGGAATGTCAGCCAAGTAAGATACAATTTTATTTTTTATTGCTATGGCTTACATAAAAATTTATTTGCAGGATCAATATATATACTTACTTAACTCTCATGTCAACAATAACCTACTTGAGAGAGATTTCTACAAGATACTTTTTCAAATTTACAATCAAAGTTATCCCTTGCCATCTAACTATTTAAAACTTAATGTATCGTAAGGTAATTTTAATCGGAATTTACCAGTACTTCAGGACTGTTCATATGTACCCAATGGAACCTCGTTCATTCACGTACTTGCGTTTTGCATGAGCTCCGTCTGTATCTGATATTTTTATGTACGTATGCTTTGCTGTGCACAGAACATATGTACATGAATGCGTATGATGCGATGGGAAAATTGCTGGTAGTTCCTTAGAACAAACACAATAATCGTTGACATAAAGGCTTAAGGCAAATTGTGCAATTTCACAAGAAACTTTTAATATTGAAATTTTCGTGGTAATTTATTGCAAATGTTATTTAGTAGTTGATCATAATTTTTCATAAAAGCACATATTTTCATCTTCTTTTTGTTTAAATGCTTATCTTTTAACGAGTGATAATAAAATATTTCCTAATTAGCCAGAAGCGTTCTTATCTATAAGAACAGAGGTTTTAACAGGCAACCTGCTCTAGTTTATAAATTGTTCTGATTTAGGACATTTTTTTTTCCATTTCTAATTGAGAAATTATAGATACAATTCAAATTTGCTGGCATAATTTATAAGTAAACTTTTCTCGACTGTTAATTATTCTGGTTTAACTGCTTTGTTGCAATAAATGTAACAAATAAATTTAAACTAGAACTTTTATATCATTTTAATAATTTCGTCTCTTTTTAAATTAGCCGTTTAGATTAGCTCTTATTTACAAAATAGATCTGTGGTTAAAATGTATTACGATCTTTCAGTTATGAACCAAATCGGGAAGGGTAAAAACTCATTGAAATTCAGACAAATGCAAATTCTGGAAATGAAACAAGCCTTAATTTGTGTAACATAAAAGAAAATTATTAAAAATATCCTTGCTTCCAAGAATTTCTACCAGGATCTGTTAAAATAAAAAATGTTATAAGAAGCGCTAGTACTGCAAACTAATTACAAAATGGTAATTTAAATACTAATTTCTCTGACTTCTAGAATAACTAATGTTTTCAAGTTTACAAACTCCCGTCTAATTAAAAGGTGATACTCATTGATTGCTATTACAAAATAAAATCCATCCACATAATTGTTTTAGGTTGATACGGGCAGTGTTGAGGAAGATTCTTCGCGGTTTACGACAACTGGCACGGGATGTTACCGTAACCACGATCATGCTTTCAAGAGACTATCAAATGGGGCTGCAGACGATGGCAAAGCTCAGAATTTGCCGAGTGTGGTGGATATAGCACCGGGTGTGGTTAATCCCAGCGCCAACAACACTCTGGATCTGCCCCAACATATTGATGAGTTACAACCAATCAAACCTCAGGTAAGCAGTCAGTTTACCTTGCTCCTGTGTGCTTGACGGGCAGAAGTAGTGAGTATAATACAGTTTTTCGCAAGGACCATTCTTAATATTTATTTCTTTAATTCTATTGCACTTAAACATAATTTCTATGTCTTCAAAACCTATCAACTCAAGTGAACAGAATTGTTCAATGCTGAAAGAAAAGATCAGTATAGTTCTTCAAAAAAGCAATTAGTATGTTTCTTTCAAAAAAGCGGATCAGTGTGATTCTTTTAAAAAAGAAGTGGATCAGTAGGGTTCTTTAAAAAAAGTGGATCAGTATGGTTCTTTCAAAAAAAAGTCGATCAGTATGATTCTTTCAAAAAAAGTGGATCCGTATGGTTCTTTCAAAAAAAGTCGATCAGTATGGTTCTTTCAAAAAAAAGTGGATCCGTATGGTTCTTTAAAAAAAATGGATCAATGTGGTTCTTTCAAAAAAGTGGATCAGTAGAGTTCTTTAAAAAAAAGTGGATCAGTATGGTTCTTTCAAAGAAGCGGATCAGTATGCTTCTTTCAAAAAGTGGATCAATATGGTTCTTTAAAAAAAAGTGGATCAGTATGGCTCTTTAAAAAAAGTAGATCAATATGGTTTTTTCAAAAAAACCTTGTTCTACATTTAAAAAAAAAATACTTTAAGCATGTGGTACGAAGGATAAGTGTGCCTGTTATTTAGTATGATTATAAGACTAATATTAACAACAACAAAACTGTATTACTTAATATATTGTATTACTTACTGTGTATTACTTAAATAATTATTGTTATTCCATTTTTTTTGTTCAATATTATTTAAAAAAATTAAATTCCTGCACTGCATAAAAATTCCACTTACTACAGAAGGAGTATATGCAGCTCTTATCCACAAAAACATCGGTTCGAAACTAATATTGACCAAATAAATATTTGTGTGTTATTATTTATCATATCTATTTAAATATTCTCCTTTTTCCGTATTTTTTAAATTTCTCGATTATTTTTTATGATAATCGGACACTACTGTCATCTGATCCATTCAAAGTAAGTTTTTTGTTTTAAACAAATTAATCATTTGCTACATTATTTATAACAATTATTTATTCAAAAAAAAAAACACGGTAGACATTTTAAAATTACTAATAAATAGATAACAAGATTATTAAGAAACATATAAAAATAAGTACATCTGTATAATCCCGAGAAACTAAAGCGATAAGATAATACTGGAATAAAAACGTCATTCGCTTCAAAAATATACAAATTGGAACTAATAATCGACATGTTTCAAGCGCTCAAACACATACGCCCATTTTCACGTCTTGCCAGACTTTAATCATTAAAATACATCTGTAGTTAACGTGAGTTCTGAATCTAGTATCTCTGTAGTAGTATGTTTATCCGCTGTACCAATGAGACTTCATGTTTGAAACAATACGACTTTTTTCTTTCTTAATTGTAGAATTTTAAATGTAGAACAAATTTTTAAATTTAAATATATTTAAAAAAAATTTAAACTTTACAACCGAAATCAAAATACATAACGTATCTGAATTCCGTTGCAAAATAAGTATGGTAAATTTTTATTTGGTTACAGAATTTTATGCGGCATTTTCTTGGCGTAAAATAGAATGATAATTACTGTAAAAGCCTAGCAAGGACCAAACTATTATAGTCTAGGGTTCAATTCACAAACTGCGATTGAAATCAGATGCGAAATAGACAACGCTAGGCAGATGGAGCAATCACCACATTAGTGAAATGTATTCTGATTGAAAATGGGAATATTGATGGCGTAATATAAACTTAAATTTCCTGTAAATAATTTTGGGTTTCGTATTTTTGATGATTTAAGAGCTACATTTAGAAGAAAAATATTAAAACTAATAAATATAAGACTGACATAAACGCTCTATTATGAAAATTTTAATTTTAGAATGTCTTAATACATTATGGATATTTCACATAATGTCTTAATATATTATGCGAAATTTCAATTTTGAATAGATGATTATGGAGATTGTTTCATAATAAGTCCATCATATATTGACTACTCTCACGAGTTCGACTGACATCCCTTAACTTCTGAAAGGTAAAAACTATTATGATAGAAATTATGTCTACGTTATGCTGTCTAGCCTACGTATAGTGAAAAGACTAAACAGGGTGTAAAAAAAAATTTGAAAACTGTCAAATATCTCGAGACATATACATTGGATCAAAAAGTTAAACTAGACACATTCAACATTTTTCAAAAGCTATCAAAATATACAGAACTCGATCATTCAATCCCACCCCTTAAGAGTGGGGTGAGGGCATCTCTTGAAATCTTAACAATAAACCCCCATTTTTTTATTGCAGATTCGGATTCTCCTTTTATTGCAGATTTGGATTCTCTCTCATTTAAGAGGATAAAAATAGACACATTGAAAAGAAATTTATAGATTTTTTCATTTTTTTCCTCTAAAAAATACCTCAATATTTTTAGTTTTATTTACTTTTATTTTCAATATGATGGCTTTCGAGTTACCACCTTTTTAAACAGTTTGTACCTTTTTCAATTTTCTCGGTTACACTGCCAACTGATAAGCAAGATGCTTGAACCTAAAACTCAGATGGGGTTATTTTTTCTGGAGAATCCATATCAGAAGTAAAATATAACAGTTTATAAAGTTGCTCCCCATACCGCCTCCAGGGGGTGGGGTGAAAGATCGTGTTTTCTAACAATGAATAGCTTTTAATAAATATTGAATGTGATTGTTCTAACTTTTTGGATTCTATGTGTATTTCTCCAGATATCGTCGGTACGGCGTTGTAAAATATTTTTAAAATAAAAAGTTTGCTTTAAAACAATTGAATTCTACACAAAATCGTTCATTTCTAACAAGAAGAGAAGAAAGGAATATCTCAAATCTTCTCTTAAGATGAAAACCGATTAAACTTTTCAATTTGTTTTCGAACGCCATCGTCAGATCAGTATGGAGCGGGTACTAAAAGCTCTGTACCACGAAACTGACCCAATATTTAGGTTTTTTTTCGTAGTATTTACTCTCAAATTTATTCACTCTTTATGTTTCAAAATCAGTCATTACAAAAGTATGCATCTAAACGATTAAAAAACAAAGCACTGTTAATTTACGTTCAACAATAAAAATAATTTCAAACTATTGAATACTACTTTAAATTCATATAACTTCAAGTACTTTAATGACTCCTTGATATTTCCATTATTTCTTATTGACATCATCACCTAATTTTTCCTTTGCCTTTCTGCACTTACACATTCTTCTTTATAGGACAATTCTGATTATTGTAATAAAATCCTAACTTGTATTGTATTCCTAACTTCGCAAAATTTATTGAAATTAGTTAATTATAAGCATAAAGGCTTTACATATTACGACAAAAAGGGTTCATATATTCCATTACACATAATACTATTCCATTTAAACTTTCGAATAGCATAAAGAATTCTTAATACTGTGAAGAATTATTTAATAAGAGTGTTCGTAAAATGCATAAAAGATTTTAGCCATCGTCGCTTCAAAACCAAGAAAGCGTTAGGGCGACATTTTTATTTTTATAAAATTTTATTATCATCGCTTTTAGGTAATGTTTCTTTTGTTTTTCATAAATCTCATTACAGATTCTCTGAGTTATTTCTTATGGTACAAAGTAAAAAGAAAAACTTATTCTGTCGACAATTTAATTTTATCGTCTAGCATAATCGAATCCTACAGAATATGGCGTGTGTAATCAATTTACACAGAAAATAAAAATTATTAAGCTCGTGCAAAATTTTCTTTTATATTACCTTTCTCTTGCAAGTACCTTTTTGTTTGACTACAGCAAATTGTATTATTTCAAAAATTAAAATTTACGTTTGTTTACGTTTTATGTGTACTTCCAACTGTTTATGTTGTGGATTACACAAGTTTAATATTTTTATATATTTGTTTGCCTTCATGAAGTTAGTCATTAACTTTAAGGGGAAAATATAAATAAAATATGTATTATGAATAAAATAATCCTTAAAACTTGTTCTTTTTAAGTAATCACAGATATATTAATAAAATAAATATCGATTCCCAATGACAAAGTGATTTAGTTTTGAAGTAGAATGAATTTTGAACCGAAAATAACCACTCGCCACGCGGCGAGTCAAGAAAATAAAAAGTGGCGACTTAAATAAACAACAGGTCATTTTTCCCATCGCTTTTTCTTCTTGATATTTTTTAATTGCGCATCGAATTTTCTTGCCGATATTTTTTTCCAAGTCAAATCCATATGTTTAACTAAATTTTTGTCGCATATTTATCTTATTTTTATTGTTGAATTAACTTTTTATTGCCGTAGATTATTTCCAATAGGAATTTTTTTTTTTTTGAAAAATATAATTTAATTCTCGAGCTAAAAAAAGTGGCTATTAACTGAATCGAACCTATTGGTATTGGTCACAGACTCATTAGGTTTGAGGTAAAAGTGGCTACTGAGTTATTAGAGTCTACTGGCTACTGGTTATTTAAATTTTCAGGTCTATTTTGAAACGTGTAAAATCAAACATTTGACTCCGTAAAAACATATTCTTAAGAGTGTGACAAAGTTTCCTTTTTTTTTTCTATAACTTATACTATTAATGAAAACTTCCGAAAATGTGGGAACATAATATTTACTGCAGCTAATTTTGAACTTTTTTGATACTTACTAATTTATTACTCATGGAAAGTAATTTTCTTTGCTAAAAAATTAACAACGTAACTTTTATCATTGAATTAAAGGACATCAGATTATTTAAGCAATAAATTTATAGGAACATTTATCGGCGTTGTAATTGTAACGCTATTTGGAATACCCTAGACTCTGTGTGTAAGAAAATAGCCTTTTTGTTGCAAAAATATTTCAGAAAACATACGAATATACCTTAAAATATTTGAAAAATTATTTGCAAGGTAGATAAATATATTTTAAGTACTAACTTTAATATATTTTCTGTTAAAGTAACAGCGCTGTTTCAATCTAATGAGTGAAACAATCAGATCAGTAGATTAACTCAGTCGGATATGCATCAAAACACTAAATTTTCTTTTTAAAAAAAAATTCTTCACACAGTAAAGCATAACTTGTGCCTTTACTTGTTAAAGATATTATCAAGTCATCGTCGTATTGAAACTTTATTCTCTTACTTTTATTTGTGAGTTTTATTACTTTCATTAGAGACTATTTTTAAAAAAAAAAATCTTGCTCTTACATTGGCTCAGTTTATGAATGTCCAAAATTGGCCCTTTTAGCTACGAAATATATTTTTGGATTATTAATAGAAAACTTGTGAAATAATTTGTTAATTATTGCCTAGTTTATTATTAAGTTAATTATTAAGACTACTAATGTTCAACTCCGTAGCCTTGTAATTTCGAATCCAATTCAGAAGACAGAGGAACTCCTGCATCAAATATTGGGAGAAATTTGTCTCCGCTGAGGACTTTTTAATGGAACCAACCCGTATTTGCGTTACATGGAGAGGAAAACCACTGAAACCTCTCATGGTTAGTCTGACGGCAAGGGGACTCTAACTTATGATCCGTCTACCACTGAGAATATTTCACGTCAGCACTGAGATCGGTGCGAGCTGGGTACGACATTCGACCAGCCATTGCTGAGATTCGAACCCGATTCACCTCATTGGAAGGCGAATGCTCAATCCCCTGAACCACCAGGGTTCAAGCTTAGCTGACAGATCTTTACATTTGTGTTTTGCTTACATCTTTTATGCCCTTCAATTGGATGATAAGGACCCCAGACTGAGAATGGGTAATAGCTTTTTTTTTCCTGCTTTTTTCATATCATCCGGATATCGTCACCTTTTTTCTATGGTGGCATATCTTGAGCGCAACTAATAAAAATAAAAAATAACGATGAAATGGAATAACAATGAAATTTAATAGCAATAAAATAAAATAATTTAAAAACATGAATTCAGTTAGTCTAAATTTTCCTTATTATCAATTTAAGTGACCGTACACCTTAAAAACGATTAAATCAAATAGACTAAAACAGACAAGTTTCAGTTCTGAAATTCATAGTTCTTGAATAATGACCATTTAAACAAAACTATTCCCACGGAAATCGATTTAGGTTTACATTTTTCTCTTTAGTCATTAATTTAACGATTTTAGTTCGCGTTGTTTTCTCCACTCATCAGTTTGCCGATTTTAGATTGCATTTTTCTTCTTGGTCAATAATTAGTCGATTAGGGTGTGAATTTATCTCCTTAGTTTTTCACAACTTTCTCACGATAACTTCATAACTTCTTTTCATCAGCTACAATCATATAAAGATTTGGTCATCTTAGTTTTTATCTAAAGCGGGATTGAACTCGGATTATGAGAAAACGTGCAAAAGAATAAAAGTTATGAACAATTAATTTTCTTTTTATCTTGATCTTTTATAAATTTGAGATAATGCTTTATATTTTTGTCTGTAATTCTTTTTGAAACCATCAGTTTTTCTATTAATTTAGTTCAAAGTCCGCTTTGACGTTTATCTTTGACGCTAATCTTTTTAGAATTAGCCAAAAGCTCAATTAGTTTTCCAACAATCATGTTTTGCGTATATGCTGCTTACACTCGAGAAGAAAAAAAAATTCAATAATTTTCTTTTTAATACTCGGAAATTTTTTTTTCGATGCATAATCAATAAAATCAAAATAATAAAAGAAATGTAGAATTTTAAGAAAAATACTAATTAAGGTTATCCGAAATTATTGTAACAATTTGCATTGCTCTTTGCCTTAAGTCCTTACACATTATTGCCATAATATGTATATTGTGCAACTACATAAAATTGTTTAGCTTACAAAATAAATTTAAAAAATGTGATTTTTTTTCCAAGTGCACTATTTCGGAAATAACATTATTACATAAAATATTTATTTATTATTATTTATATGCATGATAATACGCGAGAACGATTAACTTGTAACATTCCAGTCAATATGACTCTTTTTTATAAATTTTCTCCCCTCCAGAACGCTGCGCCCCCTAGCAATACGAAAGAAAAACGATTAGTTGATTGATACTATAGATTTGAATAGTTGACACTCTATGGTTTATAATTTAGTGTCTCTGTCATATTTTATTCATAGCTGTATTCCGTACGATTTTGTTTTATCTACAAATAATAAATTGTTTAATATAATAAAGTTCCATAACAAATATAATAAATTACGAATGTATTTGTACAAGTAATACTTCTCTATGATTCATTGTTTCTAATTTAAGTTTTTCAGGTTCTGTTTCAATAAAAACTTCGAGATTGGACGGCGTAAATTTATGTTGGAGTTTTAACCATTTATTTCATAAGAACATTCATAGAAATTTCAAAACTATTTCAAACAATTCAGTTTTATTATCCGGAATTCGTGTTTCTGTCATATTTTTTATCTGGTCCCGTTACTTTCATTCTGTTATTCGATAAATTCTACTATAAACTGAGAAAAGAAAACAATCTGCATTAATAATTTATGAAAAATTATGTTTGCGGTAATTCGAAGCAATATTGTTCATCCATATTTATACTTCTATTAGTTAATATGAACTTATGGTGCATATCTATCATATAAATATTTATTTTATTCAATGTGGAAATAAATTTTGAAAAAAAAATGCGAAAAATAGAGATAAATTAAAATATTTAAACTAAATCACAATTTATTTTAGATGCCAAGAAATGCACTTTATTTTTTTCAATATTCAACATTTTAAAAAAAGCTTTATAGAAACTTTTATAGAACCAAACAAAATCAAGAGCTTTACATCGAACCTCATAAATTCAATTGAGTATTTGCAATTCAAGAAAAAGACCTCCCATACCCACACATGTGACCTATGACGTCAGCGCCAGATAATCTTCATCAGCAAAATGGCGTATTGAAGTTGAGCCAAATATTCTTTGGTTGAGCTGCGTTTCTTTGCATAAGTTAGAATGTTAATTAACGTTAAGTTAATTAAATACAGAGACGTATCGCACATCGAATTAGTTGAAATATATTCCTTCTCGTCTACTTCTTTTACTTAACTCAGATTTATTATTTGTTTATGTATTTTGTTGTAACCGTGATATATATTTTTGTTCTGTGCATCTGGTAAGTTCGATGCATAATTTGTTTATGTCCCACATGACTCCGTGCTTGTCTTTGTGTTAAGTCTCTGTGTAAATATATATTGAAAGAATTGAAATCTTTGAGAAATAATCTTTGTGAAAGAATTTAGAATGAATCACTTAAGAGAATTGATACTTGACGGGCTTACTCAAAATAGAATGGAAAGAACAGTTAACATAAAAAAATGCCACGTTTCCACAACCAATCAGGATCGAGATACCCACACTACGTCACTTGCAGGTATCCCATTAAAAGTAATAAAAGAAAACGATTAACTCATCGTTTTACTATCAGTTAAACTTTTTGCCGCAATGGGGCGTTGAGACTGTAAGGGGGAGAATATTGTCATTTTCTGTGCTTTGAAGGAAAAAATAGCGTGGCTTTTTATTTGCTCTAGCAGAATGGAAACCCTTTATACATAAATTATGATTATTTTTTTAAACGAAATATTGAAAAAAAATTAGATGCCTGCTTAAATTCGTTAACCTTAAATTTATTTTTATGTCTACCGTAAGAGTTTAAAATGAAGCTTATTAGTTATTTATTTGTGTTAGTTTGGACAACAAGAGCATTAACATTGGCGATCATCATTTTATTTTTTAATATTATTTAAAGCTTGTCGCTAATGCAATCATTAGTACAAATGATTCTTCATGGAGCAAGTGTATAAAAAGAAAAAATGGAATAAGAAGAAATTTATTAGTGAATCAAAAAATCAATTTATACACAAAATGGTATCCAATTACCACAATTTTTTTCTTACTTGATTTCACTTATTTTTAACTCTGCATTTGTTGTTTTTTCCTCTCTAAAAATATCGAAGTAAAAAAAAGGTTATTAGCTGTAAATATTTTTAAATGAATTTTTCTCAAGCACTAAGACTTGATTGCCATGTCCTTTTAAATAATTGTTTCCCAGTTACTAATTTAACTCAGTTACTAATTTGGGTAACTGGTTACATGTTACCCAAATAAATGTGGCTCACTATTGATTTGATTTCCATAAATGTTTTCTAAATAATTGTTTCTCATTTGCTAATAATTTGATCGTAGTAAATGTTTTCTAAATAATTTTTCATCGCTCTCTAATAATTTGGTTGCCATAAAAAAAATTTCTTAGCCTGCTATGATCTAAAATTTGCTTCTCACTAATAATTTAGGTACAAAGTGTAATAAATGTTTTCTAAATAGTTAGTAATGATTTAGTTGCTATAAAAGTTTTCCTCATATATCTCTGCCAATCACTAATAATTTCTTTTCTATGTATGTATTCTTCCTAAAATATCAATTAATTACTAATATTTCCCTTGCTACAAATGTATTTCTTCATAAATTATAGTTTTTCTGCAAAACGCAACTTTTTATGAATTTAGAAGTTTTGAAGACTGAAATTTAATAATCGATTTAATTTAATAATCGATTTAATTTATTAATTTAAGTCATTTTTGGCTTCTTTTTTTGCCTTGCTTTTTACATCATCACAGTATCTTTTAATATATATATAACAGGGTGTTTAGCTTTCACCAACTTTTATATGTACCTTAGATTATTGTCAAAAATAAAGTTATTAACAAATTATGTACTACAAATAATTATTTAAGGAATAAAAAAAAATAATACATAATCAAAATTCAACGAATCGTAATCTAGATCAATCAAAAGAAAAGTGAGATTCAAATCATCAAAAACCAGTTTTTCCTATCATATGAGGCTGGAAGTAGTTCTTTAAAGTTATTCAGTTTCATGTGACAAATAAAATGAACTGTCTTATTAGTTAAATTTCTTTTCGATATTCCATCTTTGTGGGGGCAGATCTTGTTAATGATTCGTCAGATTTCGATAATTTAAAAAATAATCTTATTCTTCCTAAGGTAATATGTAGATTCTAATATCCTCATTTTTAACGAAGACGTTTAAAACATATTTTAAGTTCGGTGATTGAGCTACACCTTGCATAGCTGCACATATAATCTCAGACTCCTTTCTTTAAACTCAATATGACTCAAATTTTCTAGGTGGGAGCTGAACTTCACTGAAAAGAATACATTGTGTTTTTATACATTTTTTTCTTAAAGAGGTTCGTAAATTTAAATCTAGTGAATGCTTCGACGTTTGTTTACTTTGTGCATGCAGCATCATTATTTTCTTACTCTGGTGTGCTATTGTTTATAATTAATATTTGTCTGCACTTTTTGCACATATTTATTTTATGAATTTATGCGTTTTTATTTTACAGTTTATTTCTTTGTTAAATCTCTATAGTAACTGAGTTTTTTCACTTATATCACAAGCTTCTCATTTAATATATGTACTTTTAGTAATGAATAAATTGCATGAATGATTAGAATATTTCTATATCAATTCATATATTTTTATTTTTTTTTAATTTATTTATAATTTTTTAATGGTAATATTATAAATGAATATTAATTTCTACTTTTCATTAAATGCCGACATTAAAATATTTTAAATTTTGTATGTATTCAAATTTATATCTATTACTGGCTGTTTATTATTAAATATGTGCTCAATATAAACATTCATAAATTCTGTCAACAAACAAATTGCTAAAGAAAGGTGTCTATATAGTTAATCCAACTCCTAATATACCGAATGATATCAAATGTCATACGCCTAAAAGTGACAATGAAAATTCGATTTTCAATAAATTCTTCCATTTTTACAACTTTTTTTAAGTTGATATTTCAATGTTTGATATAATCAGTAACAAATGATCAGTAAAATAATCAGTGTCAGTCAAATAAATAATCAGTAAAATGATCAGTAAAATAATCAGTAAAATAGTAAAAAAATAATAATATTCGTAATACATAAGAGCATTTCATCTCACTGCTACAAAAAATTAGGAAAAAAATAATTAGTGTAAAGATTGCGATATGCCAACTTATAATCTTTCTGCCGAAGAATTTTCTCGAAGACAACGAATATCATGATTTAATATTTGATATTATTTAAATTATTTACAATAATTTGCACAATTGCGCTTAAATATTCTTATTTTTCAACCCCTCCTTCAATCCTAAAATCTTTATTAGTTTTAAACAATAAATGTTTTCACCATCTAGCTGTTGAACGAGCTGTTGAGGTGCTGTGATTTCAATTTTAACTATTTTCAGAAATTTCCGCTATAATGTCAAAGTTCTTTATTTATTGAATTTTAGTAATAATTTAAAATCTGTCCGACAGCCATTAAATCACACAAACTAACGTAAGTATGAATAAGAGACATTTCAGCATAGTAGGCAGTAGAAGTTTTAAAATTATTTACATCTCTTTCGTGAGTTAAGATAGCACCCCAATGCTCCATTAGATGATGCACTACTTCCTCACGCACCTCTCAACATAGCAGACAGCAGAAGTATTAAAATTATTTACATCTCTTTCATGAGATAGGATAGCATCCCAATGCTCTATTAGATGCCGTACTACTTCCTCACGCACCTCTCTACTTGAGTACTTCCTCGCGTACCTCTCAACATAGTAGGCAGCAGAAGTATTAAAATTATTTACATCTCTTTCATGAGATAGGATAGCATCCCAATGCTCCATTAGATGCCGTACTACTTCCTCACGCACCTCTCAACTTGAGTACTTCCTCGCGTACCTCTCAACATAGTAGGCAGCAGAAGTATTAAAATTATTTACATCTCTTTCGTGAGATAAGATAGCATCCCAATGCTCCATTAGATGCTGTACAACTTCCTCACGCACCTCTTAACTTGCGTATCGTATAAAATATATCCTATTGCTCAAAAAAACAACAACAAAAAACAAGTTCCTTCACCAATTTCTTGATATGGCAGCTTTCTAAGCTTTTATTTCTATAAAAATATAAAATCATTCTAAATAAAAATTAACGTGCTAACTAACTATACTGTTCAACACTACTTACAAAACAAACACAAAACAAAAGGCATCCTAACGAAATTAATAATAAGTATAGTTTTGCCAATAGATAAATAAATACCCGGGTTTATGATGCCACATAGGAAAAACATATAGATTACATATACCATTTCATTTTTGTTTTATATTTTAGGTAAAAGAATTTATTGAATTGGAGGATAAAAGCGTTTCGTTAACAAACAATGGAACAACTTTGAACTTTTACACTCCTCTATGCAGAATTAATTTTATCTCCAGAATTGGAACAAACAATCAGCGATCTATTAAAGGAATAAAATCTTCGGAGATGATTTCCGACAAATGGCGAAAATTCAAGTGAATTAATATTGTCCAAGACTAACTCTGCTGAGTATTGGAAAGAATATTCTTTGTTGTTCATCAGTATTCTTCAAAGCTATTTTGTAAAACTTTTTAAGCATCAGTCCAATGTGTTCTTAATCCAAGTGCTTTTCGCTGAGAACGAACTTAAAACAGCATCCAACGCTTCCCAATTCCTCTGTGCAATTTAAACATCGTTAACTCAAGACGTCGATATTTTTGGAAGAAATGGATGGAAAATATTTTTAAACGAGTTGCATTCATTTTGAAATTATTTTTAAAAAGCTCTTCTGGAGTATTTCTTCTGATATTTTTAATGTTATTACTAACTTTCAAAGATGGGCATAGAAAGGTACCTTTATCACTGCTCCTCAGAGATTAAAAAATCAAGTAAGTACCTATGAAATACTCTCATATGGATGGTGTTTTCAACATAAATGTAAACAATAACAATCTCGAACTCAATACCTGCTCTAGTTCCGGTTAAAAAGTTTGCAATTGCTTACTACAGCTTATTCTGCAAGGCGATATTTTTAAACGGATTAGATAATTTCTGAGCTCAAATCTGCCGTATTTCCTAAAATATTAATGTTATTAAGTAATTCTAGTGAGTTTCAAGTGGAAATTTATTTTAGTTATTTATAGATATATTGTTAAAAAAGGTTACAGGGCTGCTAGGTTTTAAATAACTCGCTTTTTTGGCAGTCCTGATTTGGCCTCTTTCCATTTGTTTATTTCTGTTTATTCTTGTTGCAAGCTGTGCACCATCTTACGTTAGCGTTAGCACCTTTAGAATTGTAAACACAAGTATTGTTAGCATTTTAAATACAAGTAATAAATAATCAAATACTACGTTTGCCAGAGTCTCAAAACACAATGATCACGTTATGAACCAAATGGCTTTAAAATACACCGAAAACAGTAACCCGGAAATATAGGTGGTATGGAACTTGCAGCGTTCCCTAGTGTAGAAAACACCATCCATAAGTTGTTAAAAATATTTGGTTGGGTCCAGTGAATTTTGTTTAAACTTTTGCGATAACGCCTGTAAGATTCAAAGACTAGGTGATCACTTTAGGGGGGGAAACTAATGCGTCACATCTNTTGTGAGGCGTTAAAGTGAGGAGTTTCGTTTCCATTGCTCTAAAGTATGTTTTCAAAAGACTTAATGACGAAAAAAGACGAGATGCTTGAACCCATCGCACTACTGTCCTATACGGTAAAGCATTTGTGCCATAGGCTTCCACTAATCCTCGATAGCATTCTGTTGCATTTTTGCCACGGGCACGGGCAACCTTGATTTTAAGCCACGACCGCTGATCACCTTTTGAAAACATGCTTTAGAGCGATGGAAACAAAACTCCTCACTTTAACGCCACACAACAACTACCCTTCTAAGCAGATCGACTGTTTTTTGCACTCTGCACATCGACAGCAGCACCACCTCACCGCGCCCATATCCTATTTGCGCATGCCCGCCCTTCTGTGAGTTTCAAGGTTAAGTTGCCACTATTTAATTTACAGCCCTCGTAGTTAAAAAAGGTCACAGGGCTGCTAGGTTTTGAATAACTCACTTTTTTGGCAGTCCTGATTTGGCCTCTTTCCATTTGTTTATTTCTGTTTATTCTTGTTGCTAGCTGTGCACCATCTTACGTTAGTGTTAATACTTTCAGCATTGTAAATACAAGTAATAAGTAATCAAATACCACATTTGCAAGAATCTTAAAACACAATGATCACGTTGCGAGCCAAATAGCTTTAAAATACACTGAAAACAGTAACCCGGAAATATAGGTGGTATAGAGCTTGCAGTAGTGTAGAAAACACCATCCATAAGTTGTTAAAAATATCTGGTTGGGTTCAGTGAATTTTGTTTAAACTTTTGCGATAACGCCTGTAAGATTCAAAGACTAGGTGATCACTTTAGGGGGGAAAACTAATACGTCACATCTCTCTCCTTATTGGATAATCTGGAATGATCATATAACTTATCTCTATACATCTGACAGTACTACATCGACACTGTGCATCAACACCAGTTAACTCGTTCAATCAATTGTCAAGTAACTTAGTACTTTTAAAATACCACAAATATTCCTTTTGCTTCTTCGGAAGAACAACAGCGAAGCGATGTTTCATAAAGTTAGGGGCGGGGTTCACTTAAAATTGCAGGAGCTAAGGCATCTAATTGTAAAATACCTAATGATATCACAGGGATTTTTACATCATCTTCTTTAAAGATGAAATATGTTTAAACATTCCAAATATAAATTTTTAATTCGAATTAAAATTCAGATTCTATTCGATCGAATTAAAATTTCGATTCTATTCGATCGAATTAAAATTTCAATTCTAAATATACATTTTTAATCGACTTTAATTTATTTTATCAAAAGGAAAGTTCCTTTGATAAAAATAGAACTAATTTTCAACTAAACTTATGGAGCTTTTTCTAAGTAGGATCTCAATTTTTTAACTCATTAGGCCTTTATTAAGTATTTTTTTTATCCTCCAACTAGGGTTTGAATTTTAGTTTTTTAATGTAAGTACACTTTGAAAACAATAAATACGTTGAAATTTTTAACTTGTATTTATTTGTTTTCGGAAATATTCCCTTATTTTTGTTAGATTTTTCAAAACCTATTTCTTGCAAAATAGTCGTTAATGTGATGTGGTACATCAAGAACAAAATATGAAGTTTATATTTAGGCCTATTTCTTTTCTTTCACTCAAATATTGAACTCAATACTTGTTGATATTCTTACTCCAAAAATGTTAATTATTCCCAAAGACTATCACATTTTAAAGGGTGCCATTTCAAATTCTTAAAGTTTGAACTTCTATGAACGGGACATTGTCTAAGAATTTCTCAACCCGTGATGACAGCTTTATATAAAATATACCACCAGTACTTAAGCAATGTTTAAATAAATTTAAAAACATCATAATATTCAAAATAAATATTTGGGTCACAATGTCTATCTAACGGATGTCGCGGATTAAAAAATAAATTCCTCAAACATGCTTTGTAATGTGTGTCCAATCATAGGTGATTACAGTATAATAGATATATAGCTGGTATACACTGAATACTGGCGAAACTGTATACTATACAGTTATCGATACTTCACTTACAGAAAGTGTTGGAAATTAGATTTTGGAAAATTTTGTTCTTAAGACTTTCAAATAAAAAAAATTTCTCTTAAATCCTAGCTATAAGATAATACAGCAATTCCCGATTTTTTTTAAATGAATAAATTTCTTTAGCAATTGTAAACATATAAATTAACGAAAGACTTTTAATTATTTCGAAAATGTGTCACGATATAAATTTTATTAATTTGAAAGCGTTTAGCGAATGATGAATGAAATTCTATCACCATACTGTTTTATTAATATTAGTCTTATAATTGGATTTTACGTCAGACAGTTGAATTCGCAGATCTGGAACGGCGTCTAGTCAAATTCTTAATTTGATTTCATTGCATGCATAAACTGAAAATTTATGAGCTGAAATACGGTTTCCATTAAAAACAAAAACTGAAAAAGAAGAAAATAAAGGTCGAGAATGGTTACCAGAGAAACATACTTCTTCATTGTTTAATTCGGTTATTTTTGTTTGATGCGGAATACTAACGGAATTGTTCATAAATGCATATCCTTTTCCTAATTCATGCATTATATTGTTATATGAAAAACATTGTTTTTTTTAATATATTTCTTTACAAGCAGTTTAATCAAATACTTTCATAAAAACAACGAAAATAGTAACTGGATTATTATGAATTAACTGGATTAACACGTTGACTGCCGCACGCGTTTACTGTGAAATCTCCTTCAGGCCACGAGTACCGCTGTCCGAAGCGTATTCTGCTAAGTACTCCCACCGATATTTTAATACTGCTAGTCGCTGGTGGTCACAAGAATAATATCTTGATCCATTTGTTTCAATGGTATCATGTCTGTTTATTTGTGTCCGTTGCTTCGCATCTGTTTCTCATCTCGCCACTTTACACGATCAATTTGAATCTTCGCCGAGTAAAGAGGAGTATAACTTAAAATCTTTACCCGAATTCGTTGCAATTTCGAAAAGAAAAATGGAAAACTTATTTTTTAATGAGTCAAATAGCGGTGAACAGGAAAGCTGTTACGAAGCTCACAATAATTTTCTTAATAAATCATTTTTGTATTACTTTTATAACAATTCAATAGTTTTGTTACTTCCTGTGAAATATCTTTTCAAATACATACGAATATCCTTCGCGAGTAGTCAAATAAGTGTCACCCCAATACGGGTGACGCGGCCCGATCAGAAAACTTTGCTGTCGCTCGAATACGGGTGACGCTGCCCGATCAGAAACTTTGCTGTCGCTCGAATACGGGTGACGCGGCCCGATTAGAATACTTTTCTGTCGCTCGAATACTCGTGACGCGACCCGATCAGAAACTTTGCTGTCGCTCGAATACGGGTGACGCGACCCGATCAGAAACTCTGCTGTCGCTCGAATATGGGTGACGCAACCCGATCAGGAACTTTGCTGTCGCTCGAATACGGGTGACGCGACCCGATCAGAAACTTTGCTGTCGCTCGAATACGGGTGACTCGACCCGATCAGAAACTTTGCTGTCGCTCGAATACGGGTGACGCGACCCGATCAGAAACTTTGCTATCACCCGAATATGGGTGACGCGGAAGTCAACGTGTTAAATAAATTTAATCACAACAAGTTTCGAAAATCATAACTGGCTTTAAAAAAAAAATCCTAACTTTCGGAACTCATGTCACCCTTTTACAGAACCCTAGGGTTTCGCGGAACACCATTTGGCAACCGGAGATAATATAGTATAGTATTCGCATAAATATACATATTAATATACGAATTCAAACTATAATAGCTATATCAATTTCGAATGCTGTCTTGAAGTAAAGTTAATTTTTATTTTTCAGATAAGAAAGAAGGAAAATTACTGGATGAAATTAAAATGTGCCAAGTCTCTGGGAGACTTTCTGCTCAAGTAGCGTCTTTGAACTTATTCTCACTGCTTTAAAAAAAAAGCCTTTCAAATGGTATAAATATGGGGCCAAATACGTATACATGTGACAGAACACAGAAAGGAATTTTTTAAATTCTGCAGTTCTTCTAAGCAGAATCCCCACTAAAACCTAAATACCAATTTTGGAATGATCTCATGGAAAAGATATAAAGAAATAACTTTGATTCTAGAAGGAAATCAGTGTCGCTTAAAAAATTAACTATTTTATAAAAGTTGGCAAAAAATTATTTTTATTTATCTTTCTTAGCATAGAATCTGATTAATTTATTTTCTTAAATCAAGCCTATTTCTTTTTATTATTATAATGGCTGGAAAATTTCTTCATAAAATTAATCAACACTTGATTTTATAATATCGAGCACATTAAAATAACTATTTACAGTAAAGTGAAAGTTACTTCGAAGCAACCGATTCGGAAACAAAATAGAAATGCTAACTCCAAATTCAGTCGCTACGTGGTGCCGTTAATGTTTTTTTCGAGGCTTTTTACTCCAGCTAGTCAGCTTTGTCCATAACTAATTCTCGCTGTTTGGAAGTGAAGGTGTTAAAATGGCCATCTTGTACAATTATTCAACTCTACTAAATTATCCTTACATTTTTGTTATAATTGCTGACTTGTTAAAATGTTGACGTTATTTCAAAATTTGTCTCGTTATTAAATTTATGTGAATTCTATATATTTTTTAGCAATTATTTAATACAATTTTATTCAATTGTGTTATTGTTAAATACAAATGTAAACTTCTCAACCCAATCACACAAAGAAGATTAAATTTTATTAAGATTGTTTTCAAAGGCTAAAAAAAATGAAGTTGACAAATAAGACATAGTTTTATGAAGTGCTATGAAGTACTTGCATACATTGATAACGATTATTACTAAAATTTGAAAACTTAATACTATTACTGAATGCTGGACCTCACATAATCCTGAAAATTGATAAGTTACAATTAATTTGAAATAATTTTGTACCCACACACAATCTGGCTATTTATATAAATGAGAATAATTTCTACTCATAAATATATTCTAATGATACAAATCTGCAGTCAAAACATTTTGATAAATAAAATTGTTTCTAAATACTTGATTTTGGAAATTTACTTTAGCGGTTTAAAAATGTAATTTGTAAGAGAAAAATAATTTATGTAAGGTTAAATAGTCGGGTTTTTTTTTTTTTTACTGAGACTGTCTAATTTTCATATTAAGGTATTAATCGGAAAAAAAATCAATATCACAGAATTTCTAACGAAGATAACGTAATTTATCAAACTCTTAATTTCAGATCTTTCTAAAAATTATGAAATTGAGATTTTCTTATAATAAACAATAACATCTTGAAATATTTAAAATCTTTGCTATAATTTTTAATAACAAGATTCATTTATTAATTTTCGAATATTTAATTAATGAAGCTATTAATTAACAAATTTGCAACAAACAAAAATTAAACAGAACTGTCATACTTTGCAAAGTTCAAAAAGGTTTTACAAATTTTAACATTTTGCAGAATTAAACAACAAAAAAAAGGCATACCTTTGAGAAAATTAAAGTTTTTATTACTTAATGTAATAGATTTGACAGTTTATGCACTAGTTTAGAAATCCTAAGTAAATATATTTAAAAGAAAACAAATGTTTTTAAACACTAATATGATGAGCTTCATATGGGTCCAAAACAACATTCATTCTTTTTGCTAATTCTATACTTTTAAACGAATTATATGTATAAAAAAAATTTAAACATGAAAGTCAAAATATTATTCTTTTAGAAATTATAAATAGATTTGTTTGCTTATAGATTATCTTTATGAATATATTTTGTTTGCAAAGAAATGGTTTGAAGTAAAAAATATACGTTAAATTTTTAAGGACATTTAGAGATTTTTTTTTCAAGTCAATAATCATGACGAAAAAAAAATTATAATCACTGATTCCACTTACTTATTAATTAACCTTTTGAAATCAAAAAATAAACCAAAAATGTATAAGCAAAAAATTTCACAAATCAAATGGAAATTAGTTAAATATGTATAGATAAATTCAAGCTACTTTTTAAAGGCACTATTAAATAATTTTTCAACAAATAAGTTAAACTATAAATAACAAATTATAGAAGTAAAAAACATTTTGCGTTAACAGATTTAAAAAAAAAAACTGCGTGTAGATAAACTATTTTTTAAAACAATTGGATATTTTAAAACAATTGACTCACAGGTATCCAATTAAATCTGATTTAAATCACAAGTTTAGGCATAATCACTTCACTTCTTATCGAATTATTAATACCCAATTGCTAAGTTAATAATTTCTCAACAGAGCACGATTTTATTTATTTTTTTACTTAAAAAAAGCCCTTAATAAATACTCTCCAGTCTATACTTATAGGCTATATTTATAGCACAGGCTATAAGTTATAGCATGTGCTGGTTAAATATTTAATATTTTTCTCGAAAGTAAACTTTTATTAATATTGTTTATTCCAAAATGCGAGTTTCTTTTTTCATTTTTTAAAATTATAGCTGAAATTTAAGAAACGTTAACATTTTTATATCATTAATATTGCATGTTTTATTTTAAAATAACAAAACAGCGAATTTAAAATGAAATAAAACTCATTGGGCTTGAACAAAGCAAAACAACGTGAAGTTAGTCACCTAACTCCAACTTCATTTGACTTGTTAAAACCTAATCAAAGATTGTAATTTCTTAACGAAGTGGCTCATAAGCAACTTTTGATTTACGTTTCTCGTGCGGATCAGTACGTCTTCTGTGCGTATTAGATTAGTTTATTTAGTTAAAAAAAATTTGTTTAATCAAAATAAGTTGTGATAAAACGAATTTGAGTTTTAATAATAAGAGATGATGGGTGTTGTCCAATTTTATGAATTTCATCTACTTGCTATGCATTGCAGTTAAATATCTTATACTAGTCGATTGTGCATTTTGTATGTGACTGTAACTAATGGTGTCAAGACTTGTGGTTGTTCGTATTATAAAGAAAGGCCGTGAATCTCGAAAAATCAAGATGTAAAATATGTATATTTGGACCATATTAAAAAAGCACTTCGTCCAATTCCGACTTGTTAAGTCTAATTGTCTAAAATCATATGTACTTCATGTTTGTTCAAATGTTATGTGCATACATATACTCCACTATAAATCTGGCAAATGTAACATTTTTTGAACCATGTTAGAGCATTAAATATTTCTGTGATAAACAGTCGTTTTTATTATTTTGACAACATGCCAAGAAGATCGATTTTTCTTAAATAAATATTACTGAAGTTTTTTTTTTAATCATTATTATAACTTTAAAGGGAAATACCACAACAAACTTGATGGATTTTATAATTAAGAAAAAGTTTCATACTTCATTACTATCCCCCATGTTTTGTATTCAAAATTAAAATAGATTCACACAATTTTTTCTATTATTTACCTACATAAACGAACGGTGGATTATCTAAGACTCTCTTAGAAGACTAAGAGGGCCATAACCATGGGAGAAACTTTTCATCGCAAATTCTCTTTCATCTCCACAAGTAATTTAAAATTTATAGAATAAAGAAAATGAATTCAGGTTTCAAATACTGAAAAGAAATTTTCAAAATATCAAAATTAAGAGAAGATAACTTAGGATTATGCATTAAGGAAGTTCTCTTCCAATAATTTGTTTGCATTTTTAAGTTTTCAATTTTTTTTTAGAGAAATTGAAACCTCATGGCTTACTCTAGGTTTTCTTGAACTCACTTTTTCGATACTTTGAATCTTAAATTACTTACGGAGGTGAAACAGAACTTGCGATAAAAAATGACTCCCGTGGTATAGCGTCCTATTAACTAAGATAACTGATTTATTTTAAAATTAAACAGCTTGCATACATACTGACGTAATTTTCGTTGAAATTAATATTTTATTTTGAACAAAAATAACCCTTAAGTAGTTACACCAGGGTGGCTAACAGTCAGGAAAAATTTAAAAAGTAGAGATGAATATTTCGTGAGATAGTAGTAAATTTCATAAGTTGTAATTTTCACTTTAATGATAAGAAGAAATATGTTGGTCAGTTTTAATATTTTACAGTTAATTTACAAATATTTTTAGTCGGTAGAAATATGTTAAAACCTTTTGTTTCCCTTAACTGCTACCACACTGTGGCCGCGCTTTTTATAAGCTATTAATGCAATCAATATCAATGGAAACTACTTAGGTTGTATACTTGTTGCGTTTTTAAGAAAATAAAAAATAATAATAATACGTACTGAGAAATGCAATATGAAAACACATTTTTGCGAAAACGTTTAACAAAATTTGTTAAAATAAAATAATAATAAAGTATATTAAAGTAAACTAAAGGATTCGTAAAATTAGGAACATTTGTGTTAGATGAAAAGAAATATAGATATTAAAATTATTCTATACTTATGTATAATGAAAACACATGAGAATAATGCATATTTGGAGTAATTTAACACTATCAAGCCAATAATTTTATAAAATACTAGTGTTCGTTGACGCTTCCCCAAACCTCAAATATTGATGTGCAATCCCATATGGTTCGCTCTACTGAGTTATACCCATTTGAAATGTGTTCTAGAGGTAAATCTTAAGAGTTTAAAATCAATCATAAAAATATTTAAAACTAATCTCTCTCAAGAAATTAAACTTTTTCATCAATAAGTTATAGAAATATAAAAATTTAAACCTGCATAAGTATAATTAAAACATAATATAGAACACTTCATTTGTTGATATGAATTATTATTTAACCTTTCAATTTTTCCCAATTTACAGCTCAGGTTTTTAAAGCTTTTTGTTGTCCATGCGAGAAAATAATTTTCATTCAGTGAATTGTAAACTTGTATGTTACGCTTTCATGCTTAAGACAGCTCACACACTTGATATTTCAATTCTTTGTTGCCAGCGCGAAAGAGAAAGAGGACTTTCTTTATCGCCGTGGGAGAGTAATATATATATTGACAAAAGTAAATGAAAATATTATTGCACAATACTGAGATCAAACAAAATACAGTATCTACAAATTATTCTGTAAAATTCAGCAAAGTCACATAAAGAGACGTGTTTTTCATATGTTGTGACAGAAATATTTTATAAATTTTAAATGAACTTTTAACTCGAATTTTCAAAGTTCAAACATAAAATATTTAAATATATTACCTCACTGATTTTCTTGACATCTTGCTCACATTGCTAAACGACTTTCTTCAAAAGAGTATACAGGATATTTTTTAACCTTGTTCACATTCATCAACTTTCACATAACTTTTTTTCCTTGAATATTCTCAATAAATGCTGTTTCTATTAGAGCTTTTGTGATTTTAAAATCCTACATACATTGTAAGAACTCATTAATTACTTCTGTCAGTCTTGCTTGAAAACTTAATTGATGCTAGAGGCAATTTTAGAGAGATAAGAAAAACTGGAAATTCAATTGATCGATGGATTCAAATCAAGATTTACAATTTTAAAAAATAATAAATTATATCCTATTTACTATAATTAAAACTATTCAAAGAGTTGAAGCCTGAAATGTGAAGGCCTCATTTAAATAAAGAGTCAATTCTATATTTGTTCATTTTAAGACAGAACCTTCCCTTTATTGTTTTATTTGTTATGCCTTCTTTATAGTAGCAGAAATAGAATTAAAGTGTATGAGTTTCAAAATAAGACCGAAATGGCTTGAATGAACATGAAAGTAAGACTCCGTTTTAAAATATATATATATATTTAAAAAAAATGGAATTGGCCCAATCTTCAAATAAGATAGTGGGATAGAGAAAAAAGAAGCCATCTCAATTTTATACAAGAATGTCATAAAACCAATGGCTTAGTTTTATTACATAACCAATAGTTTGGTTACAATTAAACAATCCAACTGTAAAAAGCAGCAACATGAAGACAATTTAAAAAAATTAAATATTACAATTTTAAGGGAGGAAAGTTCATCTAATTCAAACTGAAAAAATATCAACAAATTTCAATTCTAAACAGACTGCAGTTTTTTTCTAATTATCATTTTTTTAAATTTAATCTTAGTAGACATGCAATTACAATTATGTAAGAAAGAAACCTTATAAGTATATGTACTCCTCGGCTTTGCTGACCAATTTACATTCTCTTACAAAATTTTCAATCTTGGTTTAGCTTATTTAGAACTGGATTTCTGCACTGAACACTCTCCTTCAAGACAGGTGGTCACGAACTTTTTGATATTAACCCCATGCTAAAAAAAAATCTCAAATAAAAGGCTGAAGGTATAAAATTGCAGGATCTAGCCACTTCTGCAAATGAATACGCAACCAGCCAAAACACTGCACTTTATAATGACATATTCACAAACGTTTCCAACATACTTATATTTGAAATTAAATAACAAAATTAAATAGGAACTTTAATTTAGTAAAAATTTAATTTTCGTTTGAATATCATGACCAGAAAGTCATAAAAATTTAATAAAGCTAGAAAAAAAGGAATATAATATTGTGCTATTGCATAGATAATTTAACCATCAAATCAAAAATCAATTATAAACTTTTTGAATTAAACAATTTCGTAATTACACTGATTATATGAAAGCAGAGAGAATTTGGAAAACTATTAAATACATATATTAAATACAGAAGAACTTTAATTTAGTACGATAATATCCATCTGCATATCATGACTAGGAATTAATAAAAATTAATAAAAATAAAAATTAAAACAATGTAATATTTGTGCTATTGCACAGATAATTTAACTTTTTACTCAAAAATCAATTAATAAATTTTTGAACTTATTATTAAATTTTGTAATTGCACTGATTATATGTAAGTTGAGTAAAAAAATTATTAATAATGTTGGAATGAATTTGGAAAATAGAGATTTATAAGTTTCAGTTCACTTATTGATTACTTCTTACTCTTCTTCCTCTGCAAGCTGTCCTGTTTAATGATATGAAAGAAAGTATATAAGTTTTTTAATACTTACTGCAGTATCCAAAATACGGGTACATTGGTGAATTCTTTTAACTACAAGAAATTAAATACAACTTTAAACTAAAATTTATTTTCTTAATTTACATTTCATATTTGTCTTTCTGCATGGACTGAACTCATCAATATTGTTATGAATCAAAAATATTAATTGCAACAAAATAAACAATGAAATAATCAAAATAAATATTTTAAAGTTTAGAAAGTTTTGCTAGCCAAAGCATTTTAATTTAAAATAGATATCAAACAAGAATGAAATAGAGGAGCTGAATCAATAAACTTTCTTATTCCTTAGAAAGTGAAAAAAAGGGATATAAATTTAAGAACATTGAAAAGAGAAACAATTTTATGTGCTAAAAACATGAGAAGGAAATTTTTTAACATTAATTAAATAAAGCATTTCATAGAATATTTTTTGTTTAGGGTTACTTTATGTGTAAACTTTAGATTATGAATTCTTTTAATTTAAAAGCAAGCATAAAAGTGCAATGTTTTATTCCTAACAAGTCTACAAGATTAATTTATTATCCTAAACACAATACTTATACAATTTCATAAGTTAAGCACACCTTTAAAATAGCTTGTTTCAGTAATAGCATTTAATTTTAAGCAAGCTACTAATAGGTAAAATAAATAAAAAGAGAGAAATTTTAAAAATAAATCATAAATTGGTACAAATGTACAATATGAAGCATCAGCGTTTTCCTCAAAACAATGCAGGCAATAAATAAAATATTTAATTTAATCATATCAATACTTTACCTATATACTTTAATATCAACACTTAATCTATTTACATGGATATGCCATCATTTCATTTAAATGATAATTTCATAATATATTTGGTAAATATATTCACTTTAAGCACATATAAGAGTAAAAATACAGAATCGAACCTTGATTACCCAACATCAAAAGGAACAAAAGTATGTTCAAAAATAAAAACCAGATAATAAAAAGTGTTTTATTAACTTCACTTTCCCCAACATACTAACTTTTAAACATAAGTAAAATTATCAAAAATAAATGGCTGCTAGTCTCATAGGGTATTTAGAATTTAATTGGCAGTATTCATAGATACCAAGCTTTAATTCTTTAAAATGGATCTGAAAGAAACTGCAACTGTAGAAATGCAAAAAGGTAGAGCTTTAGAGAAATTAAAAGGTAACAGTTCACTAGATTGCCCAAGGAAGTCATTTTGATCCTTTAATTTCAATTAGAAAAACAATGATGACACAATTTCTTAGAATTTTGTGACTTCTTGTAAAACATATAATTTTTGATTGTTAATATTTACTAATAACTTGTAATATAACTGAAAATAATATTAAAAATTAATTTTAAGCAAATTTCTTTATACATTAGTTATTCTTTTACAATGCAGTTATTTTGACTGCTTTTTGGAATCTAGGTATTTCAGTTTTTCTAGTGTTAAAAATGATTTATATATTTTACTTATTTACGTGTTTGTGTGCTCTATAGGAAAGGGAACACTATGCAAAATCTCTATTTTTTTCAATTTACAAATCTGATATCTTCATGTGACATATGAATTACACATTGAGACTGATTTATTGTCATGCATTCAAATTACCAAACTACACACAATAAATCATTTGTTGACATACTTTGTGATTTACGAGAGACTTATGAATCATTTAACATGATTCAAGGCTAACACATTGTGACTTAGATTAATAAAATTTATACATTAAAATGACACATTACACTGTATCATCACAAACAACTGTCAATTAAGAGTAATCATGAAATAGGTTAAAAAGTCTTTTTAATAAGTTCTCAAACAACTTTTTTGAATACAGTTATTTGAAAGCCAGAAGTAAAATAGTTTTAAATAACAAAGAGTGTCATATTGAGCATTGGATAATCGGGGTTCACCTGTAATAGCACGAAAACGTGATATTTTATCCAAAAGTTATAGATACAGAGAAATTTGACAAAATTGAACAGTAGTTAAAAGAAAATGAGCAAAATTTAATATCATTTGCTTAGATCAACTTAGTATAAAATGTTTAGTTATGAAGTAGTAACAGTTTTAACAGAATTTAAAAAGAAAAGAAAAAATCAAAAATTGCAATAGAAATAATGAATTTAAGTTAGTTTCAATCAAATACAATTTAGAATACATTGAAAATTAGCAAATTGATTCTACGTTAAACAAACATCATAATAAAAAGGGATTCAAAAATGCAAATAATAATCAGAAATGGAGGGGGAAATTATGTAAATTCAGGGTGTTATTGCATCATGTTACATTCTTTACACAATTCTGACTCTGTCTTTGTAAAATAAAAAGTTTAATAAGTAACTAAAAAAAGGGTATTTAATCCTTATCCACACATTTTAAAATGCATTTAACATCTAGTATAAACTTTTTAATAAAGTTGAAAGAAATATTTGAGTGTAAGTTGTATTTTAATTTAAAAATCACTCATTCAAAAAAATTTTACATCTAGATATGTTCTCGTTAAGTTGTAAAATTATTTCTTGGAGGTCATGGAAGTTAAGACTCTAGAATTTCGTGACCAGCCTCATGCTTTTAGCAATGTGGTCAGCATTGTGCACAAACACTTCCCAGACAAACTGTACATATTGATCATCAGCTGTGTGGGTTTCAAATCACCACTAAAGATCAAGACCCTGTACTTCACAAGGACACTGAGCCATCGCAGCTATTTATTTATTTACTTATTAATTTATTTATTTGAATTCACAAGAAAAAATGAAATTATATTTAAAATGTTAAGCATAAATTCTGTTAAATAAGCATAAACTAACTGTGAAATTATTCACATTTTTAATATTAAAATTATGAAAGATTTGAGCTCAGTCCTTGTACCGTTTTTATGTTAGACTGATCTTTTTAAACTTAAAACTAAGCAAGTTTTAAACTAAATAATATTATAATAATTAATAATTACATTCATAAATAAAAAAACTTTTTTTGGTTAACATTATCCCATTAGAGGAGAATTTTTAGATTGGAAAATCCTATTATTTGGCATTTTTCCAAATTTAGAAGTTACTTGAAAGAAATTTTAGTTTTAAACTAAATGCACTTTTCAAGAAGTACAGCAAGTATTCCATTTAATATAACTGTAACTTAGTTTTAAATTGCGTAGTATCAGCCATTTTGAACTAAGTAATAAATGTCTGAAAAAACACACACATACAGTTTTAGCCATTCAGAAGTACTACCATTCTAAAAATACTAAACGCACCTATGGTTAAAAAACACACTTTAAAGAGACTTGTAGAGGTACCTACAGCAAAAAAATTAATAATCAAGGAGTGTAGACATTTTTCAATGCATTTTCAACCTAATAATTACCAACATTGAATCAATAAATATATATACATACACAGAAAAATGGTCCACTAAGGAATAATAAACAACCTGTGCTAGTACAATTTCAGATAAAAAAAAATAACTGCATTAACATCGATAATAATATCATTCAAAACTTAGGATTTGAAGTTATAGAACACTGGAAATTAATTAATTCTAAAGTACTCAGGATCAGTTCTAAATTGACCATCACAGATATGAAGTGAAATGAAAACAAAATGTGAGAATACATAATTTTAAACAATCCAATGGGGAAGAAAAAATAAAAAGCAAATGCATATTACTTGATTGTATAGTTAAGGCAGTTAAAATACCTTTTTAACATAATCACCTTACACTATCACATCTAACTTAATCACATTGTAACGTAAATCACCTTAATGATAGGAAATAGCAAGTATATCTATGTCATAAAACACTTTTAATATAAGTGAGATTAAAACTTTGTATTTCATTGTTAAATTAGTAAAAATAATACACAACCAACATGATAAAAGAACATGACCTTATTATTTTAGACTGATATACAATTTTTACACACCAATTCAGAAAACAAAAATGCACTTGAAATTTAACCATTACCTTAAATTTTAAACAATTAGGAGCTAAGTAAAATTTAAACACATGTTTTATAACGTTTAAAACTTGAGATTTTAGTTTCACTTGAATACATTTAATTCCTTTATATTATTATTAAACACATAAGTCATTAATTTATTCATGCTACTTCAGTAATTTAAGAAAAACCATTTTCGTTTAATTGATTACTGCATAAAAAGAATGATACCCATGGACAAAAACTTCTATTTATGATTATGAACTATATAGTGAAAATAAAAAGTCATGTTCTCTGTCACATTTTATCATAAACAGTCACTTTAATAATCCAGTGACTACAACACAAATAATAGGCAAATAAATGAAAATAAAGTATATTTAAAACTTTAAAAATCTAAAATGTATCACAAATTATGCTTCAGCCCTTAGTGTTAATAATATACTCATACAAACAGGACTTATTATATTTTACATAGTTAATTTACAGTTGGAAGTAAAAAAGCCTTTACATAATATAATTACAAAACTGTATTTAATCTCACATCTCTAATATCTTGCACATTAGGACAGAGGGTGCAAGAGAACATGCATACTGTTGGTATTCTGTATACATAGAAGCGTGTCAAAATTTAAAAGATTTCTACCATTTGCAAGCTGTCAAACAGAATCATCTGCAAAACAGAAAATATAACATTATTTTTTGTTTTATTTCAAAAGTGAAGAAACACTTTTTAAAAAAATTAAAATGCTGTTGACCATACAAAAATTTTTACAAATAAGTTGTTTATCACTGACACAATTTTTAAACTAAGTCCATCAGTAACACTCGCCATATTTTAAACTCTAATAATATGAATGCTTCAAACAGTTTCTACAAGTACATGTTAAGGCCTAATTTGAGTAATGGTCTAACTCAATCTTAAATAGTTTTGAGATATGTACCCTTAAAGTCTAATAATGATCACATGCAAATTGTGTTTTATTATTCTATCTGCCACATGAGTTTATACAAATCATAAAAGAAAAAAATTATATAAAACTAAGTTTTAAAAACTATTATATTAAATAAATATTTAGCAATTCATCGTGCACAGTTGTATTATGATCGTCGCATTCTAATGCCTGAAGAAGCTTTTTATATTATCCCATTGCTTTTAGAATCTTTTCATTAAAAATCACATTTTCTGCTCTTATTTTAAAGTGGTTTTAAAAACAAAATGACTCTATCAAAATGCCTTACTTGTAACAAATAAGTTAAAACCATTTAACAACTTTGTACCAATTTAAACTCACAATACAAAACTCAAAAAAAAAAAAAACTCAAAAGAACTATTCAAAAAAAGATAAAACTAGCACCAGATGAAACAATAATAAATACCCAACACAGAAATAAAACATTAAAAAACTGAATGATCCTACATAACAGCAATCTGCTAAAAACGGGGCTGAATAAGTTTACCGTGATGAAAGCTGGTCTACCGTGTTAAAAAAAAAATTTACTTCAGTAAAACACATAATATTCCCCACATACAATAGCATAGCTTTGAGGAGGGTTACAGGGACAAAACCTCCTCCGAAATTATACATTACTTGATCAATGAGCTATTTTAGGTAGGTAAGATAGAGATATAAAAAACTTTCCATTATTTATTTTTCGTAATTTAAACATTTGGAATGAATATATATATAAATATATATATATCAGAAGGAGATAACTCCGCTCAAACATATATTAAAACTAGGCCACAGTCCATACAATCAAATAGTTTGTTTGAATCATTAGTATTTGTCAAACCATGGCCAACAAAGATAGTAAAAATAAATAAAAAATTAAGGACTTTAAGAAATCAGCTATCAAAAATATTTCAAATTACTACCTACTTTATATTATAACATAACGTTAAAAAAAATTTACCTTAAATCAAGGTATAACTATAACTAAGCTGACTACATTCTCCTAAGAGTAAGGTTTTTATTAATGAATTTATAGATTAATATTAAATTAAATACTTATACATTTAAAAATCATTGAATAATACATTGGATAAAAAATTTAAAATTATATGTATGGATCATAAATATAATTTTAAAAAAGTCACTCTTAAAGGAAAATGTCAGAAAAAAAGAAAATAACAGCATGAAAATAAGAAAAATACAAAGAAAGAAAACTATTATAAAATAAATAGTTACCATGATACCACCATCTAGTTTTCTTAGGGTTTTTACTACAGGTCTTGACATATAGAGTATTGTCAGGTGGCCGTTTCTAAAATAAGGCCGTTTTGTTAAAAATATATAAGTATTAATACATTTGATACTGTAAGATATGCACACAAAAAAAAGTGTAAATTTGCATTTGTTTAAAAAATAACATACTATGCCTTTATGTACTTTCAAAATAAAATAAACTTTTTCCAATATTTTACAATTAAAATAACCCAACCATATCATTTATTTCGACACATTTCAAAGATAAATGAGAAAATTACAAAGATAAAAATTAAAATCAAGAAGGTAAAAATTCTAATCAGAGGAACTAAACTGCTCCTTCTCAAATTTAATTAAATGATAAACTTAAGTTGTTCATCATACA
The DNA here is from genome assembly GCF_043381705.1 of Parasteatoda tepidariorum. Classification (NCBI taxonomy): domain Eukaryota; kingdom Metazoa; phylum Arthropoda; class Arachnida; order Araneae; family Theridiidae; genus Parasteatoda; species Parasteatoda tepidariorum. Next base: position 67,029,620 of record NC_092209.1, read on the forward strand.
TTCTCTACCTTACTTTATCATTCCTTATTTTATACTTTTACTTTAGTTTTCATATATTGCATTATTTTTAGTTAAGATTTGAATGGCATAGTTCATTTCTAATGGATTCTCTATGAGAACTATAAAGTAATCTTCTCATTTAGATACTTTTTAGTAGTTCACCCTTCCAGAACTTTCTGGAGATAAATAAACAGAGTGCGCCTATAGTTTGCCTTTCCATCAAATGCTGTGTAATGTAGAAGTCGAAGGTTCATATCTAACCATAACCTTGGAAGCATTGCTCGGCTATTTTTCTCTTATTTATGCTATCAGTTCTTCTTATTGTCTTAAATTTATATTGTATTCATCAACTCAATATTGTTATTGTATTGAGCACAGATTCATCAACATATATATATATAAATATAAATTACTGTTCTAAACTGTTTTAGTGGTTTTAAAATGAGGATTGCTCTAAAATTTATCTAAAAATGTAAGTTAAACTAGAAGAAAGATTTAGATAAATAGAGATAGTATTATTTTGGTCATGACTTTATTATGCTGAAGAGATTTTGTGAGTTTGTTTGGTATTTTTTATCAATGAGTGCTTCATACTCATTGATAGTGATACCCATTGAGTGCTTCATACTCATACAATGAGTGCTTCATACAAATAATATTACAGTAATGGTGATGTTTTTTTATGATTGGAATTTCTGATAAAAAAATCTTTTCCTGTATTTGAATTATAATGCAAATATTTTGCAAATCTTGAACTTTCCTGAGCTAACTTTAATATTGCTATTTTGGAAAAAAAATCAATTATCTGCTAGAATCATTTCCCAGTTTCAACTTCTTCAATGATCTTTAACTTTTTCTGAATTTCTGAATACATCAATACTAAACGCCGATTAAAAAAACTCCATAAATATATTTAAAAAATGGAATGCTTTTTCAGAAACCAGCAATTTTGCAATACAAATATTTAAACATATTGAAAATAAATTAAAAGGAAAGTAGAGAAATCAGCTAAAATGAAAAATTTTTCTGAAAGTTTGAGTATCTGCACTGAAACTATGTAAATTAACAATGAAGCAAACCAAAGATTATATTTTTAAGGTACATTGACTAAAATGCATTGAATAAGGGCAATTACCTCATCAACACTATATTTGTCAATAAGCATGTTTTGAAGGGGGGAAAAACATTGATGAAAGAAATTGGAATTTAAATAATAAATAACCATTTGTACATAAATCATTAAAGAAATTACAAAAAGTTAAGATTAACAATAAAATACATAGATTTTTACTTTTTCTTTACAACTGGAAAGCATAGAAACTATACTGAGGCACACAGATTGAACGGATAAAGCAGGAGACCAATCTTCTGTTAAAATAGATAAACAAATGTGCCCATTACTATATACATGAGGATGTACAGGAATGTTTGGTCCTATGAAAGTAACCTGGAAAAATATCTATATTCATTAAATATATTCATTAAATAACTTCTAATCCAATAATTTTTTTTAAAAAAATGTAAGGAAATTATAAATTTATGAAACCAAGAACAGATTATATAAAAAAATTCTATGCAGCTTTATAAATACTATAAATTTACAATAATAATTTTTCATAATAAATTTAAATTTGATTAAATAGTAGCAATAATAAATAGTTACAATAGTAACATCAACATCACAAATTGATACAAAAAATAATAATAATCAATAATAATGAATGATAATCAATAGTAACTAATTATAATAATTTTACTATTTTGGATTAAACGTTCTTTTAAAAAAAAATTTATAAATAATGTCAATTGGAAAGGAAAATAATTTAATATTTTACAAAGAATTGGATTTTGTGACTACTTCAATACACATTATGCATATTCAGAGATAGAAAGTAAAAAAGTTCAGTTACTATCCCTAAGGGCCAATAATCAAAAGATATTTATTAATAGTACCAGGGGTCTGTCTAGGTTTTTCTCAGAGGTACCAATTTTGTGAAAATTTAGACATAATTTGTGAAAATTAAAAATTATATTAAAAAATCAACACAAAAATATGGTAAAAATATCAATTTGTCGTTTCTTACGAGGCACAAAAATAAAATGTTAAGAAAAAGTATTTTGTGAATAAAGTTTAATTTGTGAAAGTACCGCTAAACGGTAGTAAATTTGGCTTGAACAGACCCCTGAGTACATAATTTTTTTCTTATAAAAAATATAATAAAGTACAATATAGTATAAAAAAGTACAATATAGAGAATGTGTAACGTTGACAATTATGGTGAAATATGCTATTTTGTAACAGAAACACAGACCAAAATATGAAACTGAAAATCAAAACAGCACACTACAGCATTTTTCTACACTTTTATATAGATTAAAAAAAATTTATAAAATATATTTAACTCAAAACAAAACATTTGTAGAAAAAATTATCTTACAAATAGAACCTTATTTTTCTTCAAAAACTAAATAAAACAAGTAAATTATAACTTGTCCATAATATTTTACAACAAAAAAAAGCTAATTATTCAATAATTTCAATTGGATAGGAAGATTACACATGATTAAACAAAGATTATAAATTCATTGCATATTTGCAATTTACAAAGATTTTTCAAAATGAGTATTTAAACTTTCTTACCTCTGGAGAATCAAATGGATACTTGGTTGTGAACTTAAACAGCAACTGAAATTTTTCTCCTTCATAAAGAGTACCAACTGCTCCCTCCATATCAACAGTCCATCTTAATAAAGTTAAAAAGAAAAGGACTCTGTTACATGTATAACCAATAAAACTAATTATTTATAAATGCAAAGGATTAAATATAAAAAGACTCAAACAATGTAATGCAAAAAAAAAAAAAAAAAATTTTCAGAGAAGCAGCCTATTTAGATCTCAATCTAGCCAACTAACAAGTCTCCAGTTATATTGCTCATTTCATACAATGTCTTTCACTTGTCAAACACTGGCATTCATATTATGATTATCCATAATAAACAATCGATTGCATCAAACACATCAATTATATCGAAAAAAAAAACATAATGCTATCACTTTACAACACTTTGGTTTAATACATTTCAATCTTTTAACATTAGCAAATTTTGTTCAAGGTCTCTTAGTGCCCCCCCCCCCCCCCGAAAAAAATGGAACAACATTCTTTTAAGAAAAATTAGAAAAATTTTGAAAACAGTATACATATACCTGACTTCTTTCAAAAAGAGCAAATAACAAACTAAAAAAAAAAAAACATTTACTCTACATATGCAAATTGTATTAATATTAAAGGTAAATTGTATCTAAGGAGAATAATAAAATAAACTATGTTTAAGCTGAGAGTGATTGTTTAAAAAAGATAGTTTTAACAATTTTTAGTACAATATTATTAATAGAGCACTGTACAATTCATAATAGTTTAAATCAACACTTAGAAAACTATGATAATTATTGTGACATTAAAAATAATTAGCATCGATTTGTAAATATTTCCACAAACTAATATTGAATTGAAAATTTTAATTAAATTCAAGACTTCCGACATCAAATAACTTTAAAACAGCATTTCAATAATCTTCAAATCTAAACAGTAAATATGATGCTTAAAATTTTTGCTTAATAGCAACATAGTTAATGATCCTTCAATTTAACATTACACAATTGATAAATTGTAACGGTGGTTAGTGAGTGTCCTTTCAAAACTCAGAGTGCGCTTTTCTTTGAGGAAGCACCCTGCCCTTTTTAATTCCTAGGGAGAACTTAAGAACTTTTGTAGTGCAAAAAACTTTTCTTTTTGATAATGTACTGTAAACATAAATAATATATATGCAGCATACTGAGTTAAAGTTGGTCCAATGTTTTCAGGATTGACTTTGACACCAGGAGGTGGTTCTTTCTGTATAGCTAAAAGCTCCTTTTGCAGTCTTTTCTGAAAATAAATGTTGAAAAATTTAACTAGTCTACGGGGAAAAAACAATACAATGCAATTTATATTAGGCCAGCAAACTAAAACTAATGTTTTGGACAAGAAACTGCTAACATTTTTAACAGTGATGTACTTTAAAATATTCAGAATAAAAGGTTTTTTAAAGCTTGCATTTATTTCAACCAAATTTTTAAAAAAAGTAGGACATTATTTTGCTACAAATCTGAATTTGTAACAAAGTCTCCATACACCGTCAAATTTTATTAAAATGTAAAACATGGTGTACTTGAATGAATAAAAGAACAGGATTTCCAGAACAAAACTATCTTTTCAACTTCTGGGATTTCAGCTTTTTTTTTTTGTTTTTTTTTTCCTTCAGTTTTTTTATTTAAATTCTAGCTGAAACCAGTCATCATCAATTTTCTTTATTCTTAAATAGGAATCAAAAAATCACGAGCATTTCCTTTCCTACCGATGCACGTGAATGGAATGTTTTGAAAAATGAAACAAAAGTTTTGTTATATTATTATCCAGGAGAAAAAAAAATCTTTTGAAAATCTCGATAGAAAAAAAGTTTTTTTATTATTTATTATTCCTAAATAAGAATTGAAAAATCACGAGCATTTCTTTCCATCTGATGCTCGAAAAAGGCGACTTTTGTATATAATTATGAAAAAAAAAAATCTTTCTAACATTTCTGCATAAAAGAATATTTTTATTTCATTCTTCTCAAATAAGAATAGAAAAATCATGAAAATTTCTTTCCTCTCCGATGCGCGAAAAAGGCATCTAAATTAGGCATCCGCTGCTTTACACTGTTTTGTGCTTTTACAGAAGTAGAAGTTCAAGCTCATAAATGATAATAATAGTTTTCAAAAACTAAATAAGATCATTTTTTAGATTTTCAGGGAAACACGGAATATTTATAGGTAGTTCGGAAAAAGCAACACACAAACAGAAAGTTTTACTGCATTATGACAAAATAAATTAAGCCATAAAATTTTAAGTCGTATTGACTTAAAAAATTAGAATTTTTTTTGTCAAATAACAGAATACGTTTAAACATTAATAGAATATACACAGCTATTGTATACAGTTCAAGTGTCAACATCTGTAAAATGAATTTTCTTACATGCATCGACGCCATCTTTAAAAGTAATTTTTAAAAGTTACTAGTGAATGATTATGCTTAAATCAATCAATCTGTGTAATTTCATTGACATGTCCGATGTAAATAAATTAATGAACATATCAAAATATTGTTAAAATTTCGCTTAAGTATCAAATCCGAATCTATTTTGCAATCATAACAAACAGAAGTTCTTCCATTATCACTCCAGGTATTGCCAACAATTTGTCTATAAAGTTTTTAACTTCCTAAAACAAAAGGCAGGAAAAGACAATTAATCTTTTGAAGAAGATTCGAAATTACCCTCTTTCAACTCTTTTCAATTGTTTTGAACTCGTTGAGTTGAAATATTTTCATTTTTAGATGCTAATAAATGAGATTTTTTCCTATTACAAACACCAACTAAACAAACTTTTAAACTTATAGTCAGGATACCACCCGGTCGTAGAATTTGTTCACTTTTACTTCTCTTATGTTTACAAATAAAAGTTTTTCTCGTTGGTTTTTCTCTCAAATTAAAATAACTACACCTCTTCAAAGTTAAATCTAAATATTTGTATGTTCTCCTAAAAAAATGAATTTACCGTTTATTAGAATAAATCCTTTAGGTGCTTTTGTATTATGTGCTTTAATAGTTTTTTTAGTTTATTTATATACCGGTTCCGTTGATAAAACTTCAGACTTATCTGTTGTAAGTTTAAAACATATGCTGTCTATCAGTGTAACTGCTGCGGAATTAGGTGGACTAAAAGTTAAAGAAATTCGTAGAAGTGAAGATATTAAGCAGAAGAGTAAAGGAAAAACTAAAGAAGGAGCTAATGATCCTGTTACATATGGAGATCTGCTATCACACAAAGCAATGCTCTACACACTCAAAAATTCTTTTCCCAGTGTGGAGGTGATTCATACAGTTCTAAAAAACTTTTATTCTTTGGAAAAACATAAATTCATAGTGTTGATAGCTTCACTATTGATATAATTTACTATGTTTAAAAAGCTTACTAATAAATGACTTTCATTAATATTTTGACTTTAATTTTCTCTTTCAGAAATTTGGTGGTCAGAATATTTTTTACCTGTCAGAATTATTCGTATGCTAAATATTTGTAAAAGTTTTAAGATAATTATGTAATCATTCACCGAAATAAATTGTATCACCAAAAAAAAAAAATCTGTAATGCAGATTACAAGTTTCATAATCTTTAGTCCAAATGTATGAAAGGGTGGGATATTTTTGCTTTTTACCACTTTGCTTTTGTTTATTACTACATTTAATGCCTTAAAAAAACCATAAGTCTGCTTCCCATTTTGAATGCATAAAAGCTCTTATAGAAACTTTTCTGTTAGCCAAGTGCAAGTAAATTCAACTATTTTTTTGAGAAAAAAAGAAAAATATTAAAGAAAATGGTTGAATTCATATATCAGCATCTGTTCATGTCACCTACAGGGTTCATGTATCTGGGGGTCGAGAGGGCTTCATTCCCCTCACATTAAATAATTGAAGGGACGCAACCCCTTTTAAGATTACAATTTTCCACTCAATATTTGTGCAATTAAATTTACAATTAAAAAAAATTAATTTTTTAATGTCTAAAGAAAAGTTGAAATAAGGACTTTCTGAAAAAAATTTCACAATTTCAAGCGAGCTTAATCATTTCCTTAGTGAAAACTGTTTCAAACAAAATCATCCCTTACTTACTCATCCTCTCACTGAGGAAATATACGTCCCTATTGCTGATAGATAGGGAAAGTGATGGTTTCAAATGTCACACCAAACAGAATTTTTAAAAAAGTTAAACAGTATAAAAAAAATTTAAAAATACCATAGGAAGAGAGGTAAATAATTTACTAGTAAAAAAAATCTTTAATTTTAAAATATTTCAAACCATAAAGTTAAAATTTCAAGTTCGAATTCTCAATTACCATTTTGTAAGATTTAGATAATTCAGGCGAATACTATATAATAATTCAGTTAATACTACAGTACACTCTCGATTATCCCTGCGCGGATTATCTGGTTTGCGGATTATCCGTGCTCATTCCGGAGTCACACAAAAAATATAAAGAGAAACATTTTCAAGATTAAAAAATTTGATTCATGAAGTTATAACACTACCTAATTTTTGGAAGCAATATTCGTTATTGGATTGAATTATATGCAATATCAGCAGCCTGGTCAAGGTTAAAATCGTCTACGTTATCACGATCTTGGAGAAAGATCATACCGCTTGATGAACAATCTTCTTCAGATGTTCAAGAAAAATATGATAACAGAATTCTCGAACAAGCAAAAGAAATCTAAGTTTCGAAATTCTTGATGAAGAAAATTTAGAAGATTGGTTTCAAAGTGATGCATGTGAGCCTGGCTTCCAGTATTTGACTAATGAAGACATCGCTATGTTGTTAAATTAAATAGTGATGATAGTAACTGATGCAGAAGATGTAGTAAATGAATGAAATACAATTTCTCATTCTGCTGCTCTGTGGAAACTTTATTAGATTATATGGGAGGATTTGANACTTTAGTAATTTTTTATAATTTTTGGGTTCAAATGACAACTTTGATACTAATATCAGATGTGTATCGATATATGGCGAAGACGCATTACACATTTTTTAATAAGGAAAATACCTAGTTTGATGTTATGTATTCAAATGTCAGTAAGTTTTATATTTTTTGTACTGATATTGAATTTTTCTTTAATAAAAGGAGCTTTCGGATTATCCATGTTTTTTGATTATCCGTGCGACCTGTCCTGGTGATTAATCGGGAGTGCACTGTATATATACACAGAGAGGAACATACCCTCTCCACTCTTGAGATACTTTTGTGGTCTCTATCCACCTACAATCTCCAAGGTATCTAAGGAATTTTAAACTTTCAAAAGTTTAAAAAACAATATGTTTGCTTTGTGTCACAATCACCTCTGATTGGCTTATCATGCTTTGTGTTCCTATTTTTAACAAGTTGGCAGCTATATGTACAATGAGATAGATCCAGCTATCTAAAGATTATCCATTGTGATTCGCATTTAAGCGATTTCAATATTGAAATTTGTATTTTTGCGTTTTTAATATCCAATATCACAATTCATATTTACGAAATTGTCAGGGAATTTTATTTTAACACTGAAAAGCAGGGAAAGTTGCAATGTTTTACAAAAAAATATGAAAAATTCATATATTATACCTGGAAACCAGTCTTAGAATTGTCAGTAACAGTAATCAGTTATTAAGATTCAAGTTAAATAATTTTAACATCTAATACAGTTATTTTATAAAATTCCACTTTTTAGAGAAACTTTTCCATTCTCATTCTATTATATATTTTTTCTTACAAAATCTAATATTCGACATTCCAATAAAAAAATCAAAGTTTTCTGATGGAATTTTGCATGGTATCGATAAAATATGGTATGGATTTCCATTGAAATTTACCCTATATACCTGGAAAAGTCAGAGAATTTTTTTTCTTCCTAAAATTGAGTGGAAACCCTGTATATTTTCTTTATTAAGGGATTTTTTTTTTGTATGGAAACAATGCTTTAAATTAGGTTTCAAATAGAATAAGAAGAGTAAAGATTAGAATAATGCCGACCTTCAAGTGACATCACATGGTGTAAGATAAACCTGATTAACTGCTCAGTTCACAGTATTTGTTACTACATCTTTATTTAAGAGAAATGTATCATATACACAGGGTATCCACGCACCTGGAAAGTCATGAATTTCGGTATTGAACAAAATTTGTCATGAAATGTCATGATTTTTACTATTTTTTAAAAAAAAAATCATGGGAAGTCATGGATTTAGGTCTCCGAAAAATCTAATTTTTAAAATGGAATCTCCATCTATTTCATCCTGTTCCAAATATCTGAATTTCTAACAAAATCACCACTCAGTCATATTTTATTTGAATATAAAATGATTTTATCATGTTCTTTAAAAATTATGGTGTTCTTTCAAAAAATGAAAGAAAAAATATCATTTCTAGAGTGAATTATCCTTTAAACTCTCTTCTGTGATTTAAGAATTTTTATTATTATTTTTTTTTTAATTTTATCAATTTAAAATTGTAGTTGAAGCAAACCAGTTATTGGCAAATTTTTTTTATTCCGAAATGAACAGAAAAATCAGGAGTATTTCTTTCCTTTCTGATGAACAAGAAAAGTATCTTTAGAATATAATTCTGCAGAAATAAAAAATTTTTGCTTTTGTATTTTTTTCAGCTATTTTATTGTTTCAACTCTTTCCTTACTCTGTTTTTTAAGTTTGAAATCTATAAGTATGAAGAGTATAATAGTTTTGGTTAAACCTATTTCGAATAATGTTATTATAATGTTTTTTTAATTTATTGTTGCGTTTTTGTTGGAAAAAATAGCAACTTCGTTAAGTCATGAAAAATTCTTGGAATTAGTCATGGAAAATCATGAAAAGTCGTGAATTTGAAAATCTAAAATGTAGCAGATACCCTGTATACATGAAGAACTGTGTAAAATAGTTTTAATTTGAGAAAATTTTATTCACTGAAATATTTTTTGTTTATCTTTAATTTTAGAATTTTTTTTATTTGGTTTTTTCAGTAGTTCACTTATACATTTAACATACCAGAAATTTGTTTTCTCGTAATTATAAATATGGGGGTCAACTTATGCTCCTTGATATGCAGTAAATTTTTCATTGCACATGTTCAATCAAAAATGATTATCAACCTCCATCTTTATTTAAAAGGTGTCTTATTAAAAAACTTCACAATAATTCATACTGGGGATTTCTTTCTATTCACTCTTCTCTATACTTATTAAAGACTCCAATTTGTAATTCATTTATATACTGACCATTTTATTCCAATGTTATAAGCATTTTGTGAAAATTACATTAGTAATCGTTTTACCTCCTTTTTTGCTGACATCCTCATGTTTGTTAATGTTTTATAGATTGTATCTGAAGAGCATGATGATAGTGACATTAAATTTCTTGATATAAATCATCCACCTCCACCTTGGACACCTGTTGATAAATTTTTAACCGATATTGTGGTGCCAGCGAAAGATATTTTAGTATGGATTGATCCATTAGATGCCACTCAAGAATATACAGGTATATTCAATTCACACTTTAAATTCTTTTTGTCATCACACTTTCTTTTGTCTAAAAATATTTTTCATCCAATTCCAGAAAACCTCTTGCAGTATGTTACTACTATGGTTTGTATTGCAATAAAAGGAAAACCCATAATTGGTGTCATTCATAAACCATTTGAAAATAGCACAGGTATTAATATTTTCTGCAATGAAATTTACTTTTGAAATATATTTTTTCTTGTTGCCAGTCAGTTAAGATATAAGTGTATTTCTACATGCTCGCAGGCAACTGAATTTTAGTATAAATAGCGAAGGTCATGTGTTGCATGCTTAAGTTAAATAATTGAAGCAAATGGAAATTTCATAAATCAGTCATATATTTTGTACATAATTTAGATTTTAACTAACAGAAATATTTTTTATTATTATTTTATTTTAAATTGTAGTTGCTTTTCATACTTTATTGTTGCTACTAGTGCTTTGTATGCTTGCGTTATTAAAATGCTACTTTACTTAATGTACATAAAGTTTTAAAAAAAGGGGGGAAATTAATGGTTATAAAATTTTCTGTTGAGCTTAAAATAATTTTAGTTAATGTATCTAACATTTTACTTATATTGATACTTTTATTTTTCTGAAATTAGTGTAATTTTAAACAATTTCTTAGAATAGGGGTGCACAACCTGCGGCCCTTTAAATGCAACTTGTGAGCGCTTCTAAACACAATAAAAAAAAAATTTAAAAATGGCAATTTTTAATCGCACTTTTAAGTCATCACATTTGACACAATCAATTTGAACAGATTCTCTAGTAAATGTACATTTAACGTGCTTTATTTAAGCCAATTTTATCGTAAATATAAAAAAAATTTTTAAACAGTTACTTCCGCTTTTCTACGTGATTTCGAAAATCCCGAATTTTTATTTCGACGTGAGTTTTAGATCGCAAATTTAAATAATCACTTTTTGTGCACTTTATTTGTGATGATTTCTTCTTAAATCTAAGTGATTTTTTATCTTTTTTTGCAGTTCTTTCTTTTTTTTCAACAATTTTTTTCGGCAGTTATTGCTATGCGTTCCCACATATTATAAAAAATTCTAATTATTCTATTATGAAATGCAAATTTTAAATCATGCATTTGACACACTTTATTCGTGCTGAGTTCAGCATAAATATATTTTTTCCCAATTATTTCTATACTTTTCCACATGATTTTGACGATCCCGTTATTTAACTATGATGTTATTACGACACATGATTTTTAATTGTGCAATTAAATAATCACTTTTTGATACGGTATTTTGGTATAGTTTTATTGTAAATCCTAGTTATTTTTTCTGTGTTTTTATTTTTGCAACGAATATGATTTGGTCGAATGTGGTAATGAATTGTGATTTGATCAAAAACTAAATATTCGGCAAAAGAAAGAAGAAAAAATCGACTGAACGCCGTACACTTGGGGCCAAATAGCAAAATCTTTTAGCAGCATAGCAACACTGAAACTAAAATTTCAATGCTCAGAATAATATTTCCTGGAAAAACGTATTCATAAATTAACTCTGAAAAATAAGGCCAATCAAGAACGTTTTTGAAAATGTCGAAAAGCGAAATACAGAACATAAAAATCAATATTATTTTTTGAAAAAATTTTTTAAAGCTGAATATCTCAGTTTTTCAATTACCAGAAAAAGCCAAGAAAAAAGAATTAAGTCAACAGAAATGCTATTAAAAATTACTGCTTTATAATGAAAATGTCTAAAAAAAGTGTTTTTTTTTTAATTTAAAGAAAATAAAAAGATAGAAAAAACGTTCTTAATTTTTTAAAGGAAAATCTTATGCCGAAAATCTCAATTAAAATTTTTCTCATTGCCATAATTGTAGAAGAAAAAAAATTGCTATGAAAAAAATTTTATCAGTAACTTTATTTTTAAAAAAAATGTTGAGTTGTAATAAAAATGCCTAAAAAAAGAAAAACAGAAAAAAGAAATTTTTCGTAGTTCCTGAAATAAAACTTTAATACTGAAAATCACACTTTTCTATGTGACTGGTTATTTATATTACAGTACAGGGAAAGAGTGATAATGTAAATCTTAATTTTAGATAATNGGGGTCAACTTATGCTCCTTGATATGCAGTAAATTTTTCATTGCACATGTTCAATCAAAAATGATTATCAACCTCCATCTTTATTTAAAAGGTGTCTTATTAAAAAACTTCACAATAATTCATACTGGGGATTTCTTTCTATTCACTCTTCTCTATACTTATTAAAGACTCCAATTTGTAATTCATTTATATACTGACCATTTTATTCCAATGTTATAAGCATTTTGTGAAAATTACATTAGTAATCGTTTTACCTCCTTTTTTGCTGACATCCTCATGTTTGTTAATGTTTTATAGATTGTATCTGAAGAGCATGATGATAGTGACATTAAATTTCTTGATATAAATCATCCACCTCCACCTTGGACACCTGTTGATAAATTTTTAACCGATATTGTGGTGCCAGCGAAAGATATTTTAGTATGGATTGATCCATTAGATGCCACTCAAGAATATACAGGTATATTCAATTCACACTTTAAATTCTTTTTGTCATCACACTTTCTTTTGTCTAAAAATATTTTTCATCCAATTCCAGAAAACCTCTTGCAGTATGTTACTACTATGGTTTGTATTGCAATAAAAGGAAAACCCATAATTGGTGTCATTCATAAACCATTTGAAAATAGCACAGGTATTAATATTTTCTGCAATGAAATTTACTTTTGAAATATATTTTTTCTTGTTGCCAGTCAGTTAAGATATAAGTGTATTTCTACATGCTCGCAGGCAACTGAATTTTAGTATAAATAGCGAAGGTCATGTGTTGCATGCTTAAGTTAAATAATTGAAGCAAATGGAAATTTCATAAATCAGTCATATATTTTGTACATAATTTAGATTTTAACTAACAGAAATATTTTTTATTATTATTTTATTTTAAATTGTAGTTGCTTTTCATACTTTATTGTTGCTACTAGTGCTTTGTATGCTTGCGTTATTAAAATGCTACTTTACTTAATGTACATAAAGTTTTAAAAAAAGGGGGGAAATTAATGGTTATAAAATTTTCTGTTGAGCTTAAAATAATTTTAGTTAATGTATCTAACATTTTACTTATATTGATACTTTTATTTTTCTGAAATTAGTGTAATTTTAAACAATTTCTTAGAATAGGGATGCACAACCTGCGGCCCTTTAAATGCAGCTTGCGAGCGCTTCTAAACACAATAAAAAAAAAAATTAAAAATGGCAATTTTTAATCGCACTTTTAAGTCATCACATTTGACACAATCAATTTTAACAGATTCTTTAGTAAATGTACGTTTAACGCGCTTTCTTTAAGCCGATTATATCGTAAATAGAATTTTTTTTTAAAAAAAAAACAGTTACTTCCGCTTTTCTACGTGATTTCGAAAATCCCGAATTTTTATTGCGACGCGAGTTTTAAATCGCAAATTTAAATAATCACTTTTTGTGCACTTTATTTGTGATGATTTCTTCTTAAATCTAAGTGATTTTTTATCTTTTTTTTGCAGTTCTTTCTTTTTTTTCAACAATTTTTTTTGGCAGTTATTGCTATGCGTTCCTCTGTATTATAAAAAATTCCAATTATTCTATTACGACATGCAAATTTTAAATCATGCATTTGACACACTTTATTCGTGCTGAGTTCAGCATAAATATATTTTTTCCCAATTATTACTATACTTTTCCACATGATTTTGACAATCCCGTTATTTAACTATGATGTTATTACGACACGTGATTGTTAATTGTGCAATTAAATAATTACTTTTTGATACGGTATTTCAGTACAGTTTTATCGTAAATCCTAGTTATTTTTTCTTCGTTTTTATTTCCGCAACGAATATGATTTGGTTGAATGCGGTAATGAATTGTGATTTGATCAAAAACTAAATATTCGGCAAAAAAAAGAAGAAAAAATCGACTGAACGCTGTACACTTGGGGCTAAATAGCAAAATCTTTTAGCAGCATAGCAACACTGAAACTAAAATTTCAATGCTCAGAATAATATTTCCTGGAAAAACGTATTCATAAATTAACTCTAAAAAATAAGGCCAATCAAGAACGTTTTTCAAAATGTCGAAAAGCGAAATACAGAACATAAAAATCAATATTAATTTTTGTAAAAAATTTTTAAAGCTGAACATCTCAGTTTTTCAATTACCAGAAAAAGCCAAGAAAAAAGAATTAAGTCAACAGAAATGCTATTAAAAATTACTGCGTTATAATGAAAATGTCTAAAAAAAGTTGTTTTTTTTTAATTTAAAGAAAATAAAAAGATAGAAAAAACGTTCTTAGTTTTTTAAAGGAAAATCTTATGCCGAAAATCTCAATTTAAATTTTTCTCATTGCCATAATTGTAGAAGAAAAAAAATTGCTATGAAATAAATTTTATCAGTAACTTTATTTTTAAAAAAAATGCTGAGTCGTAATAAAAATGCCTAAAAAAAGAAAAACAGAAAAAAGAAATTTTTCTTAGTTCCTGAAATAAAACTTTAATACTGAAAATCGCACTTTTCTATGTGACTGGTTATTTATATTACAGTACAGGAACAGAGTGATAATAAATTAATAGTATGAGACGTTCTGTTAAAATGCTGGGTTATAATAAAAAAAAGCAAAAAATGGAAAAAAATCCTTCTCAATTCTCAAAGTATTGAAAAAATGACAAAATTGACTTGTCTGATTATAATTTAAAAAAAAAAAAAAGTCATATCTATAAAAATTCAAAAATAAAAAAGAAACTTAGAAAAATACATTTCTAAAAAATATTCTGCCGAATATTTGACTGATCATTCAACCAACTGAATTTTTCACAGAAGGGCCAAATACTCTTTACATCCCTCCCTAATTTAAATGCAATGTTATTGCAACTTGAGAAATTCATAAAATGGCGGAAAACGTGAATTTTTAAACTGCTCACTGTTTGTAGTTTAGATTTCAATTTTTTGTTGCTTAAGTGATCTTTTTCGATAAAAGAAAGGAAAATGTTTACGACATAAAAAAATCTAATAATTAATAAAATAAAATAATAAAGTACATTGCAAAATAAACATTGAATTTTATTTTGAATTATCACAGTTTTGTTTTTATTTTAGGCTTTTGTTTAAAAGCTATAAATTTTCTTCAATTAAAATATTTAATTGGAATTTATATTACTTAATTATGACTAAACTTTTTCCTGCTTTCATTCTGTGGACATTGCAGTTTTTTTTTTTATTTATTAGAATTTAATTCTAAAATGAATTTTTGTATTGCATGATATGAAAAAAAAAACATTTCTTTTCTTCAATGTTTATTTATTTTGATAAATCTATTGTTCTCGTGATAAAAATAGCAAGTTTTTTTGTTTTGTTTTTTTTGTAAAAAAAAACTATAAGTTTTTTTTATTTTTGAATGAATTCTAATAATGGAACACTACTAAGTTATTGATATTACTAAGTTTATTGATAAAAAAAATGGAGTGCTAATGTTTAAATAAACATTACTACATTTGTCATTAACATGTCTAAATACATGTGCGGCCCTTAAGTTAGCCAACCTGCTGTGCAAGTGGCCCTTCACTCAAAAAGGTTGTGCACCCCTAGTGTACAGTATAAAAGAGAACAGTTTAACCACTAAACTGTCATGTCCCAACTTGTTCTTTTTTGATTTTAGTTTGAAATTTAATTGTTGTTTTTTCTGTTTGCTTTCAGTTTGGGGATGGGTAGGAAAAGGTATATCAGATCCAAATTATGCTTCAGGTGGAAAGCGAGATCAAAAGAACTCTCCTAGAATAATTGTGTCTCGCTCACACGCAGGAGAAGTTGAGAAAGTTGCTAAGACTGCTTTTGGTCCTGACACAGAAATTATACCTGCTGGAGGAGCAGGTGAATTATTTAGTTATCTTTTATTTATTTTGAATATACTGTTTCATTTAGTTAGGAATATTTCATGATTATTGTATTAAGTATGTAATCAAAAATTAAACTAAAAGGTAAAATTTGAATTCTGTATTTTTTTAATTTTTTTTAAATAGTATTTTAATATTATAAATAAATGTTGTAATATCTACTACATGTAGTATACCTATATCATCAATATTTATGCTACATAAAAAGTGTTGGGCATTGTAATAGATGTTTGTTTTTCTCAAAATTTACATTTTTCTCAAGCATTTCTTATAAACTATGAAAGATTTACTGAAGAAATATCAGTACTTTACTCATAAAAAAAAACTCTTATCTTACGCCTGAAATCATGTTGCATATTATTAAATTATCAAAACTCTCTTTTCATGAAAACTGTGTTTGTCTGAAATAAAAGGCAAATGTAAACTATAAAATTTATAATTTGAAAGAATAGAAAAACGCTATTTCAGATTAAAATTACTAGGTGCTTGTCAGGATCCTGATTCCTCTCCCACGCATTTGATCGACCCCTTGACCTGAGGGTCAGAGGGTGAAGGACACTGCATGTGTCGTCCCCTACATTGGGGGTGGAGCAAAGGACTGTTTCTTATGGGAAAGAGGATTTTTTAGAGATCAGATCAGTNCATATGGTAGCATACAATTTTGGTAAATCTAATTAAAATTCACGAATAAAAATCAATTTCTCTTAATTTATTACACCAAATAAACAAATTCTAAAAAGTTTTAAAATTGGAAGAAAATAATTAACTCCATCCTTCTAAATAACTTGATGCCAAATTCTGTATCAATAAGTATCAATATTTGTCCACAACTCTTTGAAGATGCAAAAATTCTTTATTTTATATGTATAGATAATGGGAGCGATAGTCTTAATCATGCAAATGATAAGTTGTATCAAACTGACAAGACACATAAAATTTGTTAATAATTTTATGTGTGATGTAACTTGTCAGTAAACATTTTTATGAGTCTGTTAGAGAAATAGTTGATATTATTGTTTAGTTTTTAATGTTGCATTTTATTTTTAGGTTACAAATCATTACAAGTTATCGAAGGAAACGCTGATGCTTATATTCATACGACTTTAATCAAAAAATGGGATATTTGTCCTGGACATGCTTT
The DNA here is from genome assembly GCF_043381705.1 of Parasteatoda tepidariorum. NCBI lineage: Eukaryota > Metazoa > Arthropoda > Arachnida > Araneae > Theridiidae > Parasteatoda > Parasteatoda tepidariorum. The sequence goes on from NC_092209.1 coordinate 67,046,863, forward strand.
ACTGAATGCTGTTGGCGGGAAAATGACACAGTTAGATGGCTCAGAAATAGAATATGGCGATTCCAGTCTTCTTAAAAATGAAAAGGGTTTGATTGCTACTCTGTATGATCATGAGAAATTCGTCAAAAAACTCTCGAAGCTTGCAAGTTGATATTCTAATAACATACATTATGTTGAAAACAAACTGTTTGTAAAATGACTTGTATAGTATTATTTATTTTATGGAAATTTCTTTTTCTTTTTAATTAGCTTGTAAATAGTAACTCATAATGTTCTATATTTTCTTAAACACGATACATTTTTAAAATGCATTTCAAACTTTTAAGTGCAATCTTTTCAAAGTTTTCCTTTTTTATTCTTTTAAGTATTTTTGTGGTGGTAACTATTTTTATTTTTTTTAATGAATCTTGTGGCAGGTTAAAGAAAAACACTTAAGATATGAAAAAAATATTTTATATTTAAAGAACATAACTAATCAGTTATTTTCTTAAATGAGTGTGAAAACTATTTTATATGTGATATTTTTAGTTTAAATTTGGTGTTAAAATAAAATTAACCCCATTTTTAAAAATTTTACCAGACTAAATTAAAGAAAAAAATTAAACTTGCAAAGAATAATTTAAAAGTAAATTCCTATATGTTGATAATAAAAGATATAACAAATCCGTTTATTTTATTTTTAAATTTTTCTGATGGCAATATTTAAAATAAATTTAAGGAAAGAAAAAGAAAGTGAGTTGTTTTAATTTAAGTAATTAAAGGCTAAAAATTTACAAAAACCTGAATTAAGGTCGAGTGAGCTGGTTTTTAAACTAAATATTTCATATCTAAGTACCGAAAATAACAACAAAAAATCATGTAGGAATGATTAATTAAAAGTAAATTTGATAAATAAGTATTGTATGCAATAAGTTAAAGAATGAATTAGATTATGTTAAAATAGCATATATTAAGTCAAAGAACATACTAAGCATAAAAAAATTGCACAAAAAGAAGAATGATCTTGAAACACGATAATGTTCTCGTTAATAACGCTTCTTTTAATAGCATTACTACATAAATAAAAAAAATACTTTAAACCACTAAAATTATAGTGTTATTTATACATAGTATATATATATTATAGTATAATTACAATTTAGAATCTTCATTATTTACCAAGAATCTCTTTCACAAATCCCGGTGATTTTAAATATTTATTTTTCAACTCAAATTTCTGTCACCTGTATTTTCATGTTGTTCTTCATTAATGTTTTGATTTCTGAAAATAACTTGGTGAGAAAAAGTAAAAACTGATTAATAGTTTATTTATATGGTTGTTTTTGAATGTGCCAAATTTAGTTACACTGTTTTTATTTGAAATCAAAAAGTACTTATATAGCTTACGCCAGAAATGGCAAGTATTTTGGTGGCACAGGAGAGGGACATATTAAAGTACTTTCAATTGCTACAGCAACATTTAAAAATTTAATCTCTCAAACACTTGCAGATATTATTATTGGATTTAAAAACAAGTTCGATTTCAGGTGCTATTCCAGGGCGAAAAGATAATTATAGTAACCCTCAACTATAAAAGCTAACGTAGGGAAGAATGAATTTTTTTAGAAAATACGCTAGTGCCACCATACCTAAAAAGAAACTCAAACTAAATTTGAAATTATTAAAAAATTTACAAATTTGTAAACAGATGTTTCAACAATGAGTTTTTAGCAACGACTGTGAAAAACCGTCCTGATTGAGATTTATTTTAATATTGTGTATGTTACAGAAAAAGTTATGCACTAAATGTTTTTAAATGTATTTTCAAAAGTAAAAATTTTACTTAATTAAAGCGTTTCCATTTTTAAGCACACAAAAAAAAAAAAATAAGTAATGGCCATAAATTATATACTTTGAATTCTCTTAATATACATAATTTTTCGTGTGTTTAAACATTAAAATATCTAATATTAATTTCCTAAATTTTTTTGTGCGTTTTAAAATTTTTTATCTTAGCTTAATGTGAAACTGAAATCTTTTTAAACTGTGTTTATTTGATTTCCATTGAAGCAAGTTAATAACCAAATAATCACACAGTAGTAACGAAAATATAGTTACACAGTGTGATTCTGATTTCATAGTTTGAAATCAAAGTATAATGGTTCAAAGATAATTTTTAGAAAGAAAAATAACAAGTGGTGCATAAAATATAAATATCAATTGACACACCCGAAAATATACTGTAATTTAACTGGCACATTAATCCCAAAAGGTTCTCTATCTCTGGCCTACGCCCTTTCGTTATGGAGGTTATTCTATTACTTCCACTGCACATAGCACCATTTCCCTTGTGAAGTTTTTTAACAGCAAATGTGAAAAGAAATTATCAGAAGAACCACTATTTCTATTGTTGTAACTATGCGATAAATTAGAAACTATTTGATTTCAGTAAAAAGATAATGACACAAAGGACTAAATTCTTATTCTCTATCAAGGAGGTAACGAAAATTAAGCACTTCACGGTGTTGATAATAAAGAATAAAAAAAATATTGCATTGTGGACAGATCATGAAGTACACTTCCAGTAGAAACTAGAAAGCTGATGCTTCCACTATTAAAGTTACTTAGAGTGCTCTCGTACGTCCCATTCTTGAGTATGGTTACCAGAATTTTTCAGACAGCCTCTGCCTCTAATTTAAATATTTTAGATAGAGCCCAACTCAGTGCAGCAAGAATTGTCACAGAGTTAAACAACAGCTGCCCAAGTGAAATGGTTCTTTACAAGCCTGACATTTTACCTTCAAATACGAAATATTTCAGATTAACTCTTTAGATATTTTTATAAATTGATGAGCTTTTGTGATCTTAATAGGACATCAAAATATATTTTAAATTGGACAAGCAACCAGCGTTTATAGAGAGGCACGCCGCTTGATCATGTGGTGAAACATGGTTTTATAAATTTTAAAATTGTTCCATCGTTGACTTTTAGTTAGTATCATTTGAGAATATCAGTTTCAATGATGATTTGAAATCCTGTGCTATAGTAAGCAGGAGGATCATCCTAAACTTCTGAAACAGTTGGTCCTAGAAGTCATTAATAATATCCCTTCTGAGGGTTTGGCTATCTACATGGATGGCAGCAAATTTGAGCTGAGAGTGGTGTTTTCATCAGCAGCTCCGCGGAGGAAATTAAATATAGTATCCGTAACCCTGACTTTTGCTCAGTTTTTAGATCAGAAATTATTGCTAGATTACATTAGTATTTGGATTTTGAAAGTGCCATCTAATACCTAAAAAATTGGCCGAAAATATATGATAAACCTGACCAGAATTTTCCAGTACTTCTCTCCTAACTAGGCCCGAGGAAATCTGTATGTTTCCAGTGGAATCCTTCACACATTGGGGTGTATGGTAATGAGATTGCAGATCTTCTTGCTAGAAATGGTTGTGATCTTCCGATCGTCAACTCTGTTGAGCTAACTCCTTCGGAAATCCACTCACTTCACAAAAATAATTTACTTTCAACTTGGCTCCTCCCAGCAGTTCATAACTGATACGGGCCTGTCTCAATTATGCAGCGGCCCCAGGACATCGCAATCAGCCATGGCAAGATTAAATTTTAGAACGGGAAGATTTTTTCTCCTTGCTCTGTTCCCTTCCGCTAGTTCTGATCACCTTCTTAATTGTTAAGAGCCTCCTGGAGGCAGCTGTTGGTTGAGCAGAAGATTTACGATATTCTCAGGCGACAGGGTCTTGGACCTCGTGTAGGCTTTCCTATACCAGGGGGATGAGTAACAACAAGATTGCATTTTATGTAGAAATGTGTGTGGTAGAAATTGAATATGTCGTATACATTCATAAGAAGATACTTTAACAGTCTTAGTGATTTTTTAAAAAAAGAACCCATGCATTTATCAAATATATTTTTCTTATTGGAAAAAATTTTCTGATTCATCTCTTCTTTAACCCGTTTAAGAATTTTATTTCAAGTAGCCTTAGTTTTTGCTCAAAGATTGTTGTTCATTTAATCATTTTTCTTTATGATATCCAAGGAACAAAATAGTTTTTTTTTTTTTTAAGTTAAAAGATTCACAATATTTCACCAACTGTACTGCAACACTACAAATGTATAAGAATTAATATTAATTTTTTTCATGGTATAGAAACCTTGCATTACAATATCCCTTTTTATTTGGTCAGCAAAGGTCATTGTATCAAGCAAACATTGTACCATACCCTCCAACTTATGAGGATTTTGAAAATAATTCTTTCTAGCGTAGCGAACCAAAGTAGAAATTTTTAAAGCAAATGGATCTCTCATAAAACTTTTATCAGAACTTAAAAATCTAGCCATATGGCCTGCACTTTTATAAGTAATAGTGGACAAGTTAAGCGAAAAGTAATTTTTTTTAAATATTAAGACATTAATTTTGCTACCGTCTGAAAAGATTTCTGAAACTACGGAAATTCCGTAGCAGTTGAAGGGTACTATGAATTATTTTTCAAAAAAAAAAAATTTGATGCAGACACTAATATCAATATTTTGTTTCAAATTTTTAGGTATCCTTCTCCAACGGTAATTTGCAGTTTAATTTGAAGCTTAGTGAACTTTAAAAAAAGTTTTAAATAAGGTAATAATGTAAAAAAATTTTATTCATGAAAAGTTTACTCTTGTTGATTTAAAGTGTACAAGAGTGGTACACTTGTTAAAAACTACATTAATTTGTTTCTATGATTGTAAATTTGTTACCCAGGATTTGAAGCTTATAGCAGCATTTTGTGCTTTAAAATGAAGATAGTATGCATTATCATGCCATACTATTTAAAGTAAATTAACCAAGATTTAAATATTTTAATAAAATATTTATTCACCATACTAACATTTTCATAATTAATAAAACCTTTTCATTATAAATGCTTACTACAACTTCAATGCTTTTTTTTTTTTTTTTAAGCAAAAGCTCAATGTTTCAAAGGTTAAATCAAGGGTAAAAAAATGTTCTTGAAAGCAATAATGTTCTTTATACTTTAAAAGTGTAATTTTCTTTGTACATAAAGTGTAAATATTATGGTTCTTCATACATTAATGTTTATGGTTTATAAATATTTATAAAGTTTAAAAGTAAATCATCTCAGTGTGTATCCAAAAATCTATAATACAGATGCTCAAAATAAAATTCAAAAACACTAACAATGAGCTACTTAGCATAAACAAACCAGTATTTGATTTGAATTTTTTCAAATGATAAGCAATTTTTTAACTGCTGAACCAGTTTCTTCGGTACAAAAATAGTATTTATGAAATTCCTATAAACAATTTTAAAAGAATATTGGCCAATAAAACATTGCCAAATAAAATGAAGGAAATGCATGCATATTTGCATACATAAGCGATCAAATATAATATTTCTTTCAATGTATAATTTCTAAGATATGTAGAATATAAAGTTACAAATCTTTGTTTTCAATCTTGGTGTGGTTTTAAAAGCCAAAAAAAGGGTATTAATTAAACACTGCAATTTTGCTCATTTTTTGCTAAGAGATGATTTTAAATTGTGTTGTTAATTAAACAATGCCTTAAAATATGTAAAAACAAGAAATTTTGTTTATTGTGGTAATGGGGTATATTTATTGATCTATTACAGAATTTTTTATTTATTTAAATCTACACTGAATTTAAAATCACTATTTTGTTTTTTATTACCTATTTTTAAATTGCTTCTTCAGCATCTGATTGTTTTTTATTTTTCAGATGTTTACTTAAAAAGGTACTGTATTAATTTTTTTCTAGGGATAAATGAAAAAAATATTTTTATTTGCTTACTTAATCAGAATGGTTTAAAATTTGTATAAAAAAAATTCAGGTGTGTTTTTTCCTGCTTATTTGTTGTTACAGGTGTGTTATTACTGTTGTTGTACAGAGTTGTGGATTTCTAAATAATGTTACATTTATGTCTGCTCAATAAAGAAAACAAAATCATACCAAATGTTTTATTATGAACATTGCTGTATTTACATCTTTAATTTAGTTTCATTCTTACTTTTCAAACATAATTAATGATATGTACTGATGAACAATGACAACAAATTATCACAAATAACAAAATATTTAATTGAATTGTCAGTTTGAAGTTAAACTTATAAAAAAATAACTCTAAGTAAACATTTTATTTTTCCCTATTTAATTATTATTAATCTACTTAACTAGCAACTTATCTAAGAATGATTATCTTACATGATAACTTTTATTTCATCTTCTTTTTTCTTCAAACAGAAAATTCAATTATTTTAATTAAATCAGTGAAGTTTTTTTATTTTAAAACTTAAGCAGTTACAACTTTTATTTTATCAAAACGCTAGTTCTATTCAATAATTTGAAGCTATTCAATTAGCTATATTTTTATTATCATGTTTAAGGCACAGTAAAATTGATTTTAAAGTAAAATCTTTAATCGTAAAATATTTTTATTTCATATTATTGAGCTCAGCTATGTCTTATTACATTCTTTTAATTTTATCATACACATTTTTGATTAAAATAAACACATTATGCTTCATATACAATGAAATTTTATGACTAGATATGAACTATGTACAACAAAAAAACCCGTGCTGATCACCTGATGATGTGCAAAAAAAATAATAATAATTTAAAAAGTATAAGAGGCACATCACATTTAATTCAATCACTCTTTAAAAGTCTATGCAAAAATAAACATGCTTTTCCCATCAATCACATCTTCAAATATTCTCTTTGCAGAAATATTTGATTTCATTTTGTAACTTAGTAAATATAATTTTGAAATGAAAGGAAAAGGGAAAAATTCTTAATACAGTAGAACCTCACTAATCTGAATAAATTAGGGCTGTTACCCATATTGTTATATTGAATCATTCAAATATCACATTTTAAATCAAGGTTCAAATCTGTCTTATTTTCCCAATCAAGCATCATGCTTTATATAATTTTGATATTAATCATTTAAATTACTTGAAGAAATTATGCAAATTTATTCTATCCTTGGATTTGAATGATTCACTCCTCAATATTTAATCTATATTTTTTATTCTTTTGTTTTATTGACTGAGTTGTTTTTAGTTACATAATAAATATTTTAAATGGTTCTATTAATTTATAATTTTTGACAAGTAGTATCGGTTCAGAAATTTTGATTACCAGGTTTCAGATATACAGAGCTCTACTGTATATTTGCTGTATTCATAATATATACTTATTAACAATACTTTCTGCTACAATAATTTTTAAATATGATAATTATGTTTACATCAAATAAAAGATGGCTGGATTTTCTTTCAAGTAACCATGTTAAAATTACAAAGGGCATAGATACAGGATAAAATAACTAATGAAATGATAGTTACAAGAATAAACCTAAAATGTCTTTTGTTAGATTTAAAATCAGAGCAATCTTGGAAGAGGTTACTGGATAAAATTTACCACAGAATTCAGTTTGACTAGTTTAGATACCTGGAAAAAATGATAAAGCATGCTAGATTAAAATAGTAATAAAACTAGTAAAAAGTGCCAGCACAGTTTATTAAGAAAAAATACTTCAATCAATTTTTAAAAGTTTAATATTATTAAAGGTTACTAACAATTAAACATTTTTAAAACTTGACTAATATTAACTGAAATCTTTGTAAGTGCTTCAAAATAGAAGTCAAGACAACATTTTTTGGTACAATGCTTACATGCTATTTTTAGGAACGGTAAAAAAAAAGTATGATCCACTGCTTTGAAAGTTTTGTTTTATGTGACAATTTCTTTAATTATACACAACATTAAAAAAAATAGGGAAACACTCAACGTTTTAAAATAAAAAATTATTAAAAAACTGTACACGTGGTAAGAAACTTTTGGATCCAAGATTTTTTCAACTTCAGAAATAGATTGCTCTATATAAAGATAGATCAAAATAAGTTTAAAGGAAAACTAATAATTATAGTTAATTCCAAGCGACAATAAATTATTTCATAACAAAATAGTATATAATAAATGAAATAATAATGAATAATGGGCATTATTTAAGGTAAATGGGCTATTAAAAGTACTTTTGATTTTGCAATAAATGAAATGAAATGTGAAGATCCCAAAATGTGAACTCTCAAATGTTTGCAATTTTTTTTTAAAAAAATAATTATTCTTTTTAAATAGAATAAAAAGATGTTATAAGCATTCAAATAGGTTTTGAAGCGTCGCAAAAATGAGTAAATGAAATTTACTTATTTTTTCGACGCTTCAAAACTTAGTTAAAAATTCAAAACTTTAATTAATGCATTTAAAAAAAATAGTTTAGTATGAAAATAATTACTTTTTAATTTAGTATGAAAATAATTTTTGTATTAAACCATTCCAGTAAGCATATTTTATGATAACTGGAATGGTTTAACACAAACTGTTTTAGAAAACTAATAAAAAATGCATTTATAACAGTTTAAAATTCATGAAATAAAATTTAACTCTATTTGGAAAAACTGGCATAACATTTCATTACAGTATTATGTGATTTTAAACAAAATATTAAAAATCACAGAATTCTCAACTTCACTATTGATTGTGATAATTTTGATTGAATTAAACAAAAAAAAAACAGTTTCTGAATAAATATTGTTGGAAAGTTCTACCATAATGCAATGCTCTTTAGATACTTGTTGCCACAAATAAAATGTTAGAAATGATTTCTATTATATATTTTTTTAAACTTTTCAAAGGATATTAATGCATTTAATCATCACATTTGTGCAAATAGTTTTTTTAAGCAAAATAATAATGTGGTTTTTTAATACTTACTTGGCACTCCAATCAATTTTTCCAGGTATTGAAAACACAGGGTTTGAGGCCTGTCCATAATTTCTGGCCGATTTTTGTACTGGAGTACCATTGACAGTAGGCTGTGAGTTGCGTCGCTCAAATGAATTTGAAAATGAATTATTAAAATGACCTTTAAATAAAAAAGATTATTTAGGAATAAGTTCTTCAAAACTCTGATTGACCTTATGCAATGCAGTAAAAGATATTACCATTCATTTTTAACCTTGGTGCTTCATTAAATAGGACACTTCTTGAAATATTTCCAGAAACATATCTTGGTTTATTCATGTACTGTTGTTTAGCTGAAAATCTAGTAACATCATGGGATGGCTGTCTTTCAATACTGCAAACAGAATATAAAAATTCAAATAATTTTTTTCATGAACTTGAAGATTAAAACTTTAAGGCATAAATCAGCACATTTTCTTAAAAAAATTAGATACATGTAAAAAAAATTTCAAAATAATAAACATTTAGAGGATTTTTCATGATATATATGATAGAATGCTACAAGAAATTCATGTTAGAAATGGTAATATATTAAAGATAAAAATCATATTCACATGAATATGATTGATACAAACTAATCATTACAGCTTGAAAAAATAGCAAAAATAATATTTTAGATGTTATTGAAACAGAAAATTAAAAATACATTAATGATGATAAAAAAATGGGGAGGGGGTATTTATATATTAGATATTCAAAATCAAATGTCATATGGGTCATTCTCACAAAAACAGTCATTTTCATGTCCCCAGTATATTTTATGTTTGTTTTACAACTTACGAAAAAAAAATTTTCAGGGAAAATGTCCTTCAGAATGCAAGCTAACAAAAGAATAAAAAAAAATTATCAATTTTTATTTTTTATTAATTTTAGGTAATAAAAATATACCAATATGTCATTCCCTCACTTGTCCCCACTGCTGATTTAAAAAAAGAAAAAAATTGTTTCTGAAATAAAAATTTTTTNATTTTAAAAAACATGAAACTACAAATAAAGCTAAATTTTGATTCAAAACATAATAAAAGAACTATACTGAAAGTATATTTGAGTGACATTTATAAAATTATATTTGTAAAAATAAACAATATAAAAGCTGCTTATGTATTTTTAATTGCATGCTTTCTAATATACGAATTAATACTGCTGCATTACTTTATTCATTAAAAGAGTTTTAAAAAAATATGTATAATTTTTTTTTATCAGTGGCTATACTTTTAAAGGTTTAAAGTAAAATTAATAAAATTTTATCATGTACCTACATGAAAAGTCAAGACTTAGCACAACTAAAACTTAAAATTCCATACATTATTGTTCTTGACAAAAATACGGAACAAAATATTGGGTTAGCAATTATTTTCTCAGTTTTCTTTTCTTTTTTTTTAATTATTTTAAAAGCTTAAATAATAGAAACATTCCATTTTCTATGCCAAAGTCCCTTAACATTTGCTGACAATTTTTTTAACCAAAAGTTGGTTTTATCACTTTTCATCAAAGGTAACTGGATGGCCAGAACAAGGAACGTTTTTGAGGTCAAAATTTCCATCCTCTTCATACACAACACAAATGTTATGAGAAGCTTTTCTGGCCTTGAAACATTGATAGAAAGTAAAAATAGGGCGTGTCGAAAATGCTCTTTTTTCTTTTCTTTTTTTTTAACTTAACATTACATTTTAATGATCTGAAAAATAACTTGAAAAAAAAAAAAAGAAATTATAAAATTATAAAAAATGGTTGGAGCATGCTTGCCAACTTAATAGTTTATAATACAAAATGGAATGCAATGAATTTAAATTATTAAACAACAACTTATTCACTCATAAATATAATAATAAGCCTATAAAATGAATTATATTATTTGTTTACACTTTATCAGCAATAAGGCTGTTTTCAGAGTCAGATGGGCCAGTATTTTCTTGTGCTAGTTGGTCTCCACCCCATCTTTTTCTGTATGCTGATTTTTCCTATAAATTGAAATTTAATCAGTAAGTAAGTTTTTAAGATGATAAAAAGAATTATTAAAAGAAAATCCAAGTTTAAAAAAGTTATATGCAGTAACATTTTACTGAAAATTGCACATCTATAGTAAGTGTCTTAGTAATAAACAATATTACATTTAATTAATAGCATAAAAATATAATACACTTTATCAAAATGAAATACAATATGTTTTCTTTTATCATTGTGTACACACAATTCTTTATAGAAATATAGATACATACATTTTTATTCATTTTTAATAGTTGTTTTGATTTTTGTAAATAAATATATTCTCAACAACACTTATAATTTGTCCACTGTATTTCAATATGTGTTGTCAATTTAGCTATTAAGTACTTTTCACAATAATTATATCATTTTAAGCAAAAGCAGCAAAATTTTATTATAAAAAGCTTAAAGCCATGCAAACTACTTTAAATTAAATTATAACAACTTATTTGGAATTTTGAATAAAATGAATATTATACTCTATAAATTTAAACACAGTTATCAAATAATGTGTAACAAGACGAAGAAACTTGTGAAGATATTGGAAGTAGAAGTTTCTCTAGAATAATTAATTTCTGAAAAGGTACATTCTTTTAGGTTAAAAATATGAAAACAAAAAAAAGTAAAGTATTCCAGCAACAACATATTATATGGAGATCAAAGCTTCACCATTGCTCTCATACATAACATTCTAAAATAAACAGAAGGATTCTTCAAAGTCTGGTAAAATAGCCATAACATCATTCAAAAACATACTATGAGAGCAATAGTATGAAAAGTAGTACACCTTATTAATAATTCTAAAATACCTTATTCATAAAATGTACATTTTTGATGTCTAAAAAATATTTTATAAATAACCAAGAGTAAAAATAATATGAACTGCAACAATATCTGTGTATATATATATTTAGATTTTGACTCAAATCACTTGAGTATATTCAAATTAATTAATATTTTTATATAAGCTTCTCAATATTTTATGTATAATATATGTTTAGGAACTGTTAGTTTTTTGTTTAATTGCATGTATACTATCAAATAGTACTTAAATTAATTTAAATATAAAATTATACATTGGCTTCACATATATTTACTGACATTTTGTGACTGGATGCAAAGTGTTATACTATATAGTTAAATGAATAAAAAAAATAATAATACTCGCTTTACAATTTTAGTACTTTTTGAACCTTTAACCAATTGTTAAATAACAATTAGTTACAGATTTAACTTTTGCTATTGAGTATCACTAATATAGACTGCAAATGGTTGTTGCGAAAATAAAATTCATTAGAAATTTTTATTTTGAAAGCCAACTATTTTGGTTGGTGACATTGTACTTGTATTGTATTTAATAAAACAGTGGGCCAAAATAAACAATACTAATTTTTAGAAAAGTAATATGCGTTTAATTTAATTTAAATGATAATTTATTCAAACCTCTAGTGCTTTCAGTTTAGGTACATTCTCTTGGTAAGATTCTGGAAGATGGCGATTAAAAGCAGACACACGACGATTGGTGTGCGACATTGGTTTCAGACCATTTTGAAAGTATATGTAACGAGCAGCCTAAAATATAAATGTTGAAGTAAAAAAAGTAGCAAAAGTAATTAAAGAACCCCCTGCATAAAATAGCAAAATTTAATGAGATAGGTTCAGAAGATAAAGTGGGTATAAAATAAACCTTTTTTTTTAAAAAAAAAAGAAAGAAAGAAAGAATGCTCTAAAACCAAACTATAAAATTTATTTTACCAAAAATTTTGATCCATTTTATATTAATGGATTCATATAAATCAAATATGAAGCATAGCATACCTATCTTATTTGATTGCTTTCTTACAGTAATGCATTTAAAAGAACATGTTTTGACATACCCACTTTACCCTAGAGTGGGGTAAAGTGGGTATAGTTCTTAAATAAGTATATATTTCACTAAAAAACACATATAAATATTGTTTTAGAATTAAAAATGCTCTTAAATAAATGTATCTTGATTATATTTAAAAAATAGTTTTAAAAAATTTTCTTCTTTAAATTAAAGATTATTGGCAATTAAAATTAGGTTTCACTTTGAATGCAGTAGATTTTGCTAAACTCTACACAATTTCATCAAAAAGTTTAAAAAAAGTGTAACTACTAATTTTTGGCTTATTCGAAACAAAAATATGCTTGTCGATTAACAGCGTCTCTTTCTCGTCAATCAATCTCCATAACATTTCAAAGAAAAGGATTGTACAATAAGTTTAGAATCACTGAAAAAGCAACAAAAAATAGCTGATTTTTCAATCGAATATTTGATTAACCAAATAACAACCAGAGATCCATGCCAAAGAATTTATAATCATTATTTCTGTCATTTTATTCAAAAGAATAATAATAACATATTAAGGGAAGCACCAATTACATTTTCAATCCTAATATGATATTGTTTAACTTATATCACTTTTTTCATTTTGATATATTGAGTTTATAATTATGTTTGATGGTAGGCTTATAGCTTCTAATTAACATTTTCGTTCTTTTTATTTAACTAAATACAGAATTATTTTCTGACTTACTCCTATTAATTTTATTTAATAAATTAAAATTATATTTTTTAAGTGTTTTATTATTAATAAAAAAAATAAGAATAATCATTTTTCATTATTCTTTTTGTCACTTTATTCAAAAAAAAAATAATAAGTTATAAATAGAAACATTAATCACTTCTTTAATTATAAAAGGAAGTTACCTAAGCATAGCATGTTATGATCTTCAATTTAATTATAACATGCTATATATATAGTTATAATTATGTTCAATGATAAAACTAAAGTATCTTATAAACATTTTTGTTCTTTTAATTACTAAATATAGAACTACAATCTGATATAAGCATTTTTATTTCATCTAATAAATTCAAATTAATAAGATTATGATATAAAACTTCTAAGTTTAAAGAGAGAAATAATGCATTAAGAATAATATGAAACAATTCATTTTGTTAAAAATTACATTGCTGAAAATGTCGATCAAGTTCACAGTTAGATAATACTAAATGTATTTTTTTACTTACCATAACAGCGGTTGGTCTTTTATCAGGATTCCATCGAAGCAAATCTTTTAACAAAACACAACCATCTTGACTGGCATTACGAACTAATGATGGAATTGGCATTTCAACAAACTGAGGGAATTTAAAATTCATTTCAGACGCTAAGATAAATCCATCTGGCCAATCTCTCTGTTAAAAAATTCAAAATTTTAAAAAATCACTATAAGAGGTTCAGGTTATTCCACAAGTTACACACATAACATCTATCTATAATATATATTCCAGATTTTTCACTGAATAATTATTTTAAATATATCATCAGACAAATCTCTCTGCTTAAAAATTCAAAATTAAATAAATTCATAACAAGAGGTTCAGATTATCCCAGTTAGTGACACACATAAAATCTATTTATCTATTCCATATTTTTCAGCAAATAATTAATTTAAATATATTATTCATATGTTAAATATAAATTAAAAATTTATATTTTTATCAGTATTTTAAATTTATTTCAATACTTAATAATAAAAAAGTTCCTAATTTTTAATATTTCATGAATTTTAGGCATTCTTTCATTAATAAGTATCAGTGATTACTTTGAATTTTTCATGAAAAATATCTTTATTGTTTCATTTAACTCTTTGCTTTAACTTACAAGGTGAAACCTGTCATTTCTGGTTCAACTAACCAGCATTAGCAAAAGGTTAATAAAATGATTAAAAATATTACTGCAGTTTTTTTAGACAGTATATAATTTATTTTAATGGTGAAATGAAATATCTCTGATCATACAGCTAAACTTACAACTAAATGTGCAACAACTAGATATGCAAAACTAGATGACTTACAATTAGATATTAAAAACCTTCTCTTATGCTCTTTTTTTTATTCCTTAATTTCAGAAACTCAAAAGTCACAAATGTTCCTTTCATTTTCATTTAATCGGAAAAGCTTTAAAAAAGTATTTTATAATCTTGCATCAAACGAAATATACAATAAATATAACAACAAAAATAGGTAATAATCATTAAGCAAACATTAACATACTTGATCTGGTGTTCCTAGAAGTGAGCATATTCTAAATATTTGATCGATTTCAGTTCTTCCAGGAAATAACGGTTTAAGGTTATAAAGCTCAGCCATTATGCATCCAACAGCCCACATATCAATGGGAGAATTATAATTTGTTGCTCTAAGGAGAACTTCAGGAGCTCGATACCTAAGATAATAACAAAACATAACACTCAAGAGAATTTTATAAAACTTTTTAAATTGAATCAGATAATTCAGAAAGTAAGTTCCAATTAGCAACACAAAAAAAGAAAATAATAAATGAAACTTTATTAAATATTGAACTGCAAGTAACAGACTATTATTTACTATTATAGCAGACTATACTATTATAACAGACTAACAGGCCATTGATCTTAATGGGGCATAAGTATTTGCTTTGAGCAAAGAGTGATACCATCCGCGATTGCAACCATTGAGTAACAATGGATCTGAAATCTTCCATGTCTTTGCAAGTGTTTGAAAACATGAAAGTTATTCAATGCGTTATCCAGACTATCGGGGGTTGTGCCATATATTGAGATGGGCACACCGATCATTTGTTTGTCATCATAAACATTTTCACATCCTTTATGAAATCGGTGCACCCACCATCTGACTATGGATTCACTAATCCCACTGGGTCTGTACACTTTTCAAATTTATTTGAGAATTTCATAAGTAGTGGTGCTCTTCTCATTGAGAAATCAGAAGACTGACAGAGTTCTGGCACATGACTAAATACTTGATAGTTTTAAGCATCTGAAATTCTCATCCAACAAACATTACATAAGTCAGCATTCTGAGAATGTTTTTTCTGGCTTGCCAATACCTCAGCAGAAAGAAAGCATATGCTTGTACTAATAAACATAGCAATTCCAAAGTAAAAATGAAACTTAATTTCTGGATTATGTGATAATAATCAAACCATACCATCAATTATTTAATAAAAGGTAAATAACTTCACCTTTTAATAGTTGTATAACAAAACAATTTGAACTTAATCAAGCAATTATTTACGCAATATAAATATTCAACTGGATCTAGGAAGAGTAAAATAAAATCAGATTTAGCAGAAAATAAAATCAGCAACAATGCTATGAAAAATTACTTTTATAAAACATTTGAACAAAGACTATGGTTTAGAAACACATCAGTGCAAGAAATACTTTTTTCTTTGCAAAGAATATAACTATCAAAACAATTTACAATAAGTGTTAACAACCTCCTATATAGTACCGCTTTCAGGAGAACTCCTCCAGACACACGTCTCGCGTCATGGTAAGTACTATGGTTACAAGGAAAGGTCATTTCAAATAAGGGTGCGAGGTGAATAGTTTTGTCTTAATCATACCATAGGTTGTCGTGAGTAAACCAATCGACACTATCTTTATTCCATTTCACCCCCAATAGAAATGTGCTCTCGCTTGTTACCATAGCAGCAGACATCCCCAGACTTTCAGTCTGGAGTAGTTCTCCTCAAAGCCACACTTTATGTAGTACTACTACAAACAAAGTAGCAGTAAGTTTAGATTCCCTGGAAACTTTTATGTGAATAAGCTAAAATTATACAAATATATGTAACTAGCATTTTTATATAGGACCTAAGACAAAAGAAGGAGAAATAAGAAATTGCATTGGGGCTTATAACTCTATAAGACTAGAATATGACTAATAAAAAAAGTACATCTCTAATTTTAAATAAAAAATACAGAAAATATAAATTTTTGCCAGAGTTTAAAAATAATAAAATATTTGTTTCTAGTTGAAATTATATAATCGTAAAAGTATACATATTATTCAAAACACACTCTTTTCATTTTTACACACATCAACCATAAATTCTTAATAAATTATATTTTTGTATCAATAATTTTAAGTGAGCTTAAAAATAAATAATAAACAAACATATTAAAAATAAAACAAAAGTAAAAACAAAATTAAGTTTTTTTTCCTAGTATAAAGTAGTACCGGTTTGGTAATCCTAAGATCCTGCCCTTAATATCCCTTTAGCCTACATTAAATTAATATTTGACATTATTAAGCCTTTACTGAATGCATTTTTTAATATTCATCACAAATTAATTAACAAAATAACAAGACATATTAAAAATGCAAGAAAATTAAGACAATCATAAAACATATGATTGTTTGAGAAATACGGATCAGATAAATGCATACCATCTAGTAGAAACATAGTCTGTGTAAGGCGGTCGGGAACGAATCTCCCGTGCAAGGCCAAAATCAGCTATTTTTATAAGATCTGGTCCCATACATAGCAAATTTTCAGGTTTGATGTCTCGATGAAAAAAGCCATGCTTGTGCATAAAAGCTAAGCCTTGCAAAATCTGATAAAGTATATTTTTTATCACATTTTCTGGAAAAGGATTATCCCTGAAAAATAAAGTATCAAATTTATTCTACTGAATTATTTTGAACTAAATAATTTTAAGCATTATATTATTTTATATAGTGCTTAAAATTGCAGAAATATTAATTAAATAAAAAGTCTATTATTATGAGAATATATCACTAGTATATCTGTTAATATAGTTTAGCATTTACAATGTTACAATGAAAAGGGACGAGAAAATTAAAATATAATTTTTCTATAGAAAAAAATCATAAGAATCATAATAAAAAATAAAAGATGGTGCTCAAAAACATTAGTATCTTCTCTCAAAGAGGGAACACATTTAGTTCTTTTTCTAAAAGAGGGCAGTGCTGAATCAGTTATGGAACAAGAAAAAAAAAGTCCAACAAGAAAAAAAAAAGCTGAGCACAACACTCACTTAGTATTTATGGTCAAATGAATTAAATAAAACAGAACAATGATATCCAAGTACTATTAACAATATTCCAATTTAGCATTTGTATTTAAATAAAATACAAGAATGATGTTTGTAATACAGTGAACTCTCGCTACTACGATATCGGATACAACAACTCCCTTTATTATAATAATGTTTCGTAGTCCCGGCGAACTTGCATATGAATTAACTTGCATATGTTATCCACCTCTCAATATTGTGACATTCTTTGAAGCAATAAACCCCTGCAAACGATTTTTTTCTTCACATTTCAAACTTATTTTCTCCATTTATTATTGGTTTTCAAATAATGCAAAAAAATCTTATTTTATCATATTTTGCCTTTTTTTCCGGTCTTTTCTGACAAATGAAGTCTCACTGCTGATTGAATGGCTTTTGTATTCAGATTTCAATACCCTATCCTTGATGTACATAGACCAACGCAAGACCTTCCATTCTTAGAATTGCCTCCCTTATCTCTTAAGAAGTCACATATGTAACATTCCTATCTGATTTCATACTTAACCATAATTACCACTCTGCAAATTAAATTTTTACATAATATATAACTACATTTATAGTTAATACATATACAACATTAAAATTTAAAAAAAATCTTATTGTGTCCCCAAAGTATGTAGACTCTCGATATAATAATATATCCCTCTACAACAATATATTTATTTGGTTTCCAAAATATTGTTGTAACGAGGTTTTACTGAATTTGAATTCTCTGACAATAATGATTTGAAATCCAATTTAGAAAAATTTAAAAATTTATTAAACATATTGTTGGAAAATAGTAACTTAGGGACACATACTTCAATAATACTTTTAGTGATATGTTAATATTAACAAAATAAACTCTCATTAAGGCTACACATAGCACTTTCTTTCGATAAATATTGAAATTTCATTAATAAACGAGTCCACTATTTGGTCTAACATTTTGTCTATTGGCTAAAAATGTAAAATTTTTTTGCATCTTAGTTAATAATATGCTTCAATAAAGATTTAATGTAACCTTACCTCCCCTTAATGAGTTGATACAAATTTTCCTTCATGTACTCAAACACAAAGTATAAAGTATTATCTTCTCTTATAACTTCTTTCAATTTCACTAAGTTTGCATGACTCAATTTTTGCAGAGACTAAAATAGATGCAATCAAACTGAATTAACAAATACTGATTAACAGCAATGAATATTATGTTCTTAACAGTTTGGATAAGAAAAAAAACTATACCTTAACTTCCCTTAGGCTCATACATTCTTCCCATGAATGATATTTTTTCTTCATTCTAAAATATACCAAATATATTAGCACTCATGAATTAAAAAAAAAGACAATAATGATTGGATTTTAAAAAAATACTGTACTACCAAATAATGAAGGATTAACTTTTTGCTGAATGTATATTAAGTTAAAGCAATTTGAAAAAGCACAAGAGGGAAAACCAATAAAAAATATGTGACATTAGATGTGCTTTTCACTTTGAACAATGTTAAAACAATGTGAAAGAGCATAATGGAAAATTATTATAATGGTAAATCATAAAGCGTTACTTGTGCTTTTTACTTAATCAATATTAGAAAAACCAATGATAAAATTAGGTGACATTTCTGCTTTTTCATATTATTTGCACTTTATTCAACAGTGTAAAAAAAGTTGAACGATAAAATGGACGACATAGATTTGCTGCCATTCCTCCCATGTATAAAAATTTACTATATGAACATGAATAAAATAACATCAACCAAACTGCTAAAAAAAATTCAGCAAATTCAAATAAGGAAACGCAAATCTAATTTTTACTTCCTGAATTATCTTTAACTTCAGCATAAACTAGAATTATATTTCATATTTTTATTTTACAAGACAGGTTATATTTTTATGAGACAGCAAATAATTTTTAAAAAAAATAACCTAAACAATCTTTCTGATTCATTTTAATCATTCATTAATTTTCTACTCACAGACTATGAAGTAGGAGTTATGAGATTAATAGCATAAAATGAAAAATTAGATTTTTCCATTGAAAATTCAAAATTAGTAAATAAATAAAGATAATATAGAACTGCTCATAAAACCTAATTTCCCCAAAACCAATTAAAACACTTTTAAATTTAAATTATGTCTTAATTTTTAACTATTAATCTTTTTTTTATCATTCACATGTACACACATTTTACATCCTTCATAATGTGTTATACATAAAATTATATAATTAATTTTACTTTCAAAAATCAGCCAGCCTTGAAAACTTTTTTTTCTTTCTTGTTGGCACTTGTTAAATTTTTATTTATAGATACAAGATAGTTCATTTATAGATACAAAAACAAACGTGAAGCAATAATCTTTATATACTTTTACATATTATAACTATTTACTGTTTGTTTTATAACTACAGTGCCTATTAATGCGACAAAATAACATACGCTTTCATTAAATGTAACAATTTATGAATTTTAAATCTTGATGCACAATAATGATGATGATACACCTCGAGATGCAACAAAAAGGTGATTGTTACTAAAATTGGTTGGCTGAAATAATTAAAGAGATTCTCAAATCTGATTTGAGAATCAGTAATTACTTTTAAGATGTGCCTCGAATCTTGAACAACTATTAGTATCTCCAACAAAGTACCCATTAACTAAGAGTGACCCCAAAACCAAAATTATAAAACTAACATTTGACTGATTAAAAAATTTGATAAAAGTAAAGGAAGAAGTCATAAAAGAAATCAATGGAAAAAAAATTCAATGGAAATTTTATAAATTTTTTGCCAATGGAAATAAAAACTTTGTAGTAAAACTTTTTCTCATACTCTTGTGTAAGTAATATTTACAAAACGCATATAAATTTTAGACAAATATTTGATCATTAATAATTAAAAATTAGATGCAATATTTAAAATAAAAATATTATAGCACAAACATTTATTTTAAATAAAATTTAGAGTAAAATAAATAAAATAAAATATATTTTGGTTAAAATGGATATGAAGGGTTTAGGTAAATATAATAGTAAGGCACACTTTTTCCAAAATGCCCTTTTTATATCAAATCATTTCTTTGTATTATCTCCAGGAAGATACTTAACAATTCCTAATTTGTCCTTTATAAAAGAAAACATGGCAGATAAATATATTATTCTCTTGAATGAAAGAAGAGTGTTTTTCACCAAAATTGGTATGTAAAAATGCTCTCTTCTACAGTTTAAAAATGTGACTTAGCAATATATTGACCCAAACCTTGCAAATAATTAATTAAATGTAAGAAAATTAATTTAGTATAAAGTTACGAAAATTATTTACAACTTTAAATTGATAATTTCTTACAAACTTTTATCAAAAAAATAAAAAGTATATGCAATTAGACATAAATAATTTGTGCAAGGTTTAAATTTTACCTTTTGACGGCCACTTTTTCACCCGAATCCAAATTGTAAGCAAGTAATACAGTGCCGTAAGTGCCATTACCAATTGTCTCCATAAACTTGTAACGTTTAGTCATTAATCCCATGTCTTGAATTTGTGAAAGATTTTTAACTCAGCAATATAAAACCATGCATAACATATATATGGCAAACGTGATTATAAGGCAGAAAACATCAATCACCACCTGAGTTAATAAGTGCAGAAATAATATTACAAGAAGCACTACAAATAAAAGCAACTGAAAAGGTGCACAAAATAAAAGGCAACAATAAACAAAGCGACTGAATTAATAAATAAGTTTATCCAATAAAAACATATTAGTCTGTGTATTAAATTTATATTTATTTTTAAAGCATTAGAATTCTTCTGTGAGTATTACAAAATATTGTAAGTAAGGTTCACACCAACAATAAAAATTTAGTGGTCCAATGCGACCACCTAGGTATTCATTTAGAGGTCCAAAAACTATGATAGACTAACTTGAAAAACCATACCTAACTTCAAAACCAATTGACTTCACAATTACATAATTCATGCTATGGTACACAGAAAAAATTATTTATTGTTATCTATATTACCCTAAAATTAATTAGGGTCACCACCCCATAATGATTAAAGAATAGCATTTATTAAAATTATGGGTAAAAAAGGTAAAATAACATTAATAAATAAATTCAACATAGAAACTAAAGGACTGAGGCCAGATAAATATTTAAATGAAGAAAACAGGGAAAGTAATAGCAAACAAAATAATACATTAAAATTTACTTATCCAAAAATTAATTATCTAAAAATTATAAAATTTTATATTAAGTCAGTTCAAAAATATCACTTCATTGATGAACACTTATACTGTCAGTACATGAATGCAAAGTACAGCACAACATGTAAATTTGAAATTTCAAGATTTAATTTGAAAAAAATTTTGTACCAGACACTTTCAGTTATTAAGTTATTACATTTGAATACACTACACATAGAACAAAAAAAAAATTTAAATGCATAGAATTCAATGCAAAAAAAGATTTTTCGTTATTATTCTGTCAATTCATAACATATAATTTTTGTAATTGAAAAAAATATATTGCATTATCAGAATTCATACTTTTCAATTATAAGGACTACACAATTATAAGGACCTAAGTTTAATTTGGCAGCTATTTTAAAAAACAAATACCAATATAATGGTCTCTATAACCGATAAGTACCATTTTAAATTTGTTAAAAATATGTTCACCTTTGACAACAGTGAAAAGTTTTTAAATGACAATTTTTTTACTAAATTTTTATTTGTAATGCATTCAGCAAAAATGACAATCACCTAAATTTGTCGAGTGGGAAGCAGACCAATTTTTTTTAAGTTTCAAAGTAATAAAAAATTTTGGGAGATCAGAATGACATCTCATCCTGGTACCTTTGAGTTCAAGAAAGTAATAATAGTTATACTATCATTAATTTCAGAAATCATATTTTTGATTTGAAATAATCTTTTAATTTTATACACTCAACAAAATAAAATAAATTGAGTAAATAAATTAATTGACAAAATAAGATAAATTGAGATTGATTTACAATGTGTATCAAACTGGAACAAATTTCCAAAAAGCTTAGAAAGTCTGGTTTATTCACTTATTAGAATTAATTTCAATTAATTAAACTTTTTTTTTTCATGTTGCAAAACATTATTCACGATAAATATAACAATAATAAACATCAAAACAATATATGTGTAGCCTTTTAAAAATTTCAAAAAAGAATAAGTTACCTTTTAATTGCAACCTTTTCACCAGTATCTAAACGCTGTCCAAGCATAACACTGCCATAAGTTCCATCTCCAAGTTGGCTTAATGTCACATATCTATTCATACCAGACACAGCTGGTGGAGTTATCAACTGGTGGTGAACAGGTTTCACAGTGGCTAACATCAGGATCTTTCATAAAACTATATTAGATAAAAATGGAATTAAAATTGGTGACAGATTTCATAATTATTAGAATTAAGGTGATTAATTTACTTCATTTGAATCAGTGATTCCCAAAGTGATCTATATCGAACCCCCAGGGGTCGATGACAACCTGCAAGGGGTCTATGTCAAGTGAAAAAAAAAACTTGGGGGTCCATGATATGAAAATAGGGGCCAATGATAGTAGATCTCCTATAAGCAGGTCGAGACTTTTAATTTTGGCATTTCATGAATGGAATAATCAACATACACTGATAGTACCTATTTACTTACATTATACCCCATAAACAGAATACTTTCAAATGTTCTGCAACAGGACTTGTTAATTTATACAAATGTTCTGCAAGCATTTTGCAGGAAAACGCTGTCACTCATTCAAGATACAAATTGTTCTGCAGGACTTTGTTTGTTGTGCGACATACAACACAGTTTCAGGCACTTTCAGCTTCTGGGCATTATACTACCTTACTTATAATATAAAGACATATATCTATCTAGATTCTGCATAATTTATAAAAGTAGCTATGAAGTAAAAATTTTATTAAAATTTAAGTTATAAGGATAATTTTTTGAGGTATGAAACTGAATTATTGTAAACTAGCAGTTGCTTGCAGCTCCGCCCGCGTGCGTTTTTATTTTCTCTACATGTAAGGTTTTATTTTGTAACAAAAAATAAAATTTTCGCGGTAAATTGTAGCCTAGACTGTGTCAACTCTTTAGCTAACAAGACATCCAATTTTACCGCTCCCAAGATCATGGAGATTTGTTGCTTAGTTTTTACATGAAAACGTAATAAACAGACCGACAATATACTACAACGGCTTTGTATACAAACTTATTTTCGCAATTATAATATTAGTAGCGGAGTACGGGTTTTATAGTACACTATTTTATTCCATTTACATATTACTTAAATTAAATTAGTTTGAATTTAATTAATAGATGTATAAAATTAACATGTATTTTTTTCTTAAATTTTTCACACTACACTGCAGTTAGAAATTTAAATCTTTCACAGTGAGTAGCACTGTACCAGCTGTCAAAAATACATTTGAAGTTGATAAATTTACAAAAAATCAATATCAGGTAAGCAGGGGGTCTACCCAAAAACATGGTAAGGGGTCTATGAGACAAAAAAGTTCAGGAACCACTGATTCAAATCAATAGCGATAATGATTATTAAAAAGCAAAATGAAATTAAAAATTATATACAGTAGGTATCAGTTTCAAATTTTAGTACATATATATTGCCCGTTAAATTTCCGACACTTAGGTTCATATAACCCTACTCTCGTAACTGAATAAAGGTATAACCTATTTCAACCTAAGAATTTCACCATGTTAAAAATATTTCATTACAGTCTTAAATAATTTACAGAAAAAGTTTGTTACATATCAATCAATGACATTCAAATTTATTCCCTCTATTTGTTTGACACCTTTTAATGCCAATTAATAATAGGCATTAAATAATATTAATACTATGCGGTTATTTTCAATCAAAAATTTTCCAGTCAATAATAAATTGATTTCTAAATATTATATTTAACTTAAGCTGTACAGTTATTAATTAACTATTTTTATTGATTCATAGATTTTATTAGATAACCATAATATGATATTTGGATTCATAAATAAACCATTGAAAATGAATCAGTATGCATTGCTTACACACAGCAAAACACTACCACACTCCCAGTTTTAAGACCTCACAGTTTCAATACAAATTATACAAAATTTAGAGAACGGTCAAATAAAAAATTTAAATAAAATTAGAGTTAATTGTCGTAAAAAGTTTCAACATGAAGAATCTTTCAGCATAAAGAGTCAGGTAATTGAAATTTTTGCCGGATATTTATACTAGTCAGACATAAGCTGAAATAGCTTCCAAGGGTTTTCAGAAACGTTTTTTAAGAAAAGGCAAAAACAGTTTTTGTTTTTTAAGGAATTTATTCTTTAGAATCAAAAAACAAAGTTAAAAAATTAAAAGAAATGTAGATAAATTTCATTTCAAAAATTGAGCTTGTTGTATTTTTTTATAACAAGCTTAAAAAGCATTTTTAATAAGCCTGAATTTATAGAACAATTATAAATTTTATGCACTAATGCATTGCAATTTTCAGTAAGACCCTGGGGAAATATTTTAAAGGGTCATTTAACAATCTCTTTTGGCAAGATAGAAAAGATACATAATCATTATTAGATTTTGATCTATATTTAAATATATTACATAATTCTTTTTTTTAATTTTATACCTAAAAACAAACAACTAAAATATCTTTCTTATTAACAAATTTTTTAAAAAAATGCTTATTAAAAAACATTCATTAGTGATATATTGGAAGCAGACCTCTTTAGAAAATAATTTTAAAAACCTGCTTAAACAATCGCTTTAAAATACAGTAAAAATCACAGTACCAAAAATTCAACTAACCAGAAAGCTCAAATACAATTTTCAAGAACATAACTTTCACAATTCAATTTAAAAAAAATTTTAAATTATAATTTATTAATTATTATAATATATCAGTTTATTTTAATGTTATCTGAATTATTTTTCGACAAGCAGTGATTCTGATATACCTTTGATTTTTTAACAATGATACAGCATTTTTAACATATAAATATTGTTATATGGCACATTGAAAATTTTGGCACTAAATAATAAAAAGCAGATAGTATGATTTTTTTATGTTTCTTTCTTGCACTTTTTTTATGTTTCTTTCTTGTCCCATTTGGCATTTTCATTTTTGTAGAGATCAATTTAATAATTTTTATGAACAACGATTGTACTCTCCTTCTTTTATCATTGTTAATTTTTATACATAAGTGTTGAGTGCAAATGAAATAGGCGCCGTTGTCAGAGTGGGGGTGAGTATTTATAATAAATTAATTATAAATACTCACCCTCAATATTTCCATAAATATTTAAAGTTTTTGTGAATTATTACTGATGTAAATTCTATAAAGTTAAAAACAAGAAAGAGATAAAAATAATCAGTGTTTTTGCTGGTATTTAGAACATTTAAGAAAAAAATTGTTATGAGTGAAATTCAGAGAATTTGTGTGACTATAATTTAATTTAGTCCTGCTCAAAAATTGGGCCTGTGCTACGCCCATAGTAGATGATTAGCATCTTTGATTAAAATTTTGAGAAAAATTGAGATTTTCAAAGTTCGAATATCCAAAATTTTAACAGAACTGAAATTCCCCTATTTTCTGTGCATTCAAAATGCTTTTAATGTATTTAAAGTACAGCTTATTTCTAATTCTGAGATTTTAATTTCCATGCATAGACTTTTTTCTTTAAACATAGTCTCCAAGCATGTGGTAACCATTGCATTCAAAATCCATATGTAAATGATTTTGCAAGTGATTAAAATAAAAAATGAACTTTTAAATTTTTCAATGATAAAAATAATTTTTAAAAGAAAATGTATATTTATACTATTATTAAAGCAATCATAAGGATCAGGAGTAATTGTGATACAAGGTGAAAAACCCTGAAAATTTTATATGCAAAAACTCGATTTCAAGATATCAATTGATAAACGTGTATAATATATGTGTATAATATAAATTTTAATTGCAAGTTTAAAATCTATTTGGCACCGTGGCGTTTGTAGCTGGCACAACATATCACGATTCGGAAACATCCCAAAATTAAATCATACAAAAAAAATTAAATACTAATTTTGAAAAAAAATATTTGAATTTCCTTGCGCCTTGCTAACATGAGTGAAAAACAATTAGAAATTTTGATTAATGTCTGGAATGAACATTTGCTTTTATTACTATCATGAGCCAAAACCAAATACTAATTATTAATAACAAAATATTTGATAAAGTTACACTGATAAGAAAAATTTAAACATGTGCATGAAAAGAATTAAAAACAGTCTACGCACTTGACAATATGCAAGCATTCAACTTATAATAAGAGGGAAAAGATAACATACATTTTAATGTAACTATTTTTAAAGACCATATCAGATCATAAGCCAATAAACCTTACAAAAAAAATTATTTAACTTCAGCAAATTTATTTCATGCAAAAAATTTAATAAAATGCTTATTTCATCACCTGCCAGTTTATCCAAAATACATATATACATTTATGTATAATGTAAACAAATTATAATAATGTAAACAAAAAAAGAAATTATAAATAAACATTTTAAAATTATAATAAAAAGCGATTTAACATCAGCATCATAATCTTATTTGTGCATTGATTCACTATAACTAATAATAGTAGTTAATTATACAACTAAAAAAAAAGGAAAAGAAAAAACATTGATACTAAAAGACAGTGAAGTTTGACCTAGGCCTAATGGTAATGTTGATTGCTTACCAACTATTACGTTTGAATTCTTCTATTTCTCACCATATTGAAGGATTTTGATCATAAGTTGGATTTATGCAGATGCCAAAAATAAATATCATTAAAGTTAGTAAACATTGAATAAATTTTCACAACTTTAAAGTGAAATGTTAGCACGTAGATTCGATGCCTTTGTATCAATACGGCCTCATCAATCTGGTAGTGTCACGCGTAACCATAGCAACGTCGAGTGTTTAGTTTCTGTAAATCCTGCTTGGCTGCCTCTCTGTGGAGATTGACTGCGAATCATTGCTGATGGACGAATTTTGAAGGGAATTATTCTTTTAAATGCCTTAAAAGGTTTATTATTAGCTTTAACGTATGGATATAAGCTCCTACCCTATTTAATAATACAGATAATAAAATTACTTTATTTAATTTTAGTTTTATTTAAAAGGATTAAGAGATTTTATATTATATTATAATCAATTTAGTTTATCTCATTCACATTATGAGTGCAGAGTAAGCTTCATAGTATTATTTTAAATCTGAACATTTCGATAAAGAACAAATTAAGTTTTCAAACATACGTAATAGATACTAAGATTTTTAATAGAAATTTAGTTTAATTTTTAATATTTATTTAAAAAAATCAATCAAGTCTGAAATATTTATTTGATACGCAATAATTTTGACGCTCTGTAATATAATTTTTTGCCCTGGACAACCACACTAATGAAACATGCCCCCCCCCCCAATCTCAAAAATTATCCAATCGTGAACGTAGCCAGTGGGTTCGTGAGTAATCAGACCCCTACCGAAATGAAAAAAATAGTAAAAATATTGATATAATTTTTTTATATATTTTTTTTAATATTTTTTATTTTATTAAATAGCCATTTTATTTCTCCTTAACTTTTCTTCATCCTGTATGGATCACGTCAGTAATCCATACAGGATACATTATATAGTTAACTTAATTTATTATGGTAATTTTTAATTTTTATGGTAATTTTTGCTTATTTATTCGTTTTCCTTTTATGTTTCTTATTGAAGTGAAAAAAATGGATTATAAAATTAAAAAAAAGGTCGACAAAATAACACTTTCCTTTTTACAAGAAATCTGTACTTTTTTTTTTTGTGTAATCTGTACTCTTGTTTGAAGTTAGAAGCATAACTGTGAATGGATCGTAGCATCGTGATCTTTTATCATTAAATTACACGGATAATATTTCTTATTAGCTCTATCTCGGGCTTTTCCTTTTAGAAAGAGATATTAACCAATGACATATAAATTTCACAGTAAATTCTATTTCTTACTAATGAATTCTACGGGATCGAATTCCACCTCCCTTGTGCCTTCATCATGACTTTTGCAGTTTAGCTCGTTTATTTTTCATTGTTTTTCTCCTTTATGTTTTTGCACCAAGCTTAGTTTATGATTTATTGTAATTTTACGACATATATAGTTACTATTATAGTTCACATTAGTGAGAGATTTTTATCTCCAATTTGGCGCAGTATAGCCGCATTCAATTCTAATGACATAAATTCTACTTTCAACTGAGCATAGTTTATATCTGTCGCCAAAGTAATTTGTTAAGTAATCGAAACAAATTTACATACAACGATTGCAAACTTTGATATTTTTGTAGAATGATATTAAAAGTCAGTAAGAAATGTTGTTTATTGTTAGTATTATTTTTTTAAGGCATGAATACTTTTAACAAATTAAATAAAAAAAAAAAGAATTTTTTTGAAAATGTAAACTGTATACCAAAGGAAAACCAAGAATTTTTTATTTCTTTTTAGTTCAGAATAAATTTTTGCTCACAGTATTTCTTGTTTTGTTATTTTATTTTTATTAATTTTTTTAAGTATTTTATGGATGGAAAGCTATAACAAATATCTGGCTACGCTACTGTATCTAACATGAATATAACACTCTACTTTATAAATATTTTAATTTTAGAGACTTTTATGGTCTTTCTGTTTTTCGTATAAAAAAAAAGGAGAGAGCCCAAAGATCTGCTAATTCATCGATTCCACTTCCTTCTCATCTTGACCCAGGGGTTGCTTTCTCTGCGATACATTCCTCCTCCTAACATCGCTTTGCTGCAGCACAATGTGTCACTTGTGACATTGTCCCCTACAGAACCTCTGACGTCTTTACGAGTCGTGTCATTTTGACTCTTGTTTTATTAGCAACTTTTCATAGACAAAGCTATTTTTTATAGTCTGTTTTTTAACTTTTGAATTCGTATAAGAATCTAATTTTGTGCCTACGATCTATGGTCGTCTTTCTCCACCTACGCGTCACCAATGGCGCTCATTTCTAAAAGAAAATGTCAATAAAGCAAAATCGCTCATACTCATTATTGTTCGATGATTCAGTGGTTAAGAAACTGAACAGTAATTGTGATGGACTGGAGTACGATATGGTAAACTTACTCCGTTAAAAAAAAAAAAAATCTAATCCAAGTCTGCTCCATAAGTAATTACGGATAACTCACATTAAATTTGATCTTCCAAATCGTTAGCTTGCGAGAGGGAATATGTACCATTACCTCTCCAAAATTAAAATAATAATAATATCTGATATTAGCTAAATATATATATTTTTTTAGTTTTATATTTATCTGGTTTTTCATTTTTAAGAAAATTAAAAGTATACTCTTAAAATAAACAGCGAATCAAAATTATCTTAGTTGTACTTTTTGCTAAGTTATAATTAAAGTTAACTTATTAAGCTTATGTTCTTAATCATGAAAAAGAAGTGATGTAACGGTGCTGTCGTAGGTTAAAGCCCTAAGTAGCTAATGTTCATCCTAATCAACGATAATACGATAATCAACAGAGCATTCTGAAATATGAAACAGTGCACACTGCTCCAAATTTTAGAATGCTCTAAAATATAATTATTGTCAGATAAATCTTCCCAATAAAAATTCTGAATGACATAACACAACTCCTGGGATATGAGATTTTATTTTATTAAAAGAATGTTTCTAAATACTATAATAGTGCCAAATACAATTTTTAGATTTACAGTTTAAATAGTTTTATACCAAAGTTACATTCAATAAATAAGTAAATAAATTCTTTTAAAAATCATTCTCATAATTTTTGAGAGCTCAAAAATCGCACTTATACAATCAACATTGCAATGAGAAAACCAGTCTCGTTATGTGTTATGCTCTATATAAATCTTAAATTCCCTCATATCACCATAGAATAATTTAATAAAAAATTTGAAAGCGTCTTATATTTATAATTAAATTACCTTTAAAGCATGGGTTAATTAATCGGTAAAATTAGTAGTTCGATTGTTTATATGAAATTATTTAGGTGAAATGTTAATGGAAAAAAAAGTAGAAAAATTTAATAAAAAATATTTTTTATCAATAATAATACATAGATTTAATAAATTATGAAAAGAATATGTATTAAATAAATTCCATAAGTATTTCTCGCTGAGATTTTCAATTTAAAGTAAAATAATCAAATTTAAGAAAAATTAATTATTTTTCTCTAACTAGTTTCTCCAAAGTTTAGAACACTTTTTCTTAGAAATCCATATTTTAACCTATTTAATTCATTTTCAGCATGTACTTTGTGCACATACCTAATTCATAAATTTCCTTCTTCAAATTAAATATATTCCAAATAATTAACAGTCTTTTCTTTTCTACCTTTTCTTTGTTTTGTTAATTTATTAGCAGCTATTAATAAACCTTTTCTTATACGCATCTAAAGTCAGAGTTCCACTAAAAACAGCTCTGAAAATAGAAATTTAAAAGAGTTTTTTAAAACTGCTTAATTTATCATTTATTTATTTTATTTTATTTTATTGGTCTTTTTCCTGTGTGTAAAACAATCGTTGTAAATTTAAAAAAAAAACATCCTAATGTAAAACAAAAATGTAAATTTTAAAAAAATTTTATAGTTAATCGAAATTACAAATATAATCCGACTAGCTATAGTGCTCAAACTTCAACTGGAGCTCTATTTTTGTAAACGACGAAAGTTACCATTGTTTCTTTAATTCTGCGAGTAAATTTATTTCCATTTTATTGATAATCAAAATTTTTGACACTTCCCAACAAAAACAAATAACATGTGCTAATCTAAAGAGAAGATATTAAAGTGAATTAGAAATTTTTAAGAACTACGTTTTTAAAGAAGTCTAAAAAGGAAAAATATAATTCATTTTTCTCAAACCTACTATGAAAAATGTACCACCGAAAATTTCTTCCGTGTCTTTCGTAAGTGATGAGCTCTATATTTTTCGTTTTAGTTTATTTATTTATTTATTATTTTAACCTCTTTAGCTCATTTAAAAAACTTGATTTTAAGATTTTTAATTCATTTTAAAGTGTCCAACCTTTACACATTTACGTTAATTTTAATTTTTTTTCAAAAACTTTAAAGAAAAATAATTATTAAAACTCCATTTAACATTTTATTTTTCTTTATCCGTGGCGAATAATTAAGATATATTTAACAGGATTCAAAAATTATATTGCCCGGCATATCCAGGGCGTGTAAAAAGTCTCCACTCCCCCCTGTGTTTTTACAGTTACATGTACATGCCCAGCAAGGCTTGTAAATATTGAAACAGAGTTAAGATCCCTTCACATATCGATGAAAATTGCAAAATGCTGGACAGAGCGAATAAATAGAAACAAAAGAAAAAAAGAGAAAAGAAAATCAATTATATTTAACATAAACAAATTATTTCCTAATTTAATTTAATGACGTAAATGTATTAAACGAAGTTGGATTTTTCTTTTATTCCCCGACTTATCCATATTTTTATTTTTTTTAAAAACAGTCATAATATACAAAAAAAAAAAAATCGATATCAAATCCATTAAAAGTAGCAGGTTTAGAGGCACCTACTTAGTCGATAGCACTTATCTGATAATATCACTGCTTTTAATAAGAATGAAAAATGCTATGCTTTTACTCCATCAATGTTAATAATACTTAACCCTTCTGATTTATGCTTATAAAGTATAAGTGTTGGCATAGATACATAATGTTGTTAATATCACTTTTTCGACAGATTAATTATAGGTACATTCATATGTTTTCATTAATATGCAATCGAGAAAAGTTGTTCGAAAACGTAAAAGTTTCATTCGGGTCTGTAAAATGGAGATAAGATTTTTAAAAATGTTGAGATTTTTTGAGCTATGATATTTTATATTTTTAAAATTATGGTATCTTAATTAATTAAGGTACGCATAAAAAATGTTTTGATAACTGAAAACATACAAAAAATCGCCACTGTTTGATATTGAATTGAATTGGGTATACTATAGCCTACGTCACAGGTTGTGTTATTCCTACTAAATTTAACCCATGAACGGCATTTTCTGCGAGCCTAACTTCAAGCCACAAATAAACAATCGAAGTGTTTGATCTTTTAAATAGCTGCTCGCCANGGTACGCATAAAAAATGTTTCGATAACTGAAAACGCACAAAAAATCGCCATTGTTTGATATAGAATTGAATTCTTGTTTAAAATACTAATTTTTTCTTTAAAAAAAATATTATTTTTTTTATAAATTAGTTTATTTTTAAAAAAAAAAAACAATTCGTTCTATTACAGTGAAGAACTAATTTCAGAATCCAAAATAAATATTTACCATCATAGTTCATAACAGTGTAATTATCTTAGGTTTTTTTTAAATTCATTTTGCTATTTCTTAAAGAAAATTAAAACCGAGAAAATAATTCTTTTTTTATCCAACAGAAAATACAATTGCATATACTCTTTCTAAATTAATAAAAGCCTATTCCCCATCTGAAAAAAGCTACCGTTTTAAAGTTCACCTTTTCAAAAATTTAGTCCATATCCAATATTGTCACGAAATGAGATAAAGGCAAAACTACTTAGGCAAAATTGAAGTTCTTATGCCTTTTGAATTCCTTCATTAATCTGCCTATTTAACTATTGTTGTATGGCAACAGCAATGAAGCGTAAATTACAGGAGCAATTTTTAGCCTCAAGGTCAAAAGACTGCCTCATCATAAGAGCATTCACGCTTCACAAATGGAGAGAGATTTGTAATGTCTGAAAAAAAAGTTTTTGTGAAAGGTTTGGCAACATTCCGGCAGGTGTATCAGTAGTGCCAGTGCCGGTCGATAGGTTACTAGCGGAAGTAGTGTAGTTAATGAATGCTAAACGCAGAAATAGAGCAAAGCTTGGCGGCAAAAATAAAAGAAAAATGTATTGATTTAATTACTTAATGTAGATTATGGTCAATTCTCTGATTAACTACGAGGATAAAAAAAATTTGAAAAAAGGTGATAATTTCTTGGATAAAGGTCAAAGGCTGTCAGTGAACCATTACATTGTCTTAACTACAAAATATATAAGCTGCTAAAGTAGCAAAAGATTTTGATTTATTGTGCATCTTAATTTATAAATATTTTTATTAAACTATTTTCATCACAGTATCTTTTAACGTTCCTTTCGAGTTTAGCATCAAGATTTTTTGTTTTTTCCTGTAGCTCATCTGTTCGTAAATAGAATTCCGCGAGACCCTGTTGATCCATGTAAGCATCACTAGGCTTCCGGGAGTAAGAACTTTTTTAACCAGTTTCGGATTTTTGAAACCTGTTATTAAATTTATATCCAACCCATTATTTAGTTGTCATTTTCTTTATTTTTATGCGTGTAAAGAAAGAAAAGCAGAGTTGGAAGTTTTGAGTAGAGTTGAAGTTTTTTCTAACAACAATAAAATCAATATACAGTGAAACCCAGCTATAGTGAACAGCCGGATATAGTGAGCAAAATGTTCTCTCCCGTGCCTTGCTACACACGTATAATGTTATTTTTTATGGATATAGTAAACCAAAAAAAGAGTGGAAGTTGGATCTGATGGAAGTTGGACTGCTCTGGGTAACCCTCTCGACATTTTCTCTCATCGGAAAATTTGTGGGATACTCATGAAGAAAGTTAACAAATGAAGAAGGATGATGGGCATTTTTTATCACTGAAACAAGTTGAATAATAAATGCAGGGTGTTCCATAATTACTGCCATTAATATTCATTTTTAAAATCGTTTTTAAAAAGAAAGAACATGCTTGCATTTGAGGTATTCACTCTCGCAAATTAATATTTGAGGAAGGAAAAAAAATATGCAATCGAAATCTGTAGAATAATTTATAAGGAAACTGGCATGAGAAACATTAAAGGCAGGTTGATTGCGTGATTACATTTGGAGGTGTTTCGAATAATCTCCTTTCAATTTACTCTGGTAACCAAACAGGTTTTGATATTTCCAGCTTCTCTTTCCTCATTAGTAATTCGTTAGATTTCGAAAAGGTTTTTTTTTTCACTTAAATATTAAATTGAGATCTGTGTACTTTTCTCAACTTCATATTTGATAAGGAATCCGAAAACGGAAAAAGAATGCATCAAAGGCGGTTATTATGAAGCACCCTGTACAGAGCTGGATTATACCTTTCGTAGGCCCTAGGCATAGCCGTTTTTGGGCCCTCCCCTCCTTCCCCCACTCCTCCCCTCTTTTCAAAATATATGCTGAAATTTTCTTGCATATTTTTTTTAACATTTTTATTAATATGGATTTTAACTTACAAATTTGTTTATCGAACTTTATCTGCAATACCGACATTATGTCGGTATTGCTCAAATTAAAGATATACTTGTGAATACTTTTCCTAACGTTCACATTCCATTAAGAATATGTTTGTCGATTCTTGGATCAAATGCAGAAGGAGAAAGATCTTTCTCCAGATTAAAATTGATAAAAAATTATTTGCTTTCAACAATGAATCAAGACCGTTTGGCATCGCTCACACGTATGTCTATTGAATGCGGCATTTTGCGTAGTTTGGAATTCGACAGCATAATACAAGATTTCGTTGAATCCAAAAATCGCAAAAAAGTAATATATTAGATCATAAGATTCTGCAAAATAATTTATTACCGAAAAATATTATATTTTTATTTGTATCTTCATAATTTTGTGCAAAATACACTTGTTGTTTTTAAAGCTAAATTATTTTTGTCAGCAAATTTTTTTTCTCCCAAGTTTTTCGTAGGCCCCTGAATTTCGTAGGCCCTAGGCACGTGCCTAGTGTGCCTATAGGTTAATCCGGCCCTGACCATGCATATTAATCTTAATCAGCATCTCATTGGGTCGAAGAGTCTCGATGGAATCTTCACCAGCGAATAGTGCTAATTTGAGCACCCCGAACACGATAGATTTAAAATTTCAATATAAATTTATAAAACTGTTCGGCACAAAGATTAAAAAGAAGTGGTAATTTTAGGTTTTCCCAGAAATATAAGTTATATCTATCCCCACCTTATGTCTATATCCAGATCGGACATACCCGCTATTGATACTGTTCAACTCTGCAGTTTAGAACGAATACAAAAGACAAGGGAACTCCTGGATCAACCATTGAGACAAATTTATTTTAGTGGGGGACATTTTAATGGATTATTAGTTACGCATAGAGAACATCTTCCACGGTTAGTCCGATGGCGAGAAAATTCTAAACCATGAATAGTCTTCTCACTCCATATTTTACGTTAACCCTATGATTGGTGCGATACTAGAATATTGTACAAATCGACCAATTATATTCTAGGTCAAGGTTTTTTTTCACTTTTTGGTGTGGGAACCAATAAGCGCGATCCAAATCTATTAAACGTGATGGGGAAATTGTCGGTTTCTTTACTTGTACTGTAATATACTATTGCAGTTTTGAGGCTTAAATTTATAATTTTAAAGCATAGAACAATGTGAAAATTTCAATTAAATCGCAAACTTAAAAATATAATACAACAATAAAAACGCGTCGAAACGTTTTCGTTTTGTCTTTGTATTGTCCTATGTTTATCTATTTTCAGACACATAGTGTAGAAATGTTTGGTAATATTATGATTTTTTAAAGAAATAACAAAATTGCTAAAGTTTTTGGCAATCTTTGTGTCAGGTACCTCGTCCCCAATCGGAGTTGGGATCCACAGTTTAAGAAACTTTGATCTAGATTATAGACTGTGTTGCTATCTTTGTAAAGTGGCGCTCTATGCCTTGACCAATCCAAGAGTAAATTAAATGCATGACTGGCATGATCACTGCCCTATTCAGTCCGGTATCACTAATTTTAAACATCAACCGGAAGAGCGCGAGCAGGGATGGTTCAGGGACTAACGCCAGCCCCCAGTGAGGTCACCGGTCCAAATTTCTTGGTCGATTTCTATATGTATTACTATCGGCATGCACAGTATTGGCGCAAATCAAAATATCTCCAGTGGTAGACGGATCATAAGTAAGCATCTCTTGTCTTCGGGCTAACCGAGGGAGGTTTACGTCGTTTTCCTCTCCATGTAACACTAAAGAGGATGACGTCCATCAAAATATAATCCACGAAGGAGTTGATCTGAAATCTGGTTCCAGGAGTTCCCTTGTCCTCTGGGTTGGGTTCACACTTAACAAAACTACGGAATTAACAAAGCTGCAAATCCGATATAGATCGGTGACGAAATAAAAAAAAATGACTATCTCTCTTTACCAGAAACTAAATAGTGTAGCAATTAAATTACAGACTACCTAATAAATAATAGGTTAAAGGTATTCCAAGAACTGTCCAAAATAGCATTTTTCCTGCTTCCAAAAATAAATAAAAGTCTCACAAACACTTTAGCGAACATTCGAGTACTGAAAATTCGATATTCTACCTAATTGTAAAGGGTGCCTCTTCATTAGGCCATTACCCTAGTACTCATGTTTTATTCTACTTTATGACACATCCATTGCGTGCATACTCACCGCGTAGGGTGTGGTGACTTGTACAAGGTTAACAAGCTCATGGAGATGTCACGCAATCTGTAGCGAATCGACCCGAGTTCAAAAGTATAACTAACCTAACTTTCTGAGTTTCTTTCTTTTTGGGACTAAGCAATTTATCCGCCAGTAGGGAAATGTGAAGATGGTCTTTTGAATTTTTATTTTTTAAATCTGGTTTTCTTTTCGTGATTGCCCGTGACATCGTTATGCTCCTAAAAGCCTCCATTATACCGGAAGAATTTCGTTTTGAGTTTGTGCTTCAGTAATAAAATCTCGGTTGCTACGTGAAACGACCCTAAAAAAACTGTATCTTTAGATTTTCTTTTTGGTTATGTAAGACAATGTATTTTAACCATTACCCTTTCTTTAAATATGGTTCAGGCATTCAAAGCTATTTAGTTCATCCATTGTTAATATATGAGTGAACAGGAAGCAACGATGTGAATTTCTTTAAAAAGGCTTGTTTTCCTAAGTTAATAAGGGGATCATATAATAAAACATTTATTTATTTCACATTATCGTAGTGTGCTAAGCGCATATACGTAATATGTTGTAGACTATTTTATTGTATAATCAGCGTATCCGGATTATATTTGATTATCTGTAGCGATGAATCACAGAATTTAATTAATAAAGAAAGTGTGAAGATCACATATAACTTTAATAAAGCCGTAATGGCTTAGGTGATAGAGTGTTCGCTTTCCAATGAGGTGAACCGGGTTCGAATCCCAGCGAGAACTGGCCGACATGAATTTCACATCCGGCTTGCATCATCCACAGTGCTGACGTAAAATATCCTCAGTGGTAGACGGATCATGGGTTAGCCATCAGGTTAACCATGGGAGAAAAAATTGGAATAAAAATCCAAAAATTTTATGAGCAAAAACATTACTTAATTATTGCAAAAATACCAGAAATTTGATCAAGAAAAAGTGAAGGTAGTAAATATTTATCCACAGAATGTTATCAACGTTTTAATAAAAATATCGATGCGAGATTTTATTTATTTATCTAAACTGCTTGAATATGAATACCAACATGTAATTTCTAAATAACGCAAATACGAATCTCGACATTTAATTTTAAAATCGTGGGAATACGAATCTCGATGTTTGATTTTAGCATCGCATGAATACAAATCGTGATGTTTGATTTCAAAATCGCATGAATACGAATTTCAATGTATAATTTTTAAGAAGCTTTAACACGAATCATAATAGTGTAGTTTAAATTGCGCGAATACAAAACGCGATATTTGATATAAAATCGTGAAAATACGAAGCTCGGCACGCGATTTTAAATCGCTTAAATTGAAAACGCGATGCGTTATTTTAAATCACGTGAATATGATTTTGAATTGAATTTGCATTGGTAGGAAAAAGTGTAAAAACTAATACTTTTTTCGGGATTTCGAAAAAAAACTTCTTTGGAAAGGTAGATTATTTTTTCTTTTTCAGTAATAATAACAAATTTTCCGCGAACTCTGTTTTTGGGTCCGTGCATATTTCACGGGTCTGGTCACCCCATTGGGAGGCGAACGCTTTATCCCCTGAGCCACCACGACTCCTGTAAACTATTTGTAAAATCCTATTCTTTGGAAACAGCTGCGGTTATCAGGCTAATTGGAGAAGCCTCCAGTATTTTCTAATAAGCCTGACACTCTTTAGGCTTATTGCAGAAATCACACTGTCATGGTTCTTTAAATGAAAATAATTGGAATATTGATTTATTGATGTCGGAGTAAGAAGTATATTTAAGGAACAAAAAGGATTAATTTTTAACACAGGCATCGAACCAAGGGTTAGGATCACGTGAGATATTAAAAAAAAAATGCTTTTCATTATTAAGTATAAGTACATTATGATAATAAAATAAAATAATAAATTAAAATAAAGATAAATAAAAATTAATTAACACTGAAAACAAAACTAAAGGAATTAATACAACTAATAAGGGTAAAGTGATCGTTTAGAAGAAAATATTAAAGCATAGCGTTGCCAGGGTTGAAAGCGAGATGGAAAAGAGGAAAGGCTGGTAGTAAAACTATTTCAGTTACCGCTAGTTTTCGGCAGGAGTTTACTTATTCTTTTTTTCATAGTATTCAACAATATCTACTTTATCTTGGAAAAGACGCTGTTTTATACAGATGCTAAAATTATAAAAGAAATCTTTATAGTTACAGACATTTTATTTTTCTCGAAAAAAAATGCTAAAATGAAATATCTTTCACACCAGTTTTAGCTCTTTTCCGTCTTGCTGTATTAGGGCTTTCAGCCATGAGCGTGGAGCAATAATCCGACAGGTCCAGTGGTCTGACTGTGAGCAGATTGGTATCTTTGAAATTTAGAATACGGTGAAACAAAATAATGAAAACTAAATTAAAGATTGATAATAATAAGATCAAATGTGCGTGACTGACCATATCATAATGGACCATAATATTTCAATATATTACTGATATTTCTCATTATCAACCTGTCAATTATAGAAAAAATAACAAAAGGTACTCACCGGCAGTTTAACAGTATTTAAAAAAAGTAAAACTCCATAGAAATAAATAAACAAGGCTTTAACATGTGTATTTTATTTATTTATTTCACATAAAGATTCTTTACGTTATCAAATCACGTCGGTTTGCATTATACAATTATGAAGAAAATTAAAGGAAACTTACATGAACACAATTGTACAAAACATCTATAAAGAAACAGAAAAGCGCAGTTGATTAACCAAAACCTGAACTTAGAATGTTGTAGAAGTTATAGATTCTATCATTGAGTGGCTTTACAATTTAAAAAGCTCTTATTGTTAAAATTAAGTGTACTAAACATAAAATAAAATATCACACAGCTACTTGGTTATTATTTAATTAAAAGGACATGAACATATAACAACTGCACACAGCAGAGAGAAGAATGTAAACCAGCTCTTAGTTGGCTGGTGTTGCCAACAAAGAGAAACAGAAACCTTTAAAACGATTAAGATTACTCTTTTTGTTTTGATTTTATCACAACACTTATAACCGTCACTTGTGAAACAATTATATATCAATTATTATGAATGTTTTTTTTTTCTAGACCTAACGAAAATAATATCTAGCTTATTTAAAGAATTTTAGAAGATAAAAATTGAAGAATGAAAGAAAATTTAAAAAGAAAAAAAAAAGAAAAAGGGAGAGACTTCTTTGAGACGAACTGAGGCGGCATCTTAAAGAAGGAAAGGACCCTTAGGGAGCCGGTGTTAAGAAACAAAGTGGCGTAAAGCATAAAAGGTCGTCCACAGTCAGAAATCGAGGCCAACCTCCAGGCATAAGGATAACCAATTAAAAATTTTCAAGTAGAAAATGTGATAAAATAAAGCTTATGAGTGGCTAAGTGAACCTTAAAAAAAGAAATTAACGCTTACAGTCTGCGATTTAGAGAAAAACAGACTCATTAGCCATGTACATGTTTCAATGACAATGGATGGTGTTTTCTACATTAGGAGGCACTGCAAGCTTTTTACCTTTACTTCCAGGTTACTGTCGCGGTGGCAAAACTGTGCTGATTGTGATGGTTTGGTAAAATAGTGTTTAAAAAAGGATATACTTATTTAAATTTACAATAAAAAATCGAACATTTCATATATAACAACAACCTAATATTCTTATGTGATCTTTCAAAAATATATCATAACATAGTTCTATTAAATATTTTCGATGCCATGCTTTTGATTTTTTCTCCCTCGAGAATTCCGAATTCTCGAAGCAAGCTCGTAAAAATAATTCCGAATCATGCAATGGTCCATTAGAATTTTCGCCACATTATTTGATTGTTCGTTAACCTTAACGTAATGAAAACTAAAATGAATTGTTCATTTACGCTTGCAGTTCATATCAGCACAAAGAACATTTTCGAACACTGCATGAAAATTACCAACGAATAATCACTTGAACAAAACAGTTCAACGTTGTAATAGCATTCCATGGCCGATCTATATCCAAAGTATAGAATCACAAAGTAAATGGTGTCACTCTCTGGTGATGACCATAATATAAGCATAAATAACGTATGTCCATAATATAATCATAAATAACGTAACATAATCATAAATATGTTATTTCCAAAAAATTTTGACATTAAACTATATTAGTAATTTTAAGCGAGCAAGTAATAAAAATGAGAAATAATAACGTAAAGCAGACAGTACTCTTAAAAAAACAAATCACGATCATAATGGATAGATTTAAAAAAAAAAAAAAAAAAAAAAAAAAAAAAAAAAAANAAAAAAAAAAAAAAAAAAAAAAAAAAAAAAAAAAACGAAACAAATATATAAATTACTATTATTTTTCCCTATGAAAGGAAGAATTATCTATTTATTTACCATAAACTGTAAACATCATAATTATGAATAATTCGTGTTTTTGTCTTTCGCGTGATTTTAGCCATTAAAAGTGTACCCTCTTTTTATAAGTTTGAAACTATTTTTCAAATTGCTTTTCACAGCCAAGGCTAGCAATGCAATCTATTTTGTTTTGTAGAGTTAAAGTAAAGAATAAAGTTAGCCAAATAAATTAATTAAAAAAAGAACATTAAGTATGTGCTGATGTATATTGACAATTTGCTTAAAAAGAAAAAAAAAAACAATAGCGTGCGATTTCGTTGAGCAACCTTGTATACAAAGATCAATACGTAATTTAAATTATATTTAAAAGAAAGTCACAGAAATGATAATTTTTATTATCAATAATTTAAAAAATTTAATAGTTTGAATATTTTTTGTTGGCAAAATTAGGAGTACCATGTAAATACTTCTCTCCAATATTTTGTAACCAGTGAAGCATATTTGGAAACAAAGTTAACATTAATAATCCAATTCAAAATTTATTTTGTGTTCTGACTAGAGAGGAGCGTAAGAAAAACTGCAGCTAAACATCTTAAAATTTTATACCTTCTGATGTAATGATCGGATTTTCATGCACTACAATGTAACTGTGATGATTTTAATAAACATTCAAAATAATTAGTGCCGGCGATGCTTTAAGTTATGAAATAAAGCGAAAATGTACTTTCTATGAGGCACTTTATGTTCCTTTTATTTTATTTATTATTATTTTTTTTTTTCGAATTAAGCCATACCACTAGAACTACACTCTATAACAAAAAAATCGACGCACCAAGAAGGAGTGGTTCGATTGAAACGAAAATTGGTGGATAGGAAGACAATGAACAGAATAGTAAATAATTAAAATTTCAGAACAATTGAATAATTTATTGCAGAGTTACAGTAACAAGTTCAATAAGGTGTTGACCCGCCTCTAGCCTGGACACAAGCTGCCACACGGCGTGGCATAGACCGATAAAGCTCCCGGATGGTCTCTTGCGGTATTTCCTGCCAAATTCGATCCAATTGTCGAACGAGGTCATCAACATTCCGTGCCAGATGCAATCGCCTTCCCATCATATCCCAGACATGCTCGATGGGAGAGAGATCTGGTGATCTGGCAGGCCAAGGAAGAGTTTGACAAGCTTGCAGACAGTTCATAGCAACACGTGCCGTATGTGGTCTGGCATTGTCCTGCTGAAAAACCAGCCCAGGGCGCTGCAAAAGGAACGGTAGCAAAACAGGTCTTAGGATGTCGTCGACGTACCGCTGTGCAGTAAGTGTACCTCTAATGACGACCAAAGGGGTCCGGCTGTCAAAGGAAATGGCACCCCAGACCATAATGCCTTGTTGAGGGCCGGTGTGGCGTGCAATAGTGAAGGCAGGATCCCCCCTCTGCCCTGTGCGTCTCCAAACACGTCTTCGATGATCGTCAGGACACAGTTGGAAGCGGGATTCGTCGCTAAAGACTATACGTCCCCAGTCGGCATCATTCCAGCCATATCTGTTCAAAGCATTCATGCATACGAAATTTCAAAGCAATCGGATGATTGCTTCTTGGTGCGTCGATTTTTTTGTTATAGAGTATATTTAAAAGAAAGAAGTAAAAAAAAAACTTTTTTTTTCTACAAAGAATTATAAAGTTCATTACAGACATACCCATGCCAAAAATAATAATAAAGGTAAATAAATAAATAAAAAATAAGCAAATATATTTTTATTATTCTTTTCATAAATGATAAACTAATTTTTAAATCATAATGAGTAAAGAATGTTAAAATCATTCTAAACTACTTATTATTTATTCTTTGAGCCAGGACTCAAAATCCAAACCAGCCAAATAACCCTCAAAACATCAAAATCCTACTTTTTTAAAATTTTTAATTGCTAAGAAATGATTTAATTCCCATCAGATTTCGCCATTTATAATTACGTAGTTTAATTGAAGGAGTTTAAAAAATAATTACACAGCTTAGTTATGTTTACACACGAACCCACTTCCTTATCGATTAAAATAAAATCAAAAACTTGTCGCCTTAATGACGGTAACTCGTGGCACTAATAGTAGGAATAAGCTGAGTTTCCGCGGAATTTTCCTATTCTCAATCTTAACATTGCAATCCAATACTCGCATAGCTTAGATTCTTCATTCAAGAACTAAGTAAATAATATTCGAGCTAAATATTTTATGGTGCATATATTGCCAATAGCATGCCTTTTCTAAAAATACAATATAAAGATTTTTTTCCAGACGATAAGAGAAATTTAAAGTCAGTTAAAATTGAGCCTACTTACCTAAGGCTCGGGAGCGATGACACGGGAATATTTCTTTCGCGCTATCTTTAAAGCATTTTGAACTTATAAATCAAGTGCTAAATACTTATCGATTACGTTGTACATTTAGATGTATACTGATAATTTAAATTTTAATAAAAAAATATTCAAATCTTTTTAAATTAAACATTTTTATCGATTCATAATTAAGACCTGTGTTATATTTTAACTTTGTATTAACAACTGCTGTGTCTTTTTTTTATTTTATTTAATAAAATGAAGAAAAAAATTGCATTCTAGTTTTCTTTTTGTCGGAGTCGCCGAATGAAAATCTTAATTTGAGTTGTGCGAATCATAAATAGGAATGTAATTCATTTGCTTCAATTAAAAAAAAAAATTTTTTTTGTTGCTAATATTTTCACTTTATGTTCCACAACTGATTTCAAATATAATTATTGTAATTGAGTCCTGATTGGTCTATGAGCAAGGCACTAAGCTGTTGTGAAGAACTGGAGTTCGATCCCCAGATGAGGCTTGAAGCCCACCAGATCGATATGAACCAACTTGCTTGGGAAAAACAGACGGCTTGTGCACAATACTGACCCTATCCCCAGAATTA
The DNA here is from genome assembly GCF_043381705.1 of Parasteatoda tepidariorum. Classification (NCBI taxonomy): domain Eukaryota; kingdom Metazoa; phylum Arthropoda; class Arachnida; order Araneae; family Theridiidae; genus Parasteatoda; species Parasteatoda tepidariorum. The sequence goes on from NC_092209.1 coordinate 67,091,397, forward strand.
AGACCATTGGTGACGAAATTGAGGAACCGTAAACCGCCTCTTTGACTACAATAATCTGTTGCTTTCCTTTTATTCTAGTCAATAAATAAAAAGACCATTTGATGAGTAAAAATTAAAAAAAGAGAAATAAATTAATTCGTTTAATTTGATTATTAATAATTTCATTTGTGTTTTCGAAATAAAATGTGAGAAAATGAGTTTTTATAAATATGCCGAATGGTCAAGCAGATTTTACCGAATAGTGAAGATCTTTGGGAGCAGTGGTGCAAATCGCCAGAACTCTCGCGGCCGAAGTGGGGGGGGGGGCGCAGGAGGTTTGAGGAAGCATGATCCAGAAATAATACACTATAATACGATAGGGATGTGCGGCCCGCTGTAGCCCATGAACATAATTTTAAAAAAAATTGGAAAATAAAATAAATGGAAAAATCTGAAACTTTGAGATGCGTGCCTGAGTTTTTGACGCGTCAAATCTACAAGTAGTCTCTCGATCCCTTTTTTCGATAGATATCGCTATGAATTTCCAAAGTTTTAAGAATCTTAATACTTTTCATACGACAAAATGATTATGCAATACTTTCGAAATATATTAATCGCTTTTCAAATTATATTAATCACTCTTTCATTCATTGAGTTCATTTCATAGTTAATCGAAGTTATTATTTAATCGTATTTTCGGAGGTTATCGTTGGAGTTCCACGTGTTTCTTAAAATACCGATCTTTCAAATACGCTATGATGACGACTCGCGACTTTTGAATCGTACAAATAGTGATCACTTTTGATGCGCTTTAGTGTCAATTTTATCGTAAATTCAAGCAATTTTTCTATCGTGTTTTCGACACTAAGCATTTCTACATGATTTTGAAAATTCCAATATTTTTAAAATAAGTTATATACATTACTTATTATATTATATTATGTATATTACTATTATATTATTGGGTGTGCAAATTAGTTCGGTCCGTTTTTAAAAAATGGCTCTGCTGTTATGAATGTTATATAGTGACAGCTGGTTTCAGAGAGGTTAAACATCTGTCAATAATATTCAGTTTATATCGCTTTGAGTTTCATACAAAAACCTTGTTTTTTACTTTGTTGAATATGTCAAATTTTGCGATAATGAAGCACCATTTGCGGGAGGTTTTATGTTTCTGCTTTAATTGGAAGAAAAGTGCAGCTGAAGCGCATCGAATACTTGTAGAAGTTTATGTTGACAATGCTCCAACTGATAAATCATGTAGGGAATGGTTTCGACGTTTCAAGAATGGTTAATGGTGAATAAAGAATGGTGAATAGTTTTGTATACTATGAGCTGCTACAAACTGGTGATTCCACTACGGGTGATTGATATAGGCTACAATTGATTCATTTGAGCCGTGCATTACGAGAAAAAAGGGCGGAATACGAGCAAAGACATGACAAATTTATTCTTCTGCATAATAACGGTCAGCCTGATGTAGTCGTAAAAAACTATTTGGAAACGCTCAAGTGGGATATTTTACCGCACCCGCTGTCTCTGGACATTGCTCCTTCTGATTACTGGTTGTTCCGACGGATGCAGCATGATTTTACAGGTCACCAGTTCACTTCTTTCGTACAAATCGAAAATTGGCTCCTAACTTGGATCCCCTCAAAAGACGAGACATATTTTTCGAGATGGAATTCGAAAATTGCCTGAGAGGTGGGAAAAAGTAGTAGCCAGTGATAGACTATACTTTGATTAATCTGTTCATTCATTTTGTCTTGAAATAAATGCATTTTTCACCACAAAAAAACGGACCGAACTAGTTTGTGCTCCCAATAAGTAAATATATATATATACGTATATATTAAGCATATAAAAATCTATATTCAAAATTTTTTATAAATATATATTAAGTGATGTGACACTCGAATCGTATATTTAAATACGCGTTTTATTTGTCCCGATTTCATCGCAAATCTAAGAAGGGTTTTTTTAATCGTTTTTTAACAGTTGTTGTTATGCTTTTTCACGGGCTTTCAAGAATCCTGATATTTTTAATCCGGTATAATAACAACTTGCAATAATCGAATCAGGCATTTTAATCATCACGTGTGCGGTGTTTATGTGGATTTCATCGTCAATCCATGCTATCTTTCAGTCGTTCATTTATCATTATTTTTTGCAGTTGCTACTATTTCTTTTGATGTTTTTTCTTTAAATTATCTTGATATGCAAAATTATTACAAAATGCAAACTTCGAATGTGGGTTTTTAAACTGTCTACTGTTTTTTAACTTCACTTATAATTATTTGTAGCTTTGAAAAATGCTTAAAAAACCGTTTTAAGATTTAACATTTTAAAAAAAAAATCTCTTATAAATCACTAATCATATAAATATCCATAAGTTAAAAATATACTTAACTGAATCTCAACTGAATGTTGGATCTTGTTTTGCGCTGTAGTGCGTTTTGTTTCAATTTAAATCGTTTTAGACCCCATAGTTTTTTAAATTAAAACATTTAATTTGCTTTTATGATGCTCAGTAAAATATTTATCTATTTTTTAATTCCATTCAGGAACATTAGAGTTAATTTATTTAATATACACTTTTGGCTACATGATGTGATAAATAAAAAACATCTCTTTAGCTAGTCTTTATGTAATAAATCTATTTCTTTGATAAAAAATGAAATACGATTTTATTTTGAAAAATATCAGAATGGTTTTCGTTAGTTATGAATGAATTTTAATACATAAAACGAGTTCAATTTTATGAAAATATATTACTAGGTTGATTGATAAAAAGAGTTGTGTTTGAAACACAAATGTTTACTTTTAATTTATCATAAATACCGTCAACATGTTTAAATACTTGGGCACGCAGCCCTTGATTCAAAAAGGTTATGCACCCTTACTACGTATACGAATAACAATAAAAATATCGTTTCTTTTATAAGATATTTTTTATTCCACACTGCAAAATAAATTAAATCCTTAACTAAACTTTAAATATAATTATCGTAAGTTAGTGAGTTATTTCCTCGTATTATCAAGATAAATTTCATTTCAATGTGGCAAGTGTATACAATGTTCCAATTTAGTCCTTTTTCTAAATTCCACCTTCCATCGCTATAATTAATTCCTCAATATTCAATAGTTGAATAATTTAAATTAAAATGTATAAGTTAAAATAAAATCAATAATTATAAACACCCGAATGACTCTTCATAGTGTTCTTGTTTTTTATTATAATTCTTTTATAGGTACGCCATTGTTTGGGAGGTCACAGCAGCCTCCAATCATGGAGGCGATTTAACAATCCGATGGCGGATCGCCCCTTCGCCTTTGACGCTTTTCTGGTCAACGACTCGTTACAAGTGCAAGTTTCTCCTTCTTCCTCACGATTTCAATAATTTGTTTAAGAATAATCAACTGTATATCAATAACTTTTCAAATAAAGTAATTTACGTATTGTATCTCTCTAAAGATATAAATATTTAGTTATTTTATAAGTTTACTAAAAAGTAAACTTTTAAAATGGAATAAAAATTTTAACTACTTAATATTTTAAATGTAACTTATGGTCAGTATTTTTATTATGAAATCAAACAATTCTTTTTAATGGGAAACGCTTTTTTTGTATGTTTATCATTTTCGATAATATTAAAAAAACATTCATGCTTATTGTTTGTAGCATTTCATACCGTGAATATGGCAATTAATAAATTAGGAAACCTGCTATTACAATTGATGGATTTACCGTGAGGTAGTTCTCACTAAATGATTCTTCTTTAATAAGCTTGAAGCAAAAGATTTACTAACCCTTTCGCACCTAACGGGACACATACGTCCCAAGCAAATTTCAAAAAAATCTTTTGGGACAGAATCGCTTCTCTGTCTAATGGGAAACTTTCCCACCAGTCCTGCCAATATTTTTGAAGGTATTTTCATTCACAGAACACAGATGGCACTACCGTACATAATACAATTACAGCGTTTTTGAAGTGCTGTAGCAGCTCATTCCATACTGTACGAACGTAAATAGTTTAGTTTTGGAAAATACCGCCTATTTTCGATTAAATTTTCATTCATCTATAAACCTAAGACCAGAGAAGTTACTCACGAAGCGGATTACCTCTAATAAACTGATAAGTTTTACTTCCGTTTTTATTATGGGGACATATGTGTCCCTTTCGTCTTGGATAGTGGGAACACATTATCCCAACAGTCCTATGTGATCATTGGTTTTCTTTTCAAAATTACTATTTGAAGACTACTGGGACACATACGTCCCAGTTGTCAGGACTGATTGGGCATATATGTCCCGGGCCTAAATCAGTCTTTAAAATCTTAAATATAACATCTTAGTTTATGCTACCGAAATTGCTCGGTTGTAAAAAAAAGTCGCGAAAGCATATAAATTATAAAATTCTTTGACAAAAATTTGTCCAAATCAATTTTTAAAAAAAAGGCATTTATTTCTTAAGTTTAACTATTCAGCCGAATGCAACGATTTTTTTTATTAAATTGCATTTAGTTCTTTTAATTTAAAATTTTAAGAGCAATTTAAGATAATAATTATTAAACAAAAATTAATTTCGGTTATAAACATATATAAATTTTTATATCGTTAATTTCTTTAATATTGACAAGAGTTAACTCTTAAATAGTTTAGAATTAATTATTATAAAATAAAAATTAACATGCTATTCGTATTATAAATTAGTTTTCTAATCCACCATAAATTTATCAAGTAACCGTCACTAGACGGCAGCACGAGCAACAAAATTAGCATTCTCGCACAAATATGAATCCTTATCAAAGATTTCGGTTTGTTGCGTACTATAATCCTGCTTGCTACTTTGCTTTTTACGATTTATAATTTTAAGTCGTTACAACCATCAGTCTTTAAGTAAAACAGAGAGGATTCCTGCCATCATAAAGGTTTTATTCTAAGATAAGTATTAAGAAAGTATATCCTAAAACATTTAATTAAAAAACAATATTCGTCAAAAAATGAGATAACTGTTTAATGAGAAAAACTATCGCCTACTTCGTTTCGACACGATCCTGATTACAAAATATACACTCGCAGCTCTTCATTAATGCAGTCTCTAAATAAGTTATTCAATTGTTTTTATTTTTAAGCCTCAAGATTACGTTTAGATGCTGAATATAGACATCTATAGCAAAATTCCGTATGACACACAATTCCTTTCAACATAGGAATTCTAGTTTCATTGCTAAATAATGACTTAAGTTCTTAATAATTTATATTTGATAATATAATAAATAATTTGTGAATATTCCGTACAAAATTCTTTTAAAAGAAAACTTAGCAAAGTTACTATTAGCTGTACCATAATTAAGTAGTCGTTTGACGGTTTTTAATAGCATAGTAAAAACGCAATTCACTCCTCCGCCATATCAAAAAAATAAACCCGGCAGTTGATAATTTAAGGAAATACACAGAACATTTCATATGTAGTATAATATAAAACATTTAAGTATAACTATAGTCCCAAATATGTTATTTATTGTATTGCAATATTTTATATTCTTAAAAATAAAAAATTAGCTTTAGTCTCCTTAGTTTAAAAAAAAAAAAAATTTGAATTTTATGAAAAAGTATGAATTTTGGCAAAACCTTTAACAACTTCCAGACCTACTAATGTGCCTTAAACCATTTGATTTTTCATCATAAAAAAACAACTTACAGAAACGCCTCGTTTCAAAGACATTTCTAGCAACATTTTTAGTCTTTTCAAAAATACCTCCATCAAATGCACATCTATGACACCCATCAGTCAGTTATATTATGGTGTAGCATGTTAAATAATCTTAAGACAGTTGACAAAGTCATTGTAGCATTAATATTGGATGACTGTAAATGGAGAGCAATAAATAAAAATTGAAGTGTGTAAAATATAGGATGCAATTGCAATCATTTAGGACAAATGCAGGTTTACATCTAACCTGTTATGTAGATAAATCTAAATAAAACAAAAATATAGTACTCAAGAAAAGAAATTTATTACAAAGAGCAATAATAACATAATGGTAATTTATATTTTTCTCAGTTTTGTTCAGTGTAGCAGATTCCTTCAAGTGAGCACATTTGTCTTCATTTAATCCAACTGAAAGAATTGAAAAAAATTTAGATAAGCTTAAAATTTTTAATTTTACAAACAGTTAAGTTACATACAATAAAAAAAGCATATTGTTAAACTAAAATGGCAATAAAGGATGGAAGTAGCTGCAAATGCATAAAGTTTGATTTACCAGAATTATTTACCTATAAGTTTGGAAAGCTTATTAGAAACACAAATACTATTTAATAATTTGTATCTGGATATTATACATTTACAAGTAAAATAGTTTAGGACTCACCAGTTATTGACACACAAAATTGTATGGTGAAAAATACCAGATATGTAGGCACTAATGGCTACAATCAACGATGCAAATCACCAAAGATTACTGTAGCATTAGAAAAACGATCTGCATAGACTAAAATCTATGTAGAAGATACCATAATGCATTTAGAAAGAAAAAAAAATTAACGACTCAACTAGAGACATAAAACATTTTAATTTTTGGTCTCCAAAGCAAGACCGCACAACCTTCTCTTCGGAAAAATGTTGCAAGAAAATATTTTAAATCCCGAGAGCAACAATAAAAGCCATATTTACCCATAAGTTAACTACCCATCAGAGCAGTGGTGCTTGATAAACAATGGAAATTAAAGTCTTTACTACAAATGAAATATATTTGAATGAAGATTCTTGTTTTGAGTGAATCACATTCTTAGTCTTCTTACTCGTATGAATTTATTCGCTATCACCAATGGCTACTTAGAAACCAATCAATCCTAAATAATTTTTATTTTTAACTAAGAACATATTAGTTAGAATATAACAGCACTCCTTAAGTGTCCCACCCTTACAGTGGTACATGCACTCTACCTGTCCTCTGAGTATAAGTTTTGTCCCTTTTTACCTAGTAAGATTTTTTTTTTTCACTTTAAGGAAGTAGCAGAAACAAGAGCTTCTTCTAATTGCCATTTCTATTGCAAATCATTTTTCCCTTTCAAGCTAAGTTAATAATACTCCTCATATTTGAGTATTGCAGTTTTAAGGGTCACTAATCTAGCTACCTATAATCGATATAATTAGCAAGACTAGAGCCCTTCAAAACTGAAGGTGCTCTTGTTTTTGAAAAATCACTCTGCTTTTACTTAGTTTAAGAGGAGATATTTGATGATGTAATGCAGTAGCTTTAATACACTTGGTGTTGTACATTAGATAAATGCTCATTACTTGCCAAGTTAAGTTTTACTTTGTCTCCTGAAAAAAATAATTTTTTACTGTATACTGTTAATTTTTTAAACTGGCTTTAAATACACTTGATCCAAATGAATTTTCTTAAAAATAAAAAATCCAAGAGTGGAAAATTTAACCCGACTGTGGTATGCTATATCTATAAGTTTGAATTATAATGTCCTAGATTAAGTCAAAATTATCATATATTATCAAAACTAATTTTAAAAAAAATCAGCTATAAAATTTATTACAATTAATTTGTTAGGTTTAAGGCAAAGAACCCACATATTAACTATATGAGGGACAGAGGTTGGACCTCTTCATACTTATGACAAAAAAAATGTATGATAAAGAATACCAGATATATAGGCATTTATGGCTACAATCAACGATGAAAATTATCAAAATTAGTATTGCATTTTAAAACGATCTGTAAAGATACAACATCTAGACAGAAGATACCACAATGCATTTATTAAAAACTTTTATAAAAGTAATTATTACCACAACTTGCTACCACTGTTGATATAAAAACTTATAATTCTTATTCTATGTAAGCCAAACGAATACCAGGAAAGAACCTATTAAACACTCCTTTCCAACGATGCATATTGACAAAATTTCTGTAGCATTAAGTTCGAACTGCAAAAATCAGTCAAATTAATGCAGTAGATACCAATAATGCAGGAAAATATTCTATTTATCAGTTCACACAACTTAAAAAATGCTCAGTAGCTTGGTTTAACTCACAGACACATTATATGTGACTCAGTATTAGCATGGCTACTTCATCATTGCACTTGTCAAACCTACACTCACCAACCCATGCATAATTTTTTTTAAAGTATAAAATATCAGAAATTTCGGAATTTGCTACATTAGAAGCAAAATTTTACCAACAAAATGAGACTGATATGCCTACAACAATAAAAGCAACAACTTAAAATATTACTGAATGCACATTTTTTAAATGATCAATCAATAACTAAAAATTCCTAATAAAATATCTTGCAATTTGCAACAAAAATGGGTAGTTTTAAGCAAGGTTTAGGACAGAATGGATTAATCCACGGTTTAAACCCTCCTGTCCAAAATCCTTTTACCCAAATTATGTCACAATTTTATCTAAACAATACTTCAAAGGTAAAATAATATGGAACTAATAACATATTGATAATTAAATCTACTAGAGAATATTTGTTTATAAAAGTATGATGTTCTATTAATATTGTTTNTTCTGTTACATCATAATAGCAAATCCCAAATTATGTCACAATTTTATCTAAACAATACTTAAAAGGTAAAATAATATGGAACTAATAACATTGATAATTAAATCTACTAGAGAATATTTGTTTATAAAAGTATGATGTTCTATTAATATTGTTTGACTCTTCAATGTGAACATTAAACAAAGGAAGATTAATCAAGTTCAATTGGCCCTCTTAACATTCAGTAGCACAAGACTGAAGTTTTACCTTGCCATACATGTTAAACTATTAGGGACTAAGTGCTTGGTTGGTTATAAACAAGTTTATTTATAGTACTATTCAAGAATATTTTTATTTCATTCATGTTCAATTCTTTTAGCATAGTGGTGATACATCAGTGTCAGTAACTGAAACTGATGTTATGCCTTTCAAAATTGTTAATACATTTTTCAGTTATTTTGTATTTCCGATTCAAATTAATCTATTTATATTTCAAAACAATTTTTCTAATAGATGTCTTTTTTATCATCCTGTAATGCAGGAATTATAAAATTTTTGAAAATATTGTGAAAAATAAAAGGTTAATTTTTTAAAAAAATTATTATTTTTTAATACTGCATTATGCATCCTTACGCAAAAACATGACTTATTCTTTAAATATAAATATGCTTTTAATACTGATAAGGTATAACATAAGATAATACTGATAAGGTATAAGGATACTTTTGCCGTTAAATAAATTGTGGAGCTTCAAAAATTATAAACCTTTCCATATTATATTCTTTTAATAAGTTGAAGTAAATTGTATAAAAAATATCAAATATTTATTGATACATGTAATTATTATGTGTACAATGATGGTTAAACATCAAATTTTTACCTTTTACTTAAGTTCAAGGTTTTGGACACTTTAAGACAAAGACAGTTTTATCCAGTTTAAGACAGTAAAACCTACGTATCCTGTCTAAAACCCCAACCCTGGTTTTAAGTGATAAATTTTGCTAATAAAATAATTAATTCAAGTATAATAGGAAGAAACAGCAAATTTACCTCAACTGTTAATATTAAAGTTGAATAAATCAAAAAAGTCCTAATCAGCCTATTCCTAAATATTTTAACATCTAACAAACATATTTATAATTTAAAAAAACAATAAAAATGTATTTTATTTAAAAAATGTAATACTTTTTTCCCATTTTTGTAAATTTTAGTCTGGTTAGCGGGGTGCAAGAGAAAAGTCACCAAATAATGTACATCACCAATCTGTTTACAAAATGACAGGTGGCATTAGCTGAAAAACCAATAAATGATCTCAAGCAAAGTTTCAAGTTATTCTCAATTAATACTTTTTCTAAATAATCTCCTCTCCTAAATCAATATGCACAATAATTTCTTCGTATTAAGGTTCTTCTAATTTTTCTATTAAATTTTTTCAAATGACAACAATTTCGTTTTACACCCGCCATTTTGATTCAATAACTTGCTGGTTGTTCTAAAAAGTCGACAACATGATACTGTGAGATAAGCGCCTTGATAACCAAACAGTACCTGTTACTTATTTAGGAACTTATATTTAAGATAATAAATATATATACCTTGAATTGAGTTATTAAATAAAATTAAATTTTAAATAAGGGAAAAAAGCTATTTCTGCAAAGCAGTTTAGAATAGAAGAAACTTCCCAACAGCATTTGATATTGCTGTAGTATACAATGTTTTCATTATCGAAAAAAAAGGGTGAGAATTTCTCACCCTAAAAAACACAAAAACTCTTGGAAAAAAAAATCATTTCTTTAATTATAATACATTTTTAATGTGTTCTATTTTTTAAAGCATTGAATATTTTTGGTGCATCTTCGTAGAAGATTTTGCCTTTACAAGGTATTTGTCCATCTTACATAAGTGGATAAAAAATTTGAGCGTCTTACATGAAGAAACCTTACCTTACGGTAAACACGTGGTTGCAGAGAAATGTGTTCTGTGGTTGTGTTCTGTTGTTCGAAAAGGTTCTGAACAATTATGGTAAATAAGGAAACTAGATGGGGCAGATGTTGAAAATAATGAAAGATCCAGGAAGAAAAGTGAAACGGATTTTATTCTAAATGGCTTAATTCTAAGCTTTTTCCAAAATGCGAGAAATTCGTGAATTTTGAAATTGATTTATAGAATGTGCAAATTTCTCGCGGTAATAATTTTTTAATGCGAGATTCTCGCGTTATAGTGAAAACACTGGTATACTTGTATATATTTTTTAAATTCACACTAATATCAAGCTCTAATTTTTAACCAATGAGTAATATCAAAATTCAAAACATTTTCTAAAATTAAATTGGGCATTCAGAAAGATATCACATCACAACTGTATATACGTATAGAGAGAAAGAATAAATTATTGCAGTTCGCACATAACACACATAATTTATATAATATACAAATGTACTCTTAAAATTATCTTTAGATAAAACTAGAGGAATATGCATACATACTTTTTTAAAACCAATGTCTCCAGCATATTGTCTGAAACACCTTCTGCACATATTTAAGCCATATTTTCTGATAATTCCATGGTGATTCGCACAAACACGGCTGAAAGTGAAAAAAATAATTTAACATCTTTTCAATACTACCATCCAGGAGTCTATCTAGGTTTTTTAAGAGGTACCTATTTTATGAAAATCTAGACGTAATTTGTGAAAATTAAAAATCATATTGAAAAATCACAAAAATATGGTAAAGTAAGAAAATGTTTTCAAAAATTGTAAGTACAAATAAAAAAAATTTATGATTGGTAAAATTTTACATATTTTCCCCCCAAATATTCAATAATTTTTATTTTTACTATTGTAAAATTTTAGGCATAAAATGTAAAAACCAATAAAATTCATTATCGATAGTTAAAATTTTAACTTGAATTTATGTGTTTAACAGTTATTTTCATTATGAGAACATTTTTGACCATATCAATTACAGAGGGAGAGCACAGTAGTTTCATTTTTAAAAAATTCAAGGGGAAGAGAAGTTCTTACAAACAGGGTGTGAAGCAAATTCTTCTGTTACATCATAATAGCAAATGTGAGAGGGCAATATAACAATATGTGTAATTAACCTGTGATTTATCATTTTTTTCATTGCGATATGAAAACAAAATTTTAAGGGACAAGGAAGAGAATCTTAAAACTTGCTTCTTTAAAAGTATTTTGTGAAAGTACCATTCTTAATTAAGATGAATTTGCGAAAGTACCGCTAAACGGTGGTAAATTTGCCCCGGACAGATCCCTGTCCGTAGTTGGAAAATAATGAATACTTTCGACTTACTTTTATATAAGTGCAGTAATTTATAATACATCATTTAAAACTTGAAAAACTGTTTTAAAAACACACAGCAGTTTAACTGGGGATGAGCATTGGCAGTCTTCTGTGATTCTTTTCTTCAGATTCTCGCAGGCAAGAAATTGCCAAAATATACACAAATACTCCGCACACGCTTAGATATAGAAACCCCACACGAAAGCCATTTGCAGAAAATTTGTCATCAAGGTTAACTTTTTAGCATTACTAAGGGTCTGGTTTAGAAGAAATTTGGGTCTGTTAACGGTACCTTCACAAAATATATTTTTCACAAAAACAGACCCTACACTAATATTTTAACTTATAAACGGACCCTTCACAAAATAATTTAACTTTTAATGGGACTCTTCACAATTTTGTTTATCTTCATTATTGTTTAGTTAATCAAATAAACCCTTCCCAAGGAAGGGGGGGGGAAGACAAATGTAAACAAACTAAATCTTGTCTTAGGCAGACACTTCTGCAGTATAGGCTAAATACCAAATATTTATATGCTGCATCTCTAATTTAGTAGCAGCAATAGCTGTTTATTTCTTAAAATGTAATTTTCTTAATTATAATTTTACATTGTTGAGCATAATCTGGTACGTCTTTACAATTTAATAACTCCTAGAAATTTTTGTTTTGCAATAACGGACCTTATTTGCACAAATTCACAAAAGCAGGACCCTGGGTGAATGTTTGTGACTTAACGTTTATTTTATATTCAAGAATTACGATTATTCACAGTTTTACAAAAACGGACCTTTCACAAAATGTCTGGACAGAACCCTGATTACACATTACAGAACATTTTATTTTCTTAGTCAATGTTTTTCTTTTATACATCCAAGTAAATTGAGTAGAATACAAGAGCAAGATAACCTACATGTAGAATTGAAAAGTGATTCTTACAAAAATGTTCACAATATTCACATTCACTCTCACTTTTATATTTAAATTTTCACATTAATAATAAATATTAATTTAGATCATAAACTTTCGCTTGCATGTTTGGGACAGACAGCAAACATTTTAAAGTAGTAGCTAATTGTATGTAAAAAATATTCAAGGACATGTTAAAAGAAAAGATTTAGTGCAAAAAGTTCAGTTCTCTAAACTATGGAAAAGAAAAAAACACATGCGCCCCACGAAATTCAAAAATTTGTATAGCAGCCAAAAAGAGCAAACTACTTTCCATGCTTTTTGTATTGTAGCCTTGACTTTTTGTTACATAGATTACAGAGGAATACACAAATAACATTTATCAATTATACATAACAACCTCCAGTCTAAAATCATAATGAAATCATGGATCGAATGGATTCATGGAAATAATCAATAAAAATAGCTAACTGAGAATATGCAAATAGTATTCAATAACATGCTGCATAAGAAAGTACACATAAAATTTAATGTAACAATAAATTATAATTTTTTGTAATTTGTTACACGTGTTAGACTGACATAGTTAAAATAATAGGCTTACCAGTATCGGGAACCAGCACCGAATTTTCGAGGATGGCTAAACCAGATATTTCGATGACCCATCGTTTAAAGAAAATAAATTAATGGTGATAAATAACAATAATTCTTATAGCTAATTTGGCTTTTAGCAAAAAATTTTTAAGAATGCTACGCTAGCAAGCGCAAGAAGGGTAGACAAAGTTTCCAAGTATAATACAAATGTGTTGCCACAAAAAAAATTATAAAATTATTCCTCTAACGAAACGTTGCCAACGAAATCAAGGCACGCAAAAATTGCGGTTCCGGTTACTATGTACAGGGCGATTGGCGATCGCAACACTCGAATACGCCATCTGGTGAAAGCGATTCGAACGTTCGAATAGGATGCGTTTAACGCTGGGATTAAATTAGATTTCCGATTTCAAAGATAATTTTTACCCAGATATTTTATGATTTTTTATAATCATTTACCTAGATATTTTATGAATATATTTCATACATAATATTTTCGCTCACAAATTTATTATTTCATATAATAAATGGATTAAATAATTAGTTTCGGTTTCTAGCAGAACTTATAATAAAATCTATAATAATCTTGCACGACTTTAAATAAAACGTGAACATTTTTTCTGTTCCAAATTTTTGTGTATTCTTAGCCATAATATGTTTAGTATAATTATTGCCATGTTTTTATTAACTTTTATTTTAATTACCTCGTAATATTTTCAAAATATCTGCAGAAAAAAAATGGAATTTTTTTCTTTAAAAAATTGGTGAGTTATGACTGAGATTAGTGCCAAATAAATAAAAAAGATTACTANAGGTCTATGTTTGCTTCCTTTTATTTATGTGTGAACAAGTGTTTTCATCTACAAACCTGAGAAAAAATCATTTCAGAAGTAGTTACCTAGAAGTAGTTTACCCTTGTTCCTTAAAATAAGTACATCTCACTTGGAACCTTAATATAAGGAACTTTTAAAAATGTAATCGCAATTTCATTCATCTCATTAAATATTTACATTGAAAATTGCATATAGTATTTTTTTTTATTTTAGATGTTTTTATTTAGCCCACCAAAATTTTTTTCCTCGATTTTTGGCCCTCGACCAGAAAAGTTTGCCCATCCCTGTGTTAGGGGATCGGACAAAAGAAGCCGTGATGTGGCAAAGGACACACTTATCCGCCTTATTAAAAGAGCACCTGAAACTAATTGTTTTCGCACTCTCCCATGTTCTTTTCTCCCCATGTTTCAATCAGGCACAGTATGCATGGCTAGCCACTTTTCGGGACTTTCCTGGAACAAATGAATCAGTTTAGGATGGTGTAAAAACGCAAAAGCTGGGGTGTTAGGGGATCGGACAAAAGAAGCCGTGATGTGGCAAACGACACACTTATCCGCCTTATTAAAAGAGCACCTGAAACTAATTGTTTTCGCACTCTCCCATGTTCTTTTCTCCCCATGTTTCAATCAGGCACAGTATGCATGGCTAACCACATTTCGGGTCTTAGAAAAGCTAAATGCTTTATTTACTTTTGTTTTCGTAAGTCGCGTTTAATTAAAAGTCGAATTTCGCTCGGCCTTAAGAATTTAGGACTTAAGGTACATATAATTCATAGAGATTGGAGCATGAATAAATGGTCGAACGTTCTCTTCATTGAATTCCACTGACATCATAAGGAGAGAACTAAGTATAAGCTACCTGCTCTCTAGTGTCTGAGAAATCGACCTTTGATCAATTGGCGGCTAATCTTCCGCCATTGAAGCACATAATCACTACTTAGATTAGGTAAGATTTGATAAAATGGCTGTTATCTTCCTTAAGTTACTTTTTTATCATTATCAACCACTCTTTTATGTTTTTCAAAAAAGTAAAGAATTTTATATTACTATTTTAAGTGGCTAAAACTCTCAGCATTCTGAACCCGGATGTACTCGACAAGGAACAGTGACATGCCATAATTTGCGTCTAAACTTAATGAGGAGCGTAAGGATTGCAAAGAGAATGCAACATTTAATTTTGCAACTCCTGTAAACACCTCCCAAGCCACCATCCATGAAAAGGATGAACTCACCACCAGCAGGTCCGTGCTGTAAAAGGCTCAATCACCAATAAAAGCCGGACAGCCAGACTATGGTTGGTGTTATTCCATCACCTCTTAGATCAGAAAGCCTCCACACGGTTTTTTATAACTAGTCTGCGCAGACTATTTAAAAAGTGAACCAGCTGTGCGCATGAACCCAAATTCTTTTTTAAAAGTAATTGGGAGAAATTTATCATATATATTTGAGAATTGAATTTGTGGTGGTTGATAAGTAAATATGACAAACCAATCATATTCATTAAATTAAAAAGATTTTTCGAGAAATATTTGCGTCAACTTTCTTAATTTTACTACATTTTCTATCACACGGCTCTTTAGTAAACTGGTTTATCTTCATTGAGGTTGTTTCGACTACCTATAAGAAAACCGTGTGGAGGCTTTCAGTTATAGGAGGTGTTGGGTATTCCCAGGCTGGGGAGACACTACCGATAAAGATACTGTCTCTCTCACCTAGCGACCCGATAACAGGACTCTGTTATGGATGGGTGATCGTGTAAAGCTAAGGGTAGTGGCGCTAGTGGTTAAATTGCTCTCGCAAGACTTCCGGGTTACTTCTTCCGATATATTTTTTAGCCGCAGATTGAATTGTTGTTGTTGTAGTTAATTTACGTCGCACTAGAGCTGCACAATGGGCTACCGCAGATTGAAAAAACGCGCCATCATATTATTGCATCATATCTTTTGCAGTATTTCACATGTACCGAGTTCCTTCTTTCAACCTTTAAACTTCAGCATTATCATATTAATATTATAATCATTAGAATATTTTATAATTAGGCTAACTTAAAAAGATATTTTTAAAGATATTTTTGGCGACATTTTATTCAAATGTAGCCAAATAAGGGATAAAATACAAAACATGGCAAACCTTAAGAATTATTC
>NC_092209.1:67108878-67113166 GCF_043381705.1 Parasteatoda tepidariorum
GGACATAAATAACAAAGATTATGCGAATAAACTAATTCCCTATAAACTAATTTCCTCTGTGGAGATATTAAAAGTTACAAATTATTATTGAATTTTAAAAGTGAATGAAAAAAAAAACTAGCATATTACTAATTACAAATGTTTAAATATTTGAAAATTCAAAATTATATAGCTTGAACGCTAAGCTTTTTAAACTCATTTTGACAGATTTTGATAGATATTTCTTTGACAGATATTTCCGAGTACTAATGAAATTTTGAAAGCAAACGAAAGAAATTATTTTGCTTTTAAATCACCTTTTTTCTGTTCTAGTTCTTCTTTCAGAACCTCAGCTATCAGCTCAACGCCTACTTCAAGTACATCGTCAATAATCGCTTCTATGATAATTAAAAGAGCTTTTAGCAATAAACTTTATTGAAAAATATAAGTTCTGGTATTGGACTATTCAGAGTTGGTTGAACAAGCGAAAGTTGTAACGTGTGATCACAAACGAGAAACCAAAAACCTGTTTCGTAACTAGTTGCCTCCTCTTGGTTGCCTAGTGTCATCAACACTTGAGCGATTATCTGAATCGATTTTCCCCCCTTCACAAATAGCTTTGTTTTGTTATAATAAATTATACCTGAAATCTCCCCTACATCTGTTCACTTTCCGGCTTTTTGAGGGAAACGGGATTGATTTGAAATTGAAAAGGGATCATATTTTCCGCGATAATTATTTTTCGGTGTATATCTTCCCACTGAATATAGTAAGACCTATTCCAAGACTATTAGTCTAATAGTTTACAAGTTATATGCATTTTTTGTATAAAAAAATACAAGTTTGTACTTGAACCTATTATACTTCTGATATTGCAATGTAAAACAGTAAAGACATTGTTTTCTTTGCATTTGTTTATTATACACGAGTCAATAGAACAAAAAATTTAAAAGTTGAAAGAATATTAGTTGATCATAATAAACAATACTTTTTTTTGTGTTGCACGGATTGATGTATGCACTTTATATAGCTATTTAGAAACTATCAGCAACATGTAATGTAAATTTTCCAAAGCAATTGTTTACGCAATTATATGAGACCAATCCCAAGACTATCAGACTAATAATTTAAAAGTTATAAGCATTTCATGTACAAGAAATATAATTTTGCACTGCTCTTATTTAAATATCTTACATTACTATACAGACAAGTGAGGTACTGTTTACTATGTATTCTTTATGGTTTAATCAAATGAGACAAAAACGTGAATCAAAAGGGCTGATATTTCAAAAGTTGAAATTATAGTACAGAGGCGTTTTCATTTATTACTTATAAAATGGCATTTTTTCGAAAAGAAGAGCTTTTTTTGCTATAGTTATTGGACTATTTAATCAGAGTGAAAAAATGTATACAGAAGACTAACTATATATTCAGAAACAAATTTCTGTGAGAAAAGAATAACGTAATATGAAATCTGTGTTCGAGAAGGACAATATCTGTTAAAAGTAACCCAGAACTATTTAAGAGACTGTTATGGGTGGAATTCAACTTCAACATCGATTGTCGTTAGACGGGGAAAATCGTAACCTTCGCAATGTCATGGTGGGAAATCACATAAGTTTCAATTCAACTGAAATTACGTCGAAATGATAAACCGGGTTTGTAGGGTCTAACCTACTATAACGACAAAGTATCCATAGGCGTCAATGAAGCAATAGATCATAACAATAACAAGCATTTTATTTAAACAAAAATAATAACAACGAAATACAGTAAGCACGAGAGCTTATGAAAAATTAATACGAAGTGAGCGGGGGGAACGGATGTGCCGCTACTAGCGAAACTCAAGCTCGCCAACGGCGCCAACATACCGCCCGCCTTGCCCTGTTAAAACAGGCAACAACAAACAAACAATTCAAAAATTAAATTAAATAAGCATTGACAAAAGGAGTAAATATAAGCACGAATATTAATTATTCACAATACAAGTTTTTATAGTTCAATAACATTCTAGATTTTGTAAAATTTACAGAGAGCATTTATTCAACTGGCAATAAACAGAGATGTCTACGCTTCAAAGTATTGCCATTTGGCAATCTCACCATTACTACTCGAATTTTGTTATCAGTTCCTGGATAAACTTCTACGATTCGAGCAGTTAACCATTTATTAATTGGAAGATTGTCTTCCTTAATCAAAACTAATCTACCTTTCTCAACATTGTCCTTTTCAAATTGCCATTTACCTCTTAATTGTAAATTACCTAAATAATCTCGTGACCACAATTTCCATAATCTTTGAATAAACTTAGTGGTTTTTTGTCACCTATTTAACCTGTTATCATTTATTTCACAAATATCTGGTTCAATGAGAGTATTTATTGGTCTACAAACCAAAAAATGTCCAGGAGTAAGTGTTTCAAAATCGTCAACATCTGACGACAGAGGTGTTAAAGGTCTAGAATTTAATATACCTTCAATTTGACAAGTTATGGTTAAAAATTCTTCATATGTAAGAGTTTGATTTCCTACTATTCTTTTCAAATGGAATTTAAAGGACCCCTGCTTCCCAGAGACCGCCAAAATTGGGAGCTGTGGGGGATATAAATTTCCAATCAACACTCTCATTAGTCAAAAATTTTGCTAAGCTTTCATCTGGATATTTTACAAGATTGTTTAATCTTTTAATTTCGGCATTAGCTCCGATAAAGTTTCGAGCATTATCTGTAAACAATTTCGAACATTTGCCCCTACGAGCAAAAAAACGCTTTAAAGTGGCGATAAATGCTTCTATAATCAAATCAGTAACAATATCCAGATGAATGGCTCTTGTAGTAAGACATATAAATATACATACATAAATTTTGTTTAAAGAACCCTCTCTTTGGTGCTTATATTTAATAAAAAATGGTCCGCAATGGTCAACACCTATATAATTAAAAGGAAATGTTGGCGTAACTCTTTCATTGGGTAAGTTACCCACACTTTGTTCAATAAGTTTTGGATTATTTTTAAAACAAATTAAACATTTGTGAACTATTTTTCTACACAAGTTTCTGCCATTGATCGGCCAGAATTTTTGGCGAATACAATATAAAAGTGATTGTGCGCCAAGATGGAAATATTTTTTATGATAATATTCAATAACAATATAAGTTAATTTACTGTTTTTTGGTAATATAATTGGAAATTTCTTGTTAACGGTTAAATTTGCATTTTTTAGTCTTCCAGAAACTCGCAAAACTTCCTTGTCATCTAAAAATGGATTTAAATTTTTAAGTTTACCTGTTATAGGAACATTTACCTGTTATACCTGTAACACCTGTATTTTACCTGTTATAGGTGTTGAAATTAAATTACAATTGTAAATAAACAGATCATTTTTGAGAAAAAGAAATATTTTAATGAAGATTATTACATAAGACAAACTTAGACTAAAAAAAAGAACACTTCTATTTGATATATTTTCTACAAATTAATAATAAAAAGTTGCTAAAATCAAACGAACAAAAACAAGGCAATGCATCAGTCAGACTGCTTACAACAACCTCGATTTTCTGTTTTCATCAATAACCTCCGGTCTTGGTACTTTATATTCTTTCACTCCCCCTTACCAGAGCACGGGAATGATCACTACACATATACATAATATATTACAGTTATTCTATAAAACCTAACTGAGTCCTCAAACTATTGAGTTCTTTCTTCGAAATGTTCTTTGTTAAGAGGTCAGCTACATTATCTCGTGAATTAATATATTGAAAGTCGACGATTCTTTGATCTACATTGTCCCGTATGAAATGATACCTAAGATCTATGTGTTTACTCCGATCAGACGTAGTTTGATTTTTAGCTATGAACATAGCTGCCTGGTTATCAACATTTATTAGTACTGGAGGTGGTACAAACATTTCTTTACCGAGCTCAAACAGTAAACTCTTTATCCACAATACTTCTTTGGTGGCATGGGCCATCGCCAGGTATTCAGCTTCTGCGGAAGACAATGCAGTGCAATGTTGTTTTTTACTGGACCAAGACACCGCAGCACCCCCAAGAATGACCACATAACCACTAAATGATTTTCTGTCAATGCAATCTGCTGCCCAGTCTGCATCGGAAAATACTTCTAGCTTCTTTCGAGTTTTTCTATATGTCAAACAAAGATGTTTTGTTTGTTTAAGATACCTGAATAAGTGTTTGACACTTCGCCAATGGTTTTCAGAAGGTCTTTCGTTAAACTGGCTCATATAAGTTGAACTATAAGCAATGTCAGGGCGAGTACCACAGGCAAGATACAGTAAACTGCCTAT
>NC_092209.1:67113669-67135895 GCF_043381705.1 Parasteatoda tepidariorum
TCTTGGAATTTCTTCCAATTTGTTCTCATGGGGTCTCTGAAGCAGCGGTCAATATTTATATTGGAGTTTATTTCAAAATGGATGTTTTGATGGTCGGAACCTGATGGTCTCCCATCTACTTTCCATTTCGTGATATTTTTACTAATAGCCGGTGTTGCTATAGTAATGTCAATTACTTCAGAACGATTAGAAGTTATAAAGGTAGGGTCATTGCCTTTATTCAAAATATCTAAATTGTAATTAAGAATAAATTCTAAAAGACACTCACCTCTTTTATTTGTGTCTGTGCTGCCCCATACAGTATGGTGAGCATTGCAGTCCAGCCCTAAGACTACCTGCAAGCTGTTTTCTGCACAAAACTGCAGGAGTTTGTGCAGTGTTTGGTCAGGTGGAGCCTTCTCTTCATAGGGTAGGTAGACTGAGCAAAAAACAATTTCTCGGTCTCTTCCCTCTATGTTGAGTCTGACTTTCACTGCTGTTAAATCCCTATGAATAAAATCTGTTAGAGGTAGAACCTTAATATCTTTATCTATTAGGATACATGTTCTAGCTTCACTATTAAGATTATAAATGAGCTTACCTTTTGTTCCTTTGAGGCCACTGATTTTTCCCCTGACAAGCCAAGGTTCTTGGATCAGGGCCAGGTGAAAATCCTCATCAAGAAATTTCTTGGTGAGGTTTGTGGTGCCACTTCTACTGTGGTGGATGTTGGCTTGAAGAACCTTCACCCCCATCGTTTTTGGAAGGTTTGTCTAGGACTTTGGCTTGAACTTGGTGAAGTCCGATATAAAATTTATATCCCCTTTTGCCAAGTGTAGCCGCGTCCAGTTCAGGCACGCTAAGGACGATGGTCTGTCCTGATGGTTCATTCTTCCGATGAAGTATGTTCCATTCGGTTGGAGTAAGCCCACCATTTTGTGCCTCAATCTTTCTCAGAACCTCTTTGGACTCCAGTTTACTACAGACTTTCGGCAGTTTAGCAATGATCTTAGTAGTTCTGACAAGTTTCCTTGCCTCTCCTACCAAGAGAGTTTGCTCCTGCCATGGGTTTATCTCAACTACAATCTGTTCCAGCCACTTAGAGCTCCCCAGATCTGCACAATTGATGATAAGTGCCCCATTTTCTAGTCTGCAAGAAAGAAAAGTGGGGACAAAACCCTCTTCATTTCTAGAAATTTTTTCAGTTATTAAGAACTCAAGGTCTAGGGCCTACTGTTCTTCGGATAAGCGCTCAAGAGGATGTCCTTCAAGAATCACAGCTATTTTAACTGTCGTTAGAGCTTCCTTAAAGGTTATACCTTCAGGTCCTTCTTTCCTGGCAGCCTTTGGGGCTACATCTTGTTCCATCCTTTGGCTTTGCCTTTTCTCGCCTCTCTGCTTTGGTTTGGGTTTTTCTACCCAGGTACCTTCAGCCATCTTCTTTTCTCGGGCAAGTTTCTTTTTCTGTGCACCAGATAGTCTTTTTTTAAGTTTGATCCCATCCATGGAGGCAGTCATGCTATTAATAGCTTCCTGCCCCACTTGAGATGTTGATTGGGTAGAGGTCATTTCTACCTCTTTTGATGAAGGGTTCATTTTTTCTCCTTCAGTTGGTTTTTCCCTAGTTTCCTTTTCTTTTGCAGAAAGATCTACTTTGGGATTTTCACCTGCAAATGCAGTAATTTGAGTTGTATTTTTGTCATTTTCAGCCATAAATTACCTCAAATAAAAAGCTCAGGTGAAGAAAGTCAGCCCAGCATTGCCTGAGTTACTGGGTAAGGCAATTACTCTAGATGTTCGCCAGTCAAACTAGAGGCTCCGTTAAGACACTATAACCGCAGTGCCATTCACCCAAGGCGCGGGTCGCGTAACACCTGGGTTACGGGAGTTGGTTCGCGACCTCCTATTTGTTATTCAGAGGTTATCCTGTCAGTGCTACAGGACATTCGGCTATCCACCACCTGCCGTCGCGCCTGGTAGCCGCTTAAGCCCCAGGTACATTTCTTATTAGTTCATTACTTTTTGTTTCAAGATTTCTATTTCTTATTGATAATTATTTTTTAATTCAAGGTATTTATTACGTGATTATTGATCTATATGTAATATAAATATTTATTTTTATAACACTAACTTGAAAACTTCTGAAACACTTAGTAATAACTGTTGTTTTGTATACTTTTTTTTTGTTGAATTATACTACTAAATCTAACTTTTGGCAAAAATTTTTTAAAAAAAGACTGAAATAAGTGAATTATTGACTAGCTTGTGTCATCTTAAACTTTCGGGTTAATATTTGAACTTATTTTAAAAGTTTGATTTAAAACATTTCTGACAAATACAACTTAATAGTTATGACAGGGAGATTTAACTTTATGTGAAACATCTTCGTATACACCATTATTTCACACTAATTGCAAACAATAGTTAAGTTTATCTGAAACGATTTTAAACTTGATGGCAAAGGTTGCTGTCACTATGTGTAGTTATATTACTACAAATTTAAATATTTCTGTCCAACATGGAAAATTTTTTATTACAGCAATATCTGCAGGTTACAATATTAGTGAATTTCTTATTTTTGAATGTAAACAAATAAAAACGCTTTAAACTTTATCATTAGTTCATATCTTGTTTTGTTGCAACATTTTTGTTTCTTAATTTTTTTTTAAAATTTAAGTTTTATGTATATATATTACAATAAAATGATATTGTTGTATTAAAACATTTTTTTTTACTTAAATACAATAATTGTATAGTTGTGATGGAATACTAAAGCTCCCACTTGTAGCAAAATTATAATAATATCTTTCTCTCTTTTTAACACAAACTCATTTCAGGTAAGTATGTTATCTATTTATAAATATTTCTCCCATGTGGCACCATGGTATTTCTCTATATATTAGCAACACTGTTTAGTGTTTCAAAGTAAATTTTAAACAGCATAAGTGCTTCACAGTAGAATTCAAGAAAAGTGGCTTGACAACTATTTTCTTTCTATTGCTAATACTATTAATGCTAAAATAGAATTTCAAATAACTGGTAAAATAAAAAAAAAAATTTGAAAAAAAGAATTCAACAAGTAGCTTTTTATACAGAAATGTTAACTATATAAAAACTTGCAGCACCTACATCGCCAAGCTACCACAGCACCTCCACATACCAGGCAGTGGATGCTCAGATTTTAAACCGAATGGCCCTTTTTTTCTCCTCTTAATTAATCAAATTTGTTTGTCCATGTGCTATTTGTAAATTAATAAAAATATTTGGCACCAAGCTTTACAGTTAGTTATGCATTAAGTATCTATTTAGAGTCATCTTGTAATTTTATAGAAATAAACACCATAAATAAAATATGGTTTTATAATATGTAATCAAGTTTGGTAAAGTTTAATAATTTTTTCATGATACCTTAGAGCATGGCCTAAAATTAATTTATTCACTTAAACTCGCTTTTCAGTTAAGTATTTTTTATTAATTGTGTGTGGGTAATTTTGAAAACCAGAATTTTCAGAAAATCGTTATCTTGTGAATGGGAAAATTGAAGTGAAATATATAAATACTATATATTTTGGTTTTATTATCCAGTATTAGGAGGGATTTTTTTTTACCGTACAGTAATCTAATTTTTTTCCTCTGTGTTAACTATTTTGTTAAAATTGTGATCAAAGTACTTTCAACTGGGGCAACAGCTAAAAGGTGAATAAAATTTGGTTAATATATTTTTTAAAACTAATTATGCTGTTAGGATTGGAGGTGGGTTTGAAGTATTAAAATATTTAAATACTGTTGTGCTCTGCATTCGACTTGATTACCGTTAAAGTTTATATATTGTACAAGATAATTTTGAAAGGTGACTTAGCTTAATTAAATTACTAATTTTTCAAAAATATGATTTCCAAAATATTTTATACTAAGCAGATAAATACTAAGCAGATTTTTATTTTTCTCTTTAATTTTGTTAAATATTTAAATATAAAACTTACTGAGATGATGGATGCATTTTAAAATAAACATTTAATTAGGAAAAATATGCAATAAGAAACAGAAGTTTTACTTTCTATTTTTAGTTTACTTAAAATAAATAAGATAAACTGAAACTAATCATGATATTTTGCTTTATTATATGAAACAGCTTTAAAAGTCTAGAAATATATATTCTTTAACAAGTAATGCAAAAATAGAATGGTCAAGAAATAAATATAACAGAACAAAAAATAAATTTGTTATTATTAATATATTTTTCTCAAAGATTCCAAAAGAGGAGAGCGTCTGCTTCTGGTTGCTAATGGCAACCAGAACTGGTCCTAACCGCAACGATCGTTCCTAAATTACGGTGCGAACTGAGGTCACGTGACTAGTTTGCTTTCGTGTAACCAGTGTCACCGGTGCGAATATTGGAACGCGACCTATGAAAATCAAAAAAGAAACTAACGTACTTCCTTCCTCTTCTTTCCACACGCTAATGTGGAAAGCATGTGCCTTGGCAAACAAAAATATAGATATTTTGGTGGCCAAGGCATGTGCAGTGTTGCCATAGGTAGAGAGTTCTGCTCTACGCCCCCTGCAGCCCATTTCGATCGCCAATTTTGAAGTATTCAGTTAACTGCGACTGTTAAAATTACAAGAAAAGCGTAGCGTAATTTAAAATCTCTTAGTAAATGGAAGATAGATATCTTAAAGTATTCTCTATTATACATAAATATATAGAAAAATCTCTTTTGTATACAGATATGTTCTAATATAAGGAGTGTTGACACAAAATGTGATTAACGCACTTTCAATCGTCGCATCAATTTAGGCTCTCATCAAAGGTGTGTTAAATGTAAACTGTGATAATGGTCCTTAAAGAAACAGAAATAGTGCAAGCTAAAAACTGATGTTTGTAAATTCTAAGATCCAAACGAGACTTCATTAGTGAAGTACTTTACTCGCAAAAAGTCTTCCACACATTTTCTCAATTGCATCTTTTGGAATCGCATATGCTGTTTTTTACAATGCAGTATGAATGCTTACTTCAGAAAAGGATAAGCTGATAATCTGTAGTACCTTCCTCTACTTTTTAAAGACGGTCCTAAGATTCTGGACATCAGGTGTGTTGAATTAGCAACTGATAAGGCAGAGCTCATTCTAGGCTGGGTAAACAGGACGCAGCACCCTGCTGCCCTTTTAGTCAAAAGAATCCACCCTGTTGCCCCTGAAGTAAATTAGTGCCCTGATATAATAGACTGCATACCCTTTTTACGCTTTTTTTCCTCAACCCTTCTTTGTTTTTTCCCCAAACTCTACTATGGATTTCTTAAATTTTTGTTATTTTCAATTCTTTTTATTTAGTTTGTCATTGATTTAGTTTGTCAATACATAGATTTATATTGGAAAGGAAAAATAGCCACCACACCCCCTTGTTGCACTTGTCTTTGAAAGTTTGCAGTTACTTCCACTAGCATTAAATCATAATTATTTAGAACGTGTAAAGACCATAGAAAGAAATTATTGCCTTTTTAGAATAATAATGCCCTTTTTTTAAACTTCTGCACCCTGCCCTTTTTTCTGCCTAGAATGAGCTCTGNTGTTAAATGTAAACTGTGATAATGGTCCTTAAAGAAACAGAAATAGTGCAAGCTAAAAACTGATGTTTGTAAATTCTAAGATCCAAACGAGACTTCATTAGTGAAGTACTTTACTCGCAAAAAGTCTTCCACACATTTTCTCAATTGCATCTTTTGGAATCGCATATGCAGTTTTTTACAATGCAGTATGAATGCTTACTTCAGAAAAGAATAAGCTGATAATCTGTAGTACCTTCCTCTACTTTTTAAAGACGGTCCAAAGATTCTGAACATCAGGTATGTTGAATTAGCAACTGATAAGGTAACCAACTGTCACCGCAAATATGTACTTATTTGTTGAAAAATTGCTGAGATAAACTATATTAAAACATACTTTCTTACTTATCTCTTTACCGAAGACGACTTTAATTGACCTTATTTGTGTCAAGAAAAGCTTTGAAAAAATTGTTTTTGATTTGCCCCTTCTTGGCTTAAATTTATAATATCCATCATCTCACAAATATAAAGTGAATTATCATCATAGTAATGGAAACAATATAGATAGCGCTTTGAAAGGATTATTTCCATGCAGATCTGATTAATATATTATCTTCTTTAAACAGAAAAAAAGTTGATGTGAATGATAAAATATCTTCTTGCTGACAGTAAATAAAATTCATATTTTGCCTGCATAAATCTTTTTAAAGATTGTTTTTTCTGTATGATTTATATAATCAATTAACTATTCATTAAGTGTGTGTCATTTCTTTCTGGCAAAAGGAAACATTATTAAAGGCAATCTTATTCTATGTTGGCAGTGACAATCTATGTAGTGAAATGTGTGTTACAGTTGCAATGATGTTCTGACTGAAAAAAATAAGTTTCAAAGTGTAGTTCATAATTATGCATTTTTTTTTACAAAACATTTTACTTCTGTTCTTGAAAGTGTACAAAAAAAAGTAGTTTCATTTAATTGTTTCGAGTTCATGATATATAAATAATTTATTCAAGCAGTCATTGTGATAAATTAATCAAGCAAAAGAGAATAATTTTGTTTAAGTAACACTTTAAACGAACTTTTCATGCAGTGCATTATTAAACAGTTATAAATAGATTAAAATTGTTGGTTACAGTTGCAGATAAGTAAGCTGTCTGTCACTTTCATAAAACACATATGATTTGATATTTATACACAAGAAATTTAAATTGTGATTTTCCTGTGATCTTCTCAAATGTATGGTAATGAAATAAGTGCTTGCTTTTCTTGTGCATGATAGAACATTGATATAAAAATTGGCACTTAAAGTTTTTTTTAATATATTATTACATAATGTTTAACCTTTTAAGTTTGTGTAAAAGAAAATTTTTCTTTTTTAATTGAATCTAATACATAATGTTGTACATTGTTTCTGCAGTTTTTTTGTGATAAAAAAACATGAAGTGAAGTAATTTAGTTTCATATTTTGGTATGTTTAACAAAAATGAAATATCATTTAAGAAGTTTGAGAAAAATAGAAGATATTTAAATTTTATTACTATTTAAATTAATGTTTTCACAAATGCATCTATTAATAAATCATATGCCTGCTGTAAGTTGATCATATTTCTACAGTATTATATTTTACTTAATTAAAGATTTATTTAGAGTAAGTGACTTGATACAGCATGCTCTTTTTTGTATCATATGTTATTAAGGGCCTAGTTTAATTCAGAATAAGTATCATCCTGTAAGTGAACTTTATTCTTGTTATTCTAATCAGAGATTTATGGAAGAAGTCTGACAAAACACTAAAATTCATACTGGTGAAAAATCTTTTTCTTGTAGTATATAAAATAAGGGTTTTTCACCAAAAAAGTAATCTGATAAAATATAGTCGTGTTCATACTGGTGAGAAGCCTTTCTCTTGTAGTATATGTAATAATAGTTTCTCTAACTGAGCATCTGAATAAACACAGTTGTGCTCATACTGGAGAGAAACCTTCTTGTAGTATATGTAATAAGAGTTTTACAGAAAAAAAGTATTATGACTAAACACAGTCGTGCTCTTACTGGTGAGAAGCCTTATTCTTGTAGTACATGTAATAAGAGTTTTTCGCACAGAGGGACTCTGAATAGACACAATCGTGTTCATACTGGTGAGAAGCCTTATTCTTGTAGTATATGTAATAAGAGTTTTTCAGATAGAGAGACTCTGAATGGGCACTGTCGTGTTCATACTGGTGAGAAGCCTTATTCTTGTTGTGAATGTAATAAAATTTTTACACTAAAAAGTAGTCTGACCAAACACAGTCATGTTCACACTGGTGAGAAACCTTGTTGTAGTTTATGTAATGGAATTTTTTCTCTGAAAAGTAGTCTGACCAACCACAGTCATGTTCACACTGGTGAGAAACCTTATTCTTGTAGTATATGTAATAAAAGTTTTTCACAAAAAGGTAATCTCACTAGACACATTAGTGTTCATACTGGTGAGAAGCCTTATTCTTGTAATATATGTAATAAAAAATTTTCCCAAAAAAGTTCTCTTACTGTACACAATTATGTTCATACTGGTGAGAAGCCTTATTATTGTAGTATATGTGATGAAATTTTTTCACGAAAAAGTAATCTCACTAGACACAATCGTGTTCATACTGGTGAGAAGCCTTATTCTTGTAGTATATGTAATAAACGTTTTTCACTAAAAGGTAGTCTGACCAATCACAGTCATGTTCACACTGGTGAGAAGCCTTATTCTTGTAGTATATGTAATAAACGTTTTTCACTAAAGAGTAGTCTGACCAATCACAGTCATGTTCACACCTGTGAGAAACCTTATTCTTGTAATATATGTGAAAAAAGTTTTTCACAAAGAGGTCATCTGAAAAAACACAGTCGTGTTCATACTGGTGAGAAGCCTTATTCTTGTAATATATGTAATAAAAGATTTTCCCAAAAAAGTGATCTGAAAAAACACAGTCGTGTTCATTCTGGGGAGAAGCCTTATTCTTGTAGTATATGTATTAAAAAATTTTCACAAAAAAGTTCTCTCACTGAACACAATCGTGTTCATACTGGTGAGAAGCCTTATTCTTGTAGTATATGTAATAAGAATTTTTCAACTAGAGGGATTCTGAATAAACACAGTATTGTTCATATTGGCGAGAAGCCTTATTCTTGTAATATATGTAATAAAAAATTTTCCATAAAAAGGGATCTCACTGCACACAATTGTGTTCATACTGGTGAGATGCCTAAGCCTTATTCTTGTAGTATATGTAATGCAAGTTTTTCACAGAAATGTCATCTGAAAAATCACAGTCGTGTTCATACTGGTGAGAAGCCTTATTCTTGTAATATGTGTAATAAAAGTTTTTCACAAAAATATCATCTGAAAATACACAGTCGTGTTCATACTGGTGAGAAGCCTTTTTCTTGTAATATATGTAATAAAAAATTTTCACAAAAAAGTTCTCTCACTGAACACAATCGTATTCATACTGGTGAGAAGCCTTATACTTGTAGTATATGTAATAAGAATTTTTCAACGAGAGGGATTCTGAATAAACACAGTATTGTTCATACTGGTGAGAAACCTTATTCTTATAGTATATGTTAAAAAAATGTTTCACCCAAAAGTCATCTCACTACACAGGATGAATAAACACTATCGTGTTCATTCTGGCCCGAAGCCTTAATCTTGTAGTATATGTGATAAGGGTTTTTTACATAGAGTGACTTTGAATAAACTCTGTCATGTTCATACTGGCGAGTAACCTTATTCTTATAGTTTATGTAATAAAAGCTTGTCACTAAAAAGTTATCTGAGAAAACACTCATGTTCATACTGGTGAGGAGCCTTATTCTTGTAATGCATGTAATAAAATTTTTTCACTATAAAGTAGTCTGATCAGACATAGTCGTGTTCATACTTGTGAGAATCCTTATTCTTGTAGTGCATGCCAGAGTTGGCCAAAAATGTAATCGATTACATTTTTTGATTACAGTAATCAATTACTTGTAATCATGATTACAATTTTCAAATATTTTGATTACAGCTGTAATCATGATTACAATATTGATTACAGTAATCAATTACTTGTAATCGTGATTACAAAGTTTGATTACAGCTGTAATCATGATTACATAGTCGATTACAGTAATCAATTACTTGTAATCATGATTACAATTTTCAAAAAATTTTGATTACAGCTGTAATCATGATTACAATTTTGATTACAGTAATCAATTACTTGTAATCATGATTACAAGTAATTGCGATTACAAGTAATCACAACAAAAACGATTACAAGTAATTATGATTACAAGTAATCAAAATATATGATTACATGTAATTTGATTACATGTAATTTGATTACATGTAATTTGATTACATGTAATTTTGATTACATGTAATCCAATTACACGATTACAAGACTATTGTATTCTTATAAATGATTATATTTTACAGTAGATAGTAGAATGTATTTTATAATGATACATTTTGCACGTATTAACATGTACTGCATTTTGTACGTATTTGTATACGTACAAATGAATGTAACTGAAATGTATGTACATATGATTTTATCTAGTGCATATGTTCAGACATTTTAGTATCACACACATGTACATACACTTATATTGTAGGTATAAAATATATGTACGTATGTATATAGATAATAATTACGTATGTATGTGCAAACAATGTAGGCATGTACATTTATACACAATGAATATATGCATTTTATGCAAATATTTGTGTATGTAAAATGTATATCTATGTTCATGTACGCATGTATATACAAGTACTTGTGTTTGTACGAACATACATACATTGTCTGTACAATGTATGTCCCATGCATGTATGTGCAATTTATTTATGAACAGTACAATATATGTATGCATGTACAATATAGGTATATCTGTAGGATGTACAATATATGTATGTATACATGTACATGATATGCATGTCCAGTGTATTTATGTACATGTACATAATATGTTCATGCTCAATGTAAGTATCCAAATATGCATAATACATTTGTGAACTATTGTACGTACATTGGGCGTATTTATATTTCACATATATTCATACATGCATTCGACATGCATAACGTACGTACATACACACATTTGAGATGCATATATTGTACAGATGTATATACATATAGCGTACAGATGTATATACATATAGCGTACAGATGTATATTCATATAATGTACATATGATGAAATGAACATATAATGTTCATATAATGTACATATGTGTGTACATATACAGTACGTATGTGCATAAATATATTGGGCATAATTCTTTCGTACAAATTTTACATGTGTACATGCATGCTATCCCTATCTATGCATATGGTGCAATGTATATATGTACAATGAATGTATCCACACATGTACAATACACGTATGTTCCATGTATGCATATCCATATGTACTATATATGCACGTACAATACATGAATGTATGTACATACATTGTACATGCGTACATACATTACACGTATACATATGTACATTACATTTATGTCTAAATATGTGTACAATGCAATAAATAAAATGCATGTAAGTTAACTTTTAATGACTCAAGCAAGTTAAATGACAAAATCAAACGATATTTAAATTTAGTTTTCAGCTTTAATTGTTCTATATCATTTTGAAATTCTCTGAATAAAAAATTATTTTCAGGTATTTTCATGAAATGTTTGACAATACAGATTTATTTTTTTTATAACATAATGCATGATTCATAGAAATTTTTTAAATGGTAAGAAAAACGGTAAATTTTATGTGTGGAATTAATATTTAGAAATTCCAAATAAAATTATCGTTTGCTTTCTAAAAAATATGAGGTCGAGTTTCATATACCTTAGAATAATTTTAAAACAAATTTTAATAACTTTACTCATATAAATTTTTTTAATGTATGCACAATGTATGTGTATATTGTAATTACATATATTTAAATGTACGCACGTATTTGTACATTACTTGTAATTATGTACATGTATACGTTGTATGCACATGCATACATTGTGCATATAACTATTTTTTTGTACATCCATGCATTACATGCGCATAAGTATTAACAAAGTATGTAGTTATACAAGTACATACGTAAGTTGTACATAAGTACATACTTTGCGTGCACATATATCGATGTACATATAAATATGCATGTATACATGTACGCATTTTATTTACGCAACTATGTGCATATATTGTACCTTTAAATAACATTTTTACATATTGTACGCAAATACGTACAATTTTATATACAAACGTACATTGTATATACGTGCTATTATCGTAAATTTATACAATATATGCACTTAAGTACATAAAAGCATGCAAACGCATAAACATTATTTTCATATACGTTCATACATACATTGTCTATGTATACAAAGATACAAAACATTGCCTTTTTGTACAAACTAACATACATGCGTACATGTATCATAAATGCATAATTATATGTACTAAGCATATGCGCATTGCATTAAGTATATTACAATATAATTATGAATATTGTACGTACAAACAACGTTTGTGCATACATTGTATGTATAGGAATCGCAAATTGTACGTTCATGCGTGCGTACATTCTATGTACATAAAAATATGTAAACACATGAATACTTACATAAAAAATTTGACTATAGTATACAATCGTAATAACTTGTAATCGTATAGTTTGATTACAAGTAATCACAATTACATGTAATCAAATTACATGTAATCATGATTACATGTAATCATATATTTTGATTACTTGTAATCATAATTACTTGTAATCGTTTTTGTTGTGATTACTTGTAATCGCAATTACTTGTAATCATGATTACAGCTGTAATCAAAATTTTTTGAAAGTTGTTATCACGATTACAAGTAATTGATTACTTGTAATCGTGATTACAAGTAATTGATTACATAGCTGTAATTATCTGTAATCAATTACAGTTGTAATCGATTACTGTAATCAACGGCCAACTCTGGTGCATGCAATAAAAGTTTTTCACTAAAAAATAGTTTGAGATAGTCGTGTCCATACTGGTGAGAAGCTTTAATCTTTTATTATATATAATAAGAGTTTCTCACAAAATGTAATCTTACTGATCACATGCGTGTTCATACTGGTGAGAAACCTTTTTCTTGTGTTATATGGAATAAGAGTTTTTCATTAAGAGGTAGTTTGACTCAACATAGTGATGAGAAACCTTACTCATGTAGTATATGTAATAAAGCCTTTTCAAGAAAGAATTATTTAACTAGTCACAGTCATGTTCGCGCTTCTTAAAAGCCGTATTCTTGCTTATGTTGTTTTCTTTTTTTTCCACTTAAGGTCCATCTAATTTATTGTAGTTTTATTCATTCTGATGGAAAACTTCATTCTTTTAATATATTTAAAAAAAATAAAAGTTTTTAATTTTTCACAAGTTATTTTATATTTTCACTGGTGAGAAACCTTTTTGTTGTAGTATAATGGAATAAGAGCTTTTCTCAGAAATGGTCATTGACTAAATACAGTATTGTTGATACTATTTACACACTATATTTTTAAAGTTTGTGATAAATTAGTTTTTTTAAATAATAGTAGTCTAAATGTTTGCGTTCATGTTGGTCTTTTGTAACATCTTTTATTTAATAAACAGGGTATCCGCTCACCTGGAAAGTCATGAATTTCGGTATTGAGCAAAATTTGTCGTCAAATATCAAAATTTTAAATTTTTTTTTCTGTTTTAAAAAAATTGTGGATTTAGATCGCCGAAAAATGGAATCTATCCCCCTTACCATTTCATTGTTCCCTGAAAATCTGAATTTGTAACAAAATCCTTAATTACAGTCATATTTTACTAAAATATAAAGTGTTTTTATCCTGTTCTTTAAAAATTATGGTGTTCTTTCAACAAAAAGAAGAAGAAAAAAACATCATTTCTTGAGGGAATTATCTTTTTTAAACTTCCTGTGATTTCAGAAATTTTATTTTATCAATTTAAAATTTTAACTGAAGCAAGCTTAGTATTGGCAAACTTTATTTTATTCCGAAGCGAGAAAAGAAAGATTGAGAATATTTCTTTCCTCTTGGATGAACAAGAAAAGTATCTTAAAAATATAATTCTGCAGAGAAAAAGAAGAAAAAAATATTTGCTTTTGTATTTTTTTCCAGCTATTTTATTGCATCTACTCTTTCTTTACTCTGTTTTTTTTCTTTTTAACTTGAAATCTATAAATATGAAGATGCAAAGTATAACAGTTTTTTGGTTATACCTATCATTTCAATTAATGTTATTATACTGCTTTTTTAAATTTATTGTTGCCCATTTGTTGGAGAAAATAGTAACTTCGTTAAGTCATGAAAAATTCTTAAAATTAGTCATGGATTTGAAAATCTAAAATGTAGCAGATACTCTGAATAAATTTTTTCTAACACATGTTGTACAATTACTTTTGTACATGGTGCGTAGCGTTTTTAAAGGTGCTTATTTTCGTTTTTTTTAAAAGCCCTTAAACGTGCTTTTTTATTGTTTTTTTTTAAAGTGCTTAATTTTCCCTTTTCGAAAATGAGATTTTCGAACGGTAATGTCCATTTTCGCCATGTATTTTGTAAAAACGTGCTTTTTACAATTCATTAAACCATAATCAACTTTAGCATACCGTCGGTCCATAGCGTATGAAAGCAGGGTTCGCCAAGTGGGCCCACTTTGAAAAAACCCGCCCGGGTTTTATTGGGTGGGCCCACCTTGAAAAAACCCACTTGGAACGATAAGTGGGTTTTTTCAACAAAAAAATCCTTTTTANCTATCATTTCAATTAATGTTATTATACTGCTTTTTTAAATTTATTGTTGCCCATTTGTTGGAGAAAATAGTAACTTCGTTAAGTCATGAAAAATTCTTAAAATTAGTCATGGATTTGAAAATCTAAAATGTAGCAGATACTCTGAATAAATTTTTTCTAACACATGTTGTACAATTACTTTTGTACATGGTGCGTAGCGTTTTTTAAAGGTGCTTATTTTCGTTTTTTTAAAAGCCCTTAAGCGTGCTTTTTTTATTGTATTTTTTTAAAGAGTGCTTAATTTTCCCTTTTCGAAAATGAGATTTTCGAACGGTAATGTCGATTTTCGCTATGTATTTTGTAAAAACGTAATTTTTACAATTCATTATACCATAATCAATTTTAGCATACCGTCGGTCCATAGCGTATGAAAGCGCTAATCATTTTACAGGTTTGATTAAATACTTGAGATTCTGCATGTGCATTTGTAGTGAGCTGGGTTCGGTGAGGTTGTTGCACTCTCATGTGCAACTCTGCTACATTTTGCAAGATATTCTCCATTTCAAACTTCATTTTCCATCCTCTGATATCAAACCCAAAAATCTCTTGATACTTTTTTAATTGCTAATATAATCAAGAAAGAGTTCTTATTCAGAAACTAGTTATTTTATCATGATCATGATAAAATAACTTTGATGAGTCTTTGAAAATTGTTTTGCACTTTGTTAATGTATATAATGCTTAAAAATATTTTTTGAGTGCTTAAAAAGTGCTTATTTTTTGTTGAAGGATTTGGCTACGCACCCTGTTATAAAAGTGGCTTTGTTACTTTATTACTAAATGTTTTTTTTTATTTATTTTCTTTTAAAAAAAGATAAGTGATGAAAAACCCAAATTAATATCTGAAATTATTTTTGGTATTAATATTCGTAATGAAAATTTCCCTAATTGTGAAAAAATTTAAGTTATATTAGCAGGGTTGCCACAGACTACTGAAATGCGACTATTTGCTACTATTTTCGGCCTTTGGCGACTATGGCGACTTTTTCTGCCTGAAAAGGCTAAAAAAAAGCAACTATTTTCAGGAATAGGCGACTATTGGGAGACTTTTTTACTCTTAGCGAAGTTTTTTCTCTAAAATGAACGATACTTTTCAGAACGTTAATAAAAAAGAAAGCTTTTATATAATCATTTATGTCGAAAAAGCCAAAAATTTAAATTTCCATTAGATTAAATAAAGTACTTGTTATATTTTCTCTCTGAGGGGCAGTTTTGTTACTTTTAATTGTTTTTTCCTTCTATTAACATTCTTATTTTCTGTAATTCGACTTTTATTTAGGTACCTATTTTCTAATATGTATACCTTTTATGTTTGTACAAAACTTTTTTTAATTGGAGCATAGTATTTGACAATTAAGCTATAATTTTAGTTATTTGGCTAATATTTTTGATAAATTTTGTTCCTGTTCAGGCAACTATTTTTAAAGTTTTAGGCAACTATTTTCATGCTTGAGGCTACTAAAAGCAACTATTTTTGTTCATTTTTTTCTGTGGCAACCCTGTATTAGGTAAATAAGATTCAGAAGTTTTCTGTCTTTTATTTGGTAAAAGTTTTCAATTTTTGCAGATTAGCAAAAAGTAGTTATTAAATATGATTTTTAAATCAATTTGTTTAGATACATAAAATAACTGGTATATAACACTTAGGCTTCCTGGGATACATATTTCTCACAAAAAAGATCAATAATATTTAACCAATTTTAAAATCTTTTGAGTACTGACCTACTGATTCAAAGTCTCTCATAATATGATTACATCAAAGTTTGACTAACTTTAAAATGTCTGTTAAATGCAATTTTATTCGAAACCAAAAATCCAGTCTCAAAAATAAAATAAATTTAGTCAAAGATTTAATTAGTTAAAAATTTTACTTTTCTGAATAATGATGTAGTATTGAATTATAGTCTCAACATAAATAAAAATTATTCATAGAGTTTAAATGTTAAAACGTAGCATTGAGAATTTACATTAAAGAAATAGTTTGAAAATTATAATTTATATTTTAAAGTGTTTAATTTGGAATGAGAGTTTTAAGACATTAACATCCTATTTTCTAGTTATTAAATAGTTTTTGTAACAGAGCGTGATAGTAATAATTATACTTTATAGAGAATGAACGTTCACTCATCTAGCATGGATTAAAGAAATATGAATTCTTACACAAACGAAAAGTTTCATCTAGCGGGCGTCTTTGAAGTTGGTCATGATGACTATTGTTTAAAAATAAACATACATTATGGTTGATTAACTGAACACATCTTATATGTAGTACAGGAATATAGAAAATTTAGAAATTTCTAAAAGCCAGTATTTTATGTTACGGAAAAGTAACAAAACTGCATTTTGTTTTTCAAAATTTTTTTAAAATTTATTAGTTTTTTCAATTTTATTGTTATTTTCAATTTATCATCTAAAAATAAAGTGGTCTAAGGATTGTTTATTATTTGTAAAAGCCAGAAGCACTGATAGCAGCGTTGAGGAATCAACCATAATGTGGAAGTATATTTTTACGAAATTAATTTCGAGCTTTTTTGTTCAATTTATAATAGTATTCATTTAAAATTAAAGTGCTTTGAATCATATTCAAGGATAATTTAGAGTTTTTCCCCCCAAAAAAATTACTCTTATTGAAGTATATTTATGCTAAAAGAGGTTAACTTAATGTGCAAAAATAGATATATGATATTCACAAGATAAATTAAAACATACTGATAAGCTTATACTCATGAATATCATTCTTAAAAGTAACAGTTTGTTAATTAAACAATTTCACACTCAAATAAATTTGGAAACAATTGCTAATATATTATGACGAACAAATATTTCCGAAATATAAAAGACTATATGAAGAAAATGAAACTTTTACTATTTAATAATGTTTTTTCTTTCCTTCATAAAACTTAAAACAAAAATAATTTTTATAAAATAGTTTATTTTGTATAAAAAATTCCTTGATGTGTTGACATTTCGCTATACACTTACCTTTAAAAGTATTTTGAATTAAATTAAATTATTAGTTGATGTTGATGTTACTATGCTTGAAAGTTTATTTTTTCTTTATATACATCGCTGAAAGTGCCCTAAACTATCTTTGAAGAAGTATTATTGACATGCATTTGCATTTCTGTGAAAATAAAGAAGCATATTGGTCACATATACATCAGTTGGTTTTTGAATTTAGATATTTAAATTTAAACAAAAAACGGGGGATGCCTGTTATTCTTATTCTTAATCTATAGCTTTAAAAATTATCTTGTGTGCGTAAATGTTAGCCTTTTCTGAAAACGAATGGTTCTTCGAAAACTCGTTGTTTTGACACTTTAGCTTTTTAACTTTTTCTAAAAAAAGGAGAGAAAAAATATAGTCAAAATTATACTTAAAAGAAACTATAGACAGGGGCCACAAATAAATTTAATGTATATTCAAATTTAAGCGAGATAAAACAATATCTGTGAAAACCAGCGAATCCCGGTTGCGGTAAATAACGAAACAATTGATTTTCGGGTGAAACAGAAAGAAATTGAAAGGAGATCGGTGGAACTATATCTAAAACTCATTAGGCAATCAAACTGGTTTTGCCGTTTTTTCATCTTTTCCTCTTTACTAGGGATTCGATATTTTCAAACTATCATGTGTTACTTCCTCACTTAAATATTGACCTATGATTGCGTACTATTTAGATTAAATTCTTAATAAATATTTAAACAATTTATATTAAGAACGAGGAGACGATCTGTCCACATATTTTAAAAATGCTTGTGGCACATGAAGTCGCAATTTGATTAAAAACTTCATGTTTTGGTGTCGCAAATAAATGTCTCAGAATTTTATCAAAATCTAAGGAATCACTGTGGAGAATAATCACAGCATAAATGGATTTAAAATTAATTAGAAAAATAGTAATAATCCAATTAATCAAACTAATAAATCTAGCAATCTAAATAATCACCTTACTCCCCATTTAGTATATGGCATACAAACTGGTGTTTTATGATTTTGATTACATACATGTTATACGTGACTGAAATTAAACTATCAAATTTTTATAATGTTCCTGTTTTTTATTGTTTTTTTTTCTTCGTTTAAGCATATGCGTAGTAAGCATATAATTTTTCAGTCATTTTTTAGCACCCTAAAAGATAATTTTTTATTAACAATTTAAAAAGTTTAGATGGTTTTTAATTTAAATCATTTCACGATTATCGCATTCATGTAAGTATAACATAGAGTAATACTTTTCATAATTACTTTTTCTTTTTGACAAATATTTTACAGCAGAATTGTTACTGTGAATGACTGAAATCAAGAGAATCTCGTCTTTCACCGGTTAATGTCAACATTCACATAGTCGCTTTGGTCAATGTTCGAAATATTTGTTATATCCGATTAGATATTCCTTTATTCGTTAATATTATTTTAGTTATTTGCTATTTTAGTGTCTTGGGATAGATTGGGTGAAACATCAGTGTTCGGAGAACCGATTAAATACATTTTGGGCAGTGGTCCTGGACCTTAAAAAAACATCGATGTAGAACATACCGGGCAGTGGCACTGAACCTTTAAAATATATTGATATAGGGTATACCGGGCAAATGCATATCCGGTAGTGGCACCTAACTAGAGCTAGTGTATACTCTACTCAGTGGCGTGACAGCCCATAAAGGGCCAAGGCCAACTGTGCCCATCTCGGCTTTCTTGACCTTGGGCTCTGGGTTGCAGGAGCAGATGTTCCGGTTAGGTGGTCAGTCTAACGCGGAACCCCCAGTGTTTAGTTCCCAAGCATGCTTGGTACTCATTATTTATCGACCCACTGAAGGGATGAAAGGCTGAGTCAACCTTGCCCGGCCCAAGGTTCGAACCCAGGACCTGTGGCACGGGAGCGCTAGCGCAGAGCTAGTATATAATTCGGATATTTACCGAAACGACTGTGTTATTGTCAACATTCACCGGTGGAAGTTAACAACCACCAATTTCTGTGATTCACGGTAATATAATTAAATTTTGTCTCATAGTATTCAAATTATCTGTGAAACTGGCAAGATGTTTTGGAATTCGAAATTTATTTTCTCATTTGTTTGGATCATTAATTCCTAGGGTAAGGACCTAAGGAAGCACGTGCCGTAACCCAAAAATTTTTCAAAACTTTTGATTTCTTTTTTTGTAATTTTTTTTTTCTTATGTATTAAAAATTTATATAGCTTATATGTAGTTTAGCAAAAAAAAATTTTGAATTTAACAATGCAACAAAATTTAAGCATTATTCAATAAATTTTCTCTTAATTATCTTTATTTTCCACTAATAAAGTGAAATAATTCTTAAAGACACCTTTGTTGAAATCAAAAGTTCAATATTGATTTTTCTTCTTTTGCAATTTTAAATAACTTACAGCATTAACGAATTCAAAATTTATATTCTGATTTGTTTCAAGGATTAATTTCTTGATTAAACTTGATAGACTATTATGAAAGTTCTTAGAATTTTTAACTAATAAGTTCCATTTCATACGATGTATCCTTTTTTTACTACTAATTAATGTGAAATATGACGTACGATTTTTTTAAATTTCACTAAATGGTGGTGTTTAAAACTATTCATTATCAAATAGCTTTTAAAAATTTCGTTTCGACTTTGTAAGACCGGATTGCGTCAAAAGCATAACAATATTAAATGGCAGATTATGCAACTTTATTCTTGAAGCTTTTGAAGACATTCCATAATCCATATCTAACAATTACACGGTTAAATAATAAATGTATGTGATTAAATGTCTTATTTTTCCAAAACTGTTCGGAAATAAGTTATGAATGAAAAAAAACTGTATTTAACATTTTGATTGATCTGGGCAAAGAGATTATTTCGCTAAATACAAGCCTAGACAAATTTATGTAAATACAGTTTTTCTAATGTATTTCAAGATAATTTACACTATTTTTCAATCACAACTGAATTAAGTTGAAAGTATTATTTTTACTTTTATAGGAAATATAGTATATTTAAAAATACGCTTAAAAGTAGCATTTTTGTGTATACAATACTTGGATTGGGAATTACGTCAATCTTAAGCTTTTACTCAAACTAATTAGGGAGAAACTTTAGATTATAGAAATTATGTACTAACGGCGAGTGTGCGCTTTTTAGTTTAGCATACTTAAAAACGATGTTATAAATTTTTATATCAATTATTTTCTTAGGCTCTAAGATTGGAAACTTTTTATATTCGTATAAAAATAAAACATTATTAAGGAATATAAAAGAAAAAGGTACCTTAGTTAAATAAATTCTTATTTATCTATTTAATATCAATTTATCTATAAAGACTTAAATAATCCAAATTGATTTTTTTTTCTTTCCCTTTCCCATCGGGTCATTTAAATTTTCGGGACGCTTAATTTGTATTTTACGGTTTCTTCAATTTATTATTTTCATTCTCGACCGTATTCGTAATACATGCACCAGAAATGTAGGGTAATACAATTTTCCATAAAATGCATGGCCTATTGTTTAATCTAAAATTAACTGTGATGTATTTATATATTTACAATAATATTGCGAATACTCTCATGAGACTTATCTATATTTTAATAAGGATATTGAAGATTACAATAACATTTTGGTGCAACAGGTTACCGAGTAAACATCATAAAACCATTGTTGAAGTAAAGTTAATATGAAACGATTTATTTACTGGTTAATTTTCTACGTCGCGTGAAATTTTTTGACATATTTGCATCGAATGTATTCCAAAATACTTTATTAGACCGTCAAATAATTTGGAGAAGCAGCGGATTTAGAGAGGATCAGATTACACAAAGCTTCAAAATACAAATCCCCTTTCGCAGAGGATCAAAATTGTGATGGCATGTCTTCGGATCATCCTCCGGGATGTTTCCCAGACAGTCGCCAATAGCCCATTGTGCAGCTCTAGTGCGACGTAAATTAACAATAACAAAATACAAATTTGTATCATCCTTAAAGATGATAGAAAAATGCGATCCATAATTATTTTCTTTTCTTAGTTTTTATTGATATCTTAAATCTAATATAGTTACAAATATACATTATGGTGGGTGCCAGGGCCGGATTTAAGCTTGGCGGGGCCCTAAGCTACTGAAAATGATGGGGCCCTTTTAAGTTCAATTCTATTTCTATACACCTAAAGTAAACTGTCGTATTTTTTACTGCTGAATATTAACATTATATTATTAAAAATTTGATAATATTGCTTGATTGTGATGGGAGTAAATTGTAGAGCCTTTCTATTATTGCACATATTTTTTGAACGAGGAAAAAAACAGAAACTCATTTTAAGAACATCATAAGCACATTTTAAGCACAGAGTGAAGATATGGCATGTTAGAAGAACCATTATATGTTTAACAGAGTTTTTTTTTTTCAAATTCTGAATATATGTTATTTGGAATTTTAAATGTTTTTTTTTTTTTTTGCAAAAAANTTTTTTTTTTTTTTTTTTTTTTTTTTTTTTTTTTTTTTTTTTCTTTTTTTAACGTTACATTTCGCTTTGCTGCTCTATGACTTAGAAACATGAAATTATGAAGGTGTGTCAAAAATGAGCAAGCAGTTAGAAAGAACATAAGAAAATACAATTTGATTAGTAGTTTTATTTTTTTATAACCGCCGTTGAACAACCGATTTAATTTTGAGTTTACGACTACAAATGTTTAACTCCGTATAATATTGAATAATCACCTTATAATTTTGAACATAATCCAGAAGACAAGAGAGCTGGATCAATACCCAGAGGTATTGATTTGTTGTGAGAACTTAGAGGACGGCAGATTTAACATGCACCAGTCAGCATTTTATACATGGGTATTCTTCGCCCGGCTGGATTCGCATAAAAATGCAGGG
>NC_092209.1:67138051-67149472 GCF_043381705.1 Parasteatoda tepidariorum
TGTTGGGCCCAAGCATTATAAATGTGAATGCACACTTTAAATATTGCCAATGATTTCCCCATCATTTTAAATTTAAAAACATTAATCTGAAGACAAAATGTTGAGTGTAGATATAGATTCCTAAAACACGGTTTCAAAGTATCTGTCTTTGGATGGAGCTCCCACTCTGCATTTTTGCATTATAAAACCAAGTGAGAGGTTTTCTTGGACGATGGGTTGGATTTTGTCATTGGAATCCGTCATTCACTAAGAATTTTGGAATTAAATGACTAAGCAAAATTAATTACTTTTGATAGTTAAATAAGACAAAAATTAAATTTTTTTGCCATTAAATCCTCGTTATTGGATACATAATTTATTGAAAAAAGTTATTTAATCTTCATTTAATTTATAAGTCAACCACCGAAAATAAATTACATAAAATATATTTGATCAATATGAAGTTAATAACATTAATAATTTATAAGGCAAAATGTTTTCTCTCGCAGTCCCAACAATTCTCTACAAAAATAAATAACTATTAATATTAATATATTATGTTCAAATGCTAGATGTATTATAAAAAGCTGTATCGCAAAACATATTTTCATATATTTTAATGGTATACCATTAATTCCTCTGTCACTTTATGTAGTGTATTATTATTATTATAAAAACAGTTGAATTTAAATTATAATTATGAAATATTATTATTAAAAAATATTTTTCAACCAGACAATTAAGTTTAATATAATTTATTTAAATAACCGTAATAGCTATCGCCCCTAAAACTGTCTCAAAAAATTTATAAATTAAAAGAAAAATAATAATTTCGAAAATTTTGGTACCCTTTGAAATAAATGATAAATAAAAAATAGATATACTTCACCAGAAAAAAAAGTAGGAAAAGACACCTTTATTTGTACTTTAGTAAAAACTTTATTTAAATTATTAATTAAAATATAAATGAGTCGAAAGAAACAATTAATATATTTAAATAAATCCAATATAATGTTAATAAATAATTTAGTTTTTAAAAATTCTATGAA
The DNA here is from genome assembly GCF_043381705.1 of Parasteatoda tepidariorum. NCBI lineage: Eukaryota > Metazoa > Arthropoda > Arachnida > Araneae > Theridiidae > Parasteatoda > Parasteatoda tepidariorum. The sequence goes on from NC_092209.1 coordinate 67,139,080, forward strand.
AAATTTTATACGCTTTAAGGAAAAAAGAAATAATGTTCTTTTATTTTTAAATTTTTTGTTGTTGGTGAAACAATGACAACCCATCAAACAATGACAACCCATTACCAATTTCACATACACAGGTAGAAAAGCATAACTTATAGCTATTGTACCGATGAATTAGTTTCTGTAAAGTGGCGCTGTTGTCAACGTCGGCGCGATAGCTCTGAGGCTATCTTACCGATAGTCGGTGTAATAGACACTGCCTTATTGTTTACATTTCAACTGAAAACACCATCCATTGGAACGCGACCTTAAAGGCACTAATGTGAAAGATAGGTTTCTTAAAATAATCTATATTATATATAAATTTATAGAAAATTCTATTTTGTATACAAATATGTTCTAATTTAAGGAGTGTTGACACAGAATGTGATAAATGCATTTTCAAACATGAGAGAAAAGGATCATCAATCTCTCATTCTTCCAATCAATCAGTGGTGTTTGCAATCAGAAGAGGTGTGTTCGGTGAATTGTGACAATGGTCTTTAAAAACACAGAAATAGTGCTTTCTAAAAACTAATGTGTGTGAATTCTGAGATGCAAACGAGACTTCATTAGTGAAATACTTTACTCTCCAAAAAATCTACCAATCATGCCATCTTTGGAATCTACAATGCAGTATGAATGCTGTCTTCAGAAACGGATAAGCTCATAGTAGCTTCCTCTACTGATAGTAGATTCTGTAGTAGCTTCCTCTACTTTTTAAAAACTATCCCAAGATTCTGGACATCAGGTGTGTTGAAGTAGGCAACTGATAACGCTACCTACTCTCACCGCAAATATGTACTTATTTGTTGAAAAATTGCTGTGATAAACTTTATTGAAACATACTTTCTTATACCGCAGACTACTTTAATTCACCCTTTTTGTGCAAAGAAAAGCTTTAAAAAATTGTTTTTGATTTGCCCCTACTTTGATTAAATTTATAAGCCATAATCTTACAAATGTAAAGTGAATTATCATCATAGTAATGGAATCATTGTAGATAATCATTGTTATCTTCTTTATACGGAAAAAAAATTGATATGAATGATAAAATATCTCCTTGCTGGCAATAAATAAAATTCATATTGTACATGCATAAATCTTTTTTTTTTTTTTGAAGATTACGTTTTCTGTACCATTTATATAATCAATTAACTCTATTCATAAAGTGTGTGTCATTTCTTTCTGGCAAAAGGAAATATGATTATTAAAGGCAATCCCATTCTATGTTGGCAGTAACAATCTATGTTGTGATAGTAACAATCTGTGTTGTGATAGTAACAGCAAATACTATCTGTGCAATGTGTGCTACAGTTGCAATGATGTTCTGACGGAAAAATATTTACATGTATGAAAATTTAATGCTTTTAGTTTGTGTGTTTATAAGTTTCCAAGTGTAGTTCATAATTATACTTTTTTAGTGTAAAACATTTTACTTCTGTTCTAAAAACTTTACAAACAGAAGTAGTTTCATTTATTGGTTTGAGTTCATAATATGGAAATAATTTATTTGAGCAGTCATTGTGATAAATTAATCAAGCAAAAAAGAATAATTTGGCTAAAGTAACACATTGAACAAACTTCTGATGCAGTGCATTATTAAACAGTTACCTATAAATAGATTAAAATTACAGTTGCAGATAATTAAGCTGTCTGTCACTTTCATAAAACACATATGATTTGATATTTATACACAAATTTAAATTTTGATTTTCCTGTTCATACTGAGAAAATATTTTTTGTATTCTGTTAAGGCAATTTCATACTCGATAATAGAATTAAACTTTTTTGACCTTCTCATATTTATGGTAATGAATACAAGCTTGATTTTCTTGTGCCTGATGGAACATTGATATAAAAATTGGCAAATAAAGTTTTTTAAAATAGATAATGTTAAACCTTATAAGCTTGTTAAAGTGAAAACAATTTTATTTTTTGCATTTCTTAATTTATAATGAATTATATTTCTGCCGTGTCTGTGTGAATAAATTACTAATGAAATCAAATTTGATAATTTCGTGTTCATTTTTATAATATGTCCTAATAACAAATAACATTAATTTTACTCTATCTCTAAAACTGCATTTATTACATGGTATACCAAATTTAATTTAATCTAATACTTCAGGTTGTACATTGTTACTGCAGTTTTTTGTGATAAAATTAATATAAAGTGAAATAATTTAGTTTGTGAAAAATAGAAAACATTACCATCTCAATATAATATAAATTAATGTTTTCCCAGATGCATCTATTAATAAATCATTTGCCTGCTGTAAGGTGATAATATTTCTATAGTATTATATTTTACTTAATTAAAGATTTATTTAAAATAAGGGACTTGATACAGCATGCTCTTTTTTGTATCATATGTTATTAAGGGCCTAATTTAATTCCGACTGAGTATCATCCTCTAAGTAAACCTTATTCTTGTTATTCTAACAAGAGTTTTTCAGAAAAAATTCGACAAAACACTAAAATTCATACTGGTGAAAAATCTTATTCTTATAGTATAAAAAATAAGAGTTTTTCACAAAAAAGTAATCTGACAAAACATAGTCATATTCATACCTAGTGAGAAGCTTTTTTTCTTGTAGAATATAAAAGTTTTTTAGAAAAAAGTAATGGCTAAACACAATCGTACTGATACTGGTGAAAAACCTTATTCTTGTAGTTTATGTGATAAGAGTTTTTCACTAAAAGGTAGTCTGATCACTCACAGTCATGTTCACACTGGTGAGAAACATTCTTGTAGTATATGTAATAAAAGCTTTTCACTAAAAGGTAGTCTGAAAATACACAGCCGTGTTCATACTGGTGAGAAGCCTTATTCTTGTAATATATGTAACAAGAGTTTTTCAGAAAGAAAGACTCTAAATAAACACCGTCATATTCATACTGGTGAGAAGCCTTATTCTTGTAATATATGTAATAAAAGTTTTTCACAAAGAGTTAGTTTGAAAAATCACAGCCGTGTTCATACTGGTGAGAAGCCTTATTCTTGTAGTATATGTAATAAAAGTTTTTCAACGAGAGGGATTCTGAACCAACACTGTCTTGTTCATACTGGGGAGAAACTTTATTCTTGTAGCATATGTAATAAAAGTTTTTCACTAAAGGGTAGTCTGAAAATACACAGTCGTGTTCATACTGGTGAGAAGCCTTATTCTTGTAGTATATGTAACAAGAGTTTTTCAGAAAGAAAGAATCTGAATAAACACAGTCTTGTTCATACTGGTGAGAAGCCTTATTCTTGTAGTATATGTAATAAAAAATTTTCACGAAAAAGAGTTCTCGTTGCACACAGTCATGTTCATACTGGTGAGAAGCCTTATTCTTGTAGTATATGTAGTAAGGGTTTTTCACAAAATGGTAATCTGGCAAGACATAGTCGTATTCATACTGGTGAAAAGCCTTATTCTTGTAGTATATGTAAAAAACAATTTTCACTAAAAAGTTATCTCACTAACCACAGTCATGTTCATACTGATGATAAGCCTTATTCTTGTAATATATGTAATAAAAGTTATTCACTAAAAGATAGTCTGAAAAAGCACAGTCGTGTTCATACTGATGAGAAGCCTTATTCTTGTAATATATGTAATAAGAGTTATTCACTAAAAGATAGTCTTAAAAAACACATTCATGTTCATACTGATGAGAAGCCTTATTCTTGTAGTATATGTAATAAAAGTTTTTCACTTAAAGGTAGTCTGATCAATCACAGACTTGTTCACTCTGGTGAGAAACCTTATTCTTGTAGTATATGTAATAAAAGCTTTTCACTAAAAGGTAGTCTGAAAGTACACAGCCGTGTTCATACTGGTGAGAAGCCTTATTCTTGTAGTATATGTAACAAGAGTTTTTCAGAAAGAAAGAATCTGAATAAACACTGTCGTATTCATACTGGTGAGAAGCCTTATTCTTGTAGTATATGTAATAAAAGTTTTTCAAGGAAAGAGATTCTGAACCAACACTGTCTTGTTCATACTGGGGGAAAACGTTATTCCTGTAGCATATGTTATAAAAGTTTTTGACTAAAAGGTAGTCTGATCAAACACAGTCATGTTTGTACTGGTGAGAAGCCATATTCTCGTATATGTAATTAGAGTTTTTCACGAAAAAGTCATCTTGCTACACATGGTCATGTTCATACTGCTAAGAAGCCTTGTTGTAGTATATGTGAGTTTTTCACATAGTGTGACTCTGAATAAACACTGTCGTGTTCATACTGGGAAGAAACCTTATTCTTGTACTGCATGTAATAACATTTTGTCACTAAAAAGTAGTCTGATTAGACATAGTCGTGTTCATACTGGTGAGAAGCCTTATTCTTGTAGTATATGTTAAAAAACTTTTTCAAGAAAGAATTATCTAACTATTCACAGTCATGTTCATGCATTTTAAAAGCCATATTCATGTTTATGTTAAAGGTTTTCCTTTTTTTTCACTTAAAGTCCATCTAATTTATTGTAGTTTTATTCATACTGATGAAAAACCTCATTCTTTAAATATATAGATATTTTTTTAAAGAAAGTGTTTTTAATTTTTCATAATCTGACTTTACTGTTTGTGTAACCTTTTTGTTGTAGTATGATGGAGTAAAAGCTTTTCTCAGAAATGTCATTTGACTAAATACAGTATTGTTGATACTATTGACACACCATATTTTTGAAGTATATGGTAAAAAAATTTTTTAAATAATAGGGATCTAAATGTTTGCATTCATGTTCATGTTGGTCTTAATTTACCTTGATTATTGGATTATATTACTTTATTTACAAGCAGTTATGTTTGACTGAAATATAAATTGTTATATATTTTCTTAGCGTTAGAATGATGAGTTCAAGTTAATATGTTTTTTTTAATAAAAAAAAAATATTCTAGCAACTTTTAATTAAAGTTATTTGTGATATCTTTTATTTAATTAATCTTTTCTAACACATGTTGTGCTTATTTTTTGTTGAAGGATTTGGATATATGCACTCTGTTTTAAAAGTAGCTCTAGTATTTTTATTATTAAATAGGTTTTTTTTTCCCCTTTAAAAAAAAAGACAAGTGGTGACTTTTGGTATTATTATTTGTAATGAAAATTTCACAGAAAAAATTTAAATTATATTTGGTAAATAACATTCAGAAGTTGTCTGTCTTTTATTGTTAGGTAAAATGTAATAATCAATTGAAATTTATAATTTTTTTAAGTTTTCAATTTTTAGATATGTTACCGGCAAAGTATGAAATGATGGCATTGTATAGAATGCCGGATGTTTTCAGGCAAAGTATGAAATGTGAGAAGTATTACATACTTTCCCTAGGTATTGTATAAAATGCCAAGGTATTCTATAGAATGCCAAATGCTATTTAGGCAAAGTATGGTGAGGTTATTATGTAAATGATGTGCATGTTACTGTGAATGACCGAAATCGGTGGTTGTGGACTTTCACCGGTGAATGTTGACACTCACATAGTCGCTTCGGTGAATGTCTGAAATATTTATTACATCAGATTTGATATTAATTTATTCGTGGATGTTATTACATTTATTCGATATTTTAATACTTACTGACGATAGATTAGAAGAAACATCAGTGTACCGGGCAATGGCACTTGACCTTAAAAAAGCATCAGTGTAGGGCAGGGGTGTCAAACTCGCGGGCCGCATGCGGATCATTACAAACATGTTTGACATAATTAAAGTATTCAAATATAAACTATTTCTTTGGGAAAGGCAACTGAAAAATGAANAAGCAAAGTAAAAATATTTTGGAAATGTGAATTAGAAACGAAACCAGTATATAAAATTAAAATATACTTTATTTATAAACTATGCGGATTATTTTAAATTGTACGCTCGAAAATGTAAAATTCTAATTGGCTGAAATGGAGACCGTTTCACATTAAGCTATCAACTAGATAGTACATATTCAGGTTTATCCTACTACCGTGAGGTAAGTTGGTTATCTTGCCCCAAGGTTCTCAAACAATTCTGGGATTCGAAAGAAGAAATATGTAAGTTTTTACATACTAAAAATCAAGATACGAGCCTGTTCCCCGATTAAATATGGTTGCAAGATTTATCTTATACGGTTGATATAACCCAACACTTATCCGATTTAAATTTATTGTTGCAAGGCAAGGATCAGATCATTACAAACATGTTTGACATAATTAAAGTATTCAAATATAAACTATTTCTTTGGGAAAGGCAACTGAAAAATGAAGATTTAACGCACTTCCCAACGTGCAACAAGAACAAATCTAGTTTAGATGCTGCTGCATCGTAACAAAAGTAAGCAGAAAAAAATTTCAAATCTTAGAACAGATTTTGAAACAAGGTTTAAAGATTTTAATTCTTTGGAAGACAAATTTTGTCTGTTTTCTTCGATTTTCTCAATAAATATAGACTCAGTACCCAGTTATATGCAAATGGAAGTGATTGAGATTCAGTACTATTCAATTTTGAAGGCAAAATTCATTGAAGTGGGTGTGCTTGAATTTTACGAATATTTACCGCAAGGTTTGAAAATACTCGAAAATTCGCATATGAAATTATTTAGCATTATATACGCGAGTTTGACACGCATTACATTACGCGAGTTTGACACCCCTGCCCTACACTGATGCTTTTTTAAGGTCAAGTGCCATTGCCCGGTACTCCAAACACTGATGTTTCTTCTTATCTATCGTCAGTAAGTATTAAAATATCGAATAAGTGTAATTATATCCACGAATAAATTAATATCAAATCGGATGAAGTTTTGAATTTGTCATTTTTTAATGCCATTTATCGGAGATGTATTTTATACTTTGCTGGTTTCTCATTCGGCATTCTATAGAATGCCTAGGCAATGTGTGAAATATAAATCATTTCATACTTTGTCGGCTAACTTTATGCATTTTATACAATGCCGGATTTCATACTTTGCCGGTAACAGATGCATAAAATAACTTGTATATAACACTTAGGCTATCGGGATACATATTTCTCACAAATAAGATCAATAATATTTAACCAATTTTAAAATCTATTGAGTACTGATTCAAAGTCATATCATATATGATTACATCAAAGTTTGACTAACTTCAAAATATCTGTTAAATGCAATTTTATGTGAAACTAAAAATCCAGAACTCAAAAATAAAATTAATTTAGTCAAAGGTTTAATTAGTTAAAAATTTTACTTTTCTGAATAACGATTAGTAGTATTGAATTATAGTCTTTATATAAATAAGAGTTATTCATAGAGTTTAAATGTTATTAAGTACCATTGAGAATTTACATTAAAGAAATAGTTTGAAAATTATAATTTTTATTTATATTTTAAAGTGTTTAATTTGGAATGAACTGAGAGTTTTAAAACATTATATTTTCCAGTTTTTAAATAGTTTCTGTAACAGAGCGGGGTAGTAATAATTATACTTATGCGACATAATACAGAATGAACATTCATTCATTAGCATGGATTAAAGAAATATGAATTCTTACACAAACGAAAAGTTTTATCAAGCGGGCGTCTTAAAAGTAGCTTACACACCTTATTTGTAGTAGAGGAGTATAGAAAAGTTAGAAATTTCTAAAAGCCAGTATATTATGTTACAGAAAAGTAACAAAATTGCATTTTGATTTTCCAATTTTTTTTTTTAATTATTTTTTTTATATTTATTTTCATTTTTTTCATAGTTATTTTCAATTTATTATCTAAAAAATAGTGGTCTAAGGTTTGTTCATTATTTGTAAAAGCCAGAAGCACTGATAGCAGCTTTGAGGAATGTACTATGATGTGGAAGCATATTTTTACTAAATTAATTTCGAGCTTTTTTGTTCAATTTGTAGCAGTATTCATTTGAAAATAAAGTGCTTTGAATCATGTTTAAGGTTAATTTAGACTTTTTTTTTCTTTTTTTCCAAAAAATTACTTCTCTTGAAATTTATTTATGCTGAAAGAGGTTAACTTAATGTGCAAAAATAAATTTATGATGTTCACTAGAGGAATTAAAACATATGGATAAGGTTATACTCATGAATATCATTCTTAAGAATGAGAGTTTGTTAATTAAACAATTTCACGCTCAAATAACATTTATCTCATATTTACTTATGGCTATTGTAGGATTCAGTGTTAAGATTTAATCTCATTTAAAGTGCCATAAGACAATGCATGCAATTTATTAAAATATTAATTGCGATTAGCTTCATTATTTTTCTTTCTTAAAATTATTCATGGCAATTAATCAAAAGAAAAACACTCAACAACAAACAGCACCACATAGTCATTAAGTCACTGTTATTTGTAATTTTGTTGTTAAGAAATATTGTTTTTATGCATATAAAATGTACTTTGGAAAATGATTATTCTCATCTCCAACAAAATAGTTACATATTTTATAAAGCCTTTCTACCTTAGAAGAAGCATCAGTAATTTTTGTTTATAAAATATCGAAATTTTCAATTATTTCAAATATGTTACATTTCATTTTTTGTTGTTGTTGTGAATTTACGTCGCACTAGAGCTGCTCAATGGGCTATTGGCGACGGTCTGGGAAACATCCCGGAGAATGATCCGAAGACATGCCATCACAATTTTGATCCTCTGCGGAGGGGATGGCACCCCTGCTTCGGTAGCCCGACGACCTGCGCGCGAAGTCGAGCACCTTACGATAGCGCAGTTTAACGAGGACCAATACCGCACACCCTCGGTCCCTACGCATACTGATCCAAGTGGTCACCCACCAGCACACTGACCGTAGCCAGTGATGCTTGACTTCGGTGATCTGCTGGGAACCGTGTCTTAACGATCAGTCCTCTGCGGGACGGATCGTCTGTTTAACGATGGTCATAAAATGGACGAGAGTGGACCACGTGCACCTTGGAGCAGATAAATTTTGCATTTCTTATAATATAGTGAATACCTGTAACAAAAGGTACTATCTGTTTTAATGTGGGCCATTACAAATTTTCCACGCATCTACTAAACCAAAACTAGACAGAACAAAACCTTGTAAAAGTCACATTTAACACGTTCACGCAGGGAAAAGTGGAAATACTGGTAGAAGAACTATTTCAATATTAGATTCGGGAGGAGTTAATCTATTCTCAACAATAACAATTCACTGTAAAGAAATTTTTCAAGGCGAAGAAGCAATTCAATATAAAAATTGCATCCGTTAAAAACAATTGGTAGTTATGGATTTTTATTATTCCCGGAAAAAAACTGAAATTTATTGTTACCAATTTTGACTCCGGTGCGCTGCCAAGATGAGAAAATCTAGCGTGACCCACCGGTGGGTCACCCCGGCGTGAACGTGTTAAAAACAGAACTAAAGGGGATTAGTAACAAAATGTTTTCTTTATTATCAAATACCAATTTTTGCTCTTTTTTTTTCGATTTAGAAAAAAGAAAAAAATATATATATATAAAAGAACAGGTTATTTTTGTTAAGCCTAACAAAATCAAAAAATTGTGTGCATGTTGTTGAAACTAAAAATAAATTTAACTCACAAATTTATTTTATAAATAATTGTTATTTATTTCTCTTTTACTATCATCGTTAAATTTATTTATGAATATTTTTAAACACCTAGTACTAAAATTGTATTAATCATGAAAATATATTTCCTAAGCATAATAAATGTTATTAGATATCTGTATGATTTTGTTTAAATCTTAATAGTTTCTTCTTTTGTTAGATTACATTAAAAAATTTCCGCAATTACTGTTGTATATTTTTCGAATTTATATTTTAATTTTATTCTTATTATTCAAACAATAATTATATTTCCAAATAAATCCGCGCGTGGATGCGTTGTATGCTTGTAGCTTTCTTTTCTTGTTTGTTCACTGTGCAAGAAGTCAGATCGGATAAAAATATTTTGACGTCATTGCTGTTGACAATTAGTTAGTGAAATAGTCTAGAAAATTAAAATAAAACTTTACTGAAAAAATATACTGAAGGCTCTAAAGACAACCAGAAAATTTGAGCGCATCAAAGTAAGTTTCCTGTCAGAACCTCGAGAAAGTATTTGATTTGAGAGTCAGCCTGTAAGTAAGTGTTGTCTTATTTCAATCGTAAAAAGGTGCCCCAAAAATTCTGGGTAGTTTTCCATGTGAGGCATTTATGGATGGTGTTTTCTACACTAGGGAACGCTGCAAGCTTGGTACCGCCTAAATTTCCGAGTTACTGTTTCCGTTGTATTTTAAAGCCATTGGGCATCATTGTGTTTTGAGATTCTTGCAAACAATGTATTTGATTACTTATTACTTGTTTTTACAATGCTAACAATACTGGTGTTTACAATGCTAAAAGTGTTAACACTAACGTAAGATGGTGCACAGCTTGCAACAAGAACAAACAGTAATAAACTTAT
>NC_092209.1:67151395-67284433 GCF_043381705.1 Parasteatoda tepidariorum
AAAAAAAATTAAACATTTCTTTAGTAGTTTCATAAAATTTATCATAGTTAAATGTCTTTATAGTAATTAGCAACATATACAATATACGAAAGATATAATAAATATATTTGTTTATTTGAAAGAATTCATGAATAGGAAATTTATTTTCTATTATTGTATACATTATATTATACACTTTTTTTTCTTCATCGACATAAGTTAAAAGAAAAATAGTGATAGGTAGCATAGTTTTTTCGAATTTTTTGGAAATTTCGATTTTTTTTCTAAGCGTTTGATTCGAATAGCGTGATTCGCAATTAAGTCATGTTATTCGAATCAGTGTTTCAAATTACTAAATTCGAAATGAGATCTGAATCATTCATCCGAATCACTTGATTCGAATCACTGATCTGAATTACATGATTCGAATCACTGATCTAAATCACTTAATTCGAATCATTCATCCGAATCACTTGATTCGAATCATTCATTCGAATCACTTGATTCGAATCACTGATCTGAATAACATGATTCGAATCACTGATCTGAATCACATAATTCGAATCGCTGATCTGAATCACATTGTTCGAATCACTCAAGTGAACTGATTCTATTGATTCGAATCCATTAGATGAATCGCTTTGCCCAACTCTAATACGAATCTGCGATTCTCAACTGATTCACCCCAAATTGAGTGTGTTCGAAGACTTTTACTTCTTTAAACTCTCGTGATGTATTTCAAGGAACCAGTTTTCCGCAGGATTCGATAAATATTTTATAATATCATTGATTTGTTGTATTTTGCAGCTCTAAACCAGTGGTGCGCAAACTAGGGGTCGCGACCCCTGTGGGGGTCGCCAGAAGTTTTTTGGGGGTCGCCAAATTTTTATGAAATGCATTATCCCTGCATGCTGCATACCATACAGTGTACATATAAAGAGTGAAGCGCCATCACTCACTGTTTAATTGCAATTGGATTTCCGAAATGTCACGAAATATCGAGTCAGAAGTCATAAAACGCATACAAAATTCATCTGTATTTGCTTTACAACTGGACGAGACTACCTATATTACTGAAATATCACAACTAATTATTTACGTTAGGTTTATTTTTAATAAAGATACAACAGAAACGTTTTTATGTCGCAAAAGTTTGGAAGGAAAAACAACTGGAGAAAAAATATTCGAAGTAATAAATGAATATTTTGAAACAAAGTCCCTTACCTGGGCAAACTGTNTGGCAGTAACAATCTATGTTGTGATAGTAACAATCTATGTTGTGATAGTAACAATCTATGTTAACAGGTTCGAATAAAGGGCTCAGGGGCTTAATTCAGAAGGTGGCGCCTCATATGGTATTTAATCACTGTATGATTCATCGGCAAGCTCTTGTATCGTATTTAATATATATTGTAAAACTAAATTGTAAAACTAAATATTGTAAAACTAAAGTAATGATTAATCGATAAAACCAACGATGATAGCCAATTCTAACTTATCTTCCACCTTCAGCTATAAATGAAGCCTCAATCACATAAATGAAAATACAGAGCTGTAAGCGAAAACAAAGAGCTCGTCGCACTCATCTAAAAATCAATAGAAGTGTCATTCTCTTTTTGCGATGAAGTTTGTCTGATGTTATAATCTGTATTAAAATATTTCTTTTCACTAAATGATCTGTTTATTTACGATTATAATTTAATTTCATCATTTAAAAGGCTATTTCCATGCGGATCTAATTCATATGTTAGCAGTAACAATCTATGTTGTGATACTAACAGTAAATACTATCTGAGCAATGTGTGTCACAGTTGCAATTATGTTCTGACAGAAAAATATTTACACATATGGAAATTTAATGTTTTTAGTTTGTGTGTTTATAAGTTTCCAAGTGTAGTTCATAATTATACTTTTTTATTGTAAAACATATAGCTTTTGTTCTAAAAAGTGTACAAAAGGAAGTAGTTTCGTTTAATTGTTTTAAGTTCATAATATGGAAATAATTTTTTAAGCAGTCATTGGGATAAATTAATATTATGCATGATAGAACATTGATATAAAAATTGGCAATTAAAGTTTTTTTTACATTTTAATACATAATGTTAAACCTTTTAAGTGTGTGAAAGTGAAAAAAAATTTTTTTTGTTGTTGCTTTTCTTAATTTATAATGAACTATCTTTCTGCAGTGTCTGTGTGAATAAATCACTAATAAAATCTAATTTTATGTTCCTTTTTATAATATGTCTTCCTAATAACATTTTACACTATATCTAAAACTGCATTTATTCATAGCATATCGAATATAATTGAATCTAATACATAATGTTGTACATTGTTTCTGCAGTTTTTTTTTGTGATAAATAAACATAAAGTGAAATAATTTAGTTTTGAATTTTGGTAATTTCAACAAAAGAGAAATATTAAAGTAGTTTCTGAAAAATGGAAAATATTTACATCTCAATATAATTTAAATTAATGTTTTCACAGATGCATCTATTAATAAATCATATGCCTGCTGTAAGGTGATCATATTTCTACAGTATTATATTTTACTTAAAGATTTATTTAAAGTAAGTGACTTGATGCAGCATGTTCTTTTTTGTATCATATGTTATTAAGGGCTGAATTTATTTCAGAATAAGTATCATCCTGTAAGTAAACCTTTTTCTTGTTATTCTAACAAGAGATTTTCAGGAAAAAGTCTGACAAAACACTAAAATTCATACTGGTAAAAAATCTTAATTCTTGTAGTATATAAAATAAGAGTTTTTCACCAAAAAAGTAATCTGACAAAACATAGTCGTGCTCATACTGGTGAGAAGCTTTTTTCTTGTAGAATATGCAATAAGATTTTTTCTTGAAGTGAGCTTCTGATTAAACACAGTTGTGTTCATACTGGGGAAAAACCTTCTAGTAGTATATGTAATAAGAGTCTTTCAGAAAAACGTAATATGACTAAACACAGTCGTACTGATACTGGTGACAAACCTTATTCTTGCAGTTTATGTAATAAAAGTTTTTCACTAAAAGGTAGTCTGAAAAAACACAGCCGTGTTCATACTGGTGAGAAACCTTATTCTTGTAGTATATGTAATGAAATTTTTTCACAAAAAGGTAATCTCACTAGACACAATCGTGTTCATACTGGTGAGAAGCCTTATTCTTGTAGTATATGTGATAAAAGATTTTCACTAAAAGATAGTCTGAAAATACACGGTCGCGTTCATACTGGTGAGAAGCCTTATTCTTGTAGTATATGTAATAAGAGTTTTTCAGAAAGAGGGACTCTGAATAGACACTGTATTGTTCATACTGGTGGGAAGCCTTATTCTTGTAGTGTATGTAATAAAAAATTTTCACAAAAAAGAGATCTCACTGCACACAATAGTGTTCATACTAGTGAGAAGCCTGATTCTTGAAGTATATGTAATGAAATTTTTTCACTAAAAAAAATGTCTGACCAATTCAGTCTTGTTCACACTGGTGAGAAACCTTATTCTTGTAGTATATGTAATAAGAGTTTTTCAGAATGAGGGACTCTGAATAGACACTGTATTGTTCATACTGGTGAGAAGACTTACTCTTGTAGTATATGTAATAAGAGTTTTTCTCGATGTGAGCATCTGAATAAACACAGTATTGTTCATACTGGTGAGAGGCCTTATTCTGTAGTATATGTTATAAGAGTTTATCACAAAAAGGTAGTCTGACAGAACACAGTTGTGTTCATTCTGGTGAGAAGCCTTTTTCTTGTAGTTACATGTAATATAAGTTTTTAACTAAAATGTAGTCTGAAAAAAACAAAACAAAACAGTTGTGTTCATTTTAGTATATGTAATAAAAGATTTTTACTAAAATGTAGTCTGATCAAACACAGTCGTGTTCATACTGGTGAGATGCCATATTCTTGTAGTATATGTAATAAGAGTTTTTCAGAAAGAGTGTAACTGAATGAACACTGTCATGTTCATACTGGGGAGAAACCTTATTCTTGAAGTACATGTAATAAAAGTTTTTCACTAAAAGGTAGTTTGAGAAAACAGTCGTGTCCATCCTGGTGAGAAGCTTTATTTTTTTATTTCATATAATAAGAGTTTCCCACAAAATGTAATCTTACGAATCACAAGCGTGCTCATACTGGTGAGAAACCTTTTTCTTGTAGTATATGCAATAAGATTTTTTCATTAAGAGGTAGTTTGACTCAACATAGTCATCTTCATAGTGATGAGAAACCTTACTCATGTAGTATATGTAAATGTATTACATAAAGCTTTTTCAAGAAAGAATTATCTCACTAGTCTGGGTCATGTTCCCACTATTTAAAAGCCATTTTCTTGTTAATAAAAGGTTTTTTTTTCACTTAAGGTCCATCTAATTTATTATAGTTTTATTCATACTGATCAAAAACCTCATTCTTTTAATATATTTAAAAGAAAAAGAGATTTTAAATTTTCAAAAGCTGACTTCACTGTGTTTTCTCTGGTAAGAAACCTTTTTGTTGTAGTATAATGGAATAAGAGCTTTTCTCAGAAATGTCATTTGACTAAATATAGTATTGTTGATACTATTGATACACCATATTTTAGAAGTATATGATAAAATAGTTTTTTAAATAATAGGGATCTAAATGTTTGCATTCATGTTCATGTTGGTTTTTTTCAATGAAAAAAAAATTCTAGCAACTTTTAATTAAAATTACTTGTAATATATTTTATTTAATAAATCTTACTAACACATATTGTACAATTACTTTTATAAAAGTAGCTCTTTAAATTTTATTACTAAATGCTTTTTTTTTTTAAAAAAAAGGCAAGTAGTGAAAAACCTAAATTAATGTCTAAAATTACTTTTGGTATTAATATTTGTAATAAAAATTTCACTAATTGAGAACAAATTTTAGTTATATTAGATAAATAAGATTAAGAAGTATAAATAAGATTAAGAAGTTGTCTGTCTTTTATTGCTAGGTAAATGTTAATTATCAATTGAAATTTATAATTTTTTAAAGTTTTCAATTTTTGCATATTAGCAAGAAATAGTTATTAAATATGATTTTTTAGTCATTTTGTTTAGATACATAAAACAACTTGTATATAACACTTAGGCTACATTTTCTCACAAAACAGACCAATAATATTTAACAAATTTTAAAATCTATTGAGCACTAACGTACTGATTTAAAATCTCTCATAATATGATTACATCAAAGTTTGACTAACTTCAAAATATCTGTAAAATGCAATTTTATTCGTAACCACCAAAAATCCAGTCTCAAAAATAACAAAAATTTAGTCAAAGATTTAATTAGTCAAAAATTTAATTTTTCTGAATAATGATTAGTAGTATTGAATTATAGTCTTTACATAAATTAGAGTTATTCATAGAGTTAAAATATTATAACATAGCATTGAAAATTTACATTAAAGAAATAGTTTGAAAATTATAATTTTGATTTATATTTTAAAGTGTTTAATTTGGAATGAATTGAGAGTTTTAAAACATTAACATATTTTCTAGTTATTAAATAGTTTCTGTAACAATAGGCTTGGTGTAATATGGTCATAACTTATGACCATTATTACACCAAGCCTTTTAATTGATCCTAGAATGATAAGTGTTGATAAGAACCTGATGATAGTACAATAATCCACTTAGCTATTCTCTCAGTCAGCTTGAGAAGAAATATGTGTTTTTGTGTGAGATTCATTCCTCTCCATGTAACGCAAATACGAGTTATTTCCATTAAAAAGTTCACCATAAAGACGATTTTCTCCCAATACTTGACCCAGACGTTCCCTTGTCTTCTGGATTGGGTTCAAAATTACAAGGCTACGGGGTTGGACATTAACAGTCATAAACCCCAAAAATTGGAACAGCTGTTCAACGACAGTTATAAAAACCCGGCAACAAAAACCTGATTGAAGATTTTATATAAAATAATTGAAGCAATATTTTGGTTTTTTTGTCCACTTGATTAAAATATATAAGAAAATTTTTTTTAAATAAATAAATAAAATTTTGTAAAAATAAATTATGTGTTAATACAATTTAAGATATGAAAACACTGTTAAATTGAGTTACATCACAAGAGAAAGAACACATGGTAGTTATTTTATGAGCAGATATTAAGTAAAAAATTACTAAGTTAACTAATTTTCATTGCAACTGTAACTGAACGGCATGTGGGGTTTAATGACGTAATTTTCAAAATAAATAAATAAATAAATTATGATGAAAGTACTTCCAATGAACAGGATGTGTGGAATGTTTTAAGTACTAAGTTAATAATTTCCTCAGTTAGTTCAACAATTCTTAATTCTTTTAATATTTTTTTTCAGTAATTAACTTATAAAGAGAAATTTAGTTTTAAATGAACATTTTTAAACTTAAAGTTTGATTCTGAGAAAGAGATCATTCTATTCTAAAGAGAATAATGATTCTACCTAACTTGAGTGTTTTGACTTATACTATTTTTCATAATAAACAAAATCAATTTTATTGATATTTCTTAACCATAGACTTTGACAAAAATAAATAAATACAAAAGAGGAAAATTTTTCAGTAAACAACAGTTTATTGCAAAATAAAAAATCACAAAATATAAAAACTTAATGTCAATATTAAGATACTTACTGTTTTTGATCATTTGAATTATCAGTTGAAATATATTTTGAATGAAAAAGTCAACAATTAATCAAGTCTAAATAAATGTAAACTTTATAAAATTTTTAGCTATTACTATGGTAAAACATATGTTGTTTGAAATTATCATTATCAATAATTTTTTTGTACAAAAACATAGTACACCAGACTTTTGTGAATTAGTTTTGTAAATTCTTTAATAACTAAACATTTATGCAAAATGCCAATTTTTTTAATTAGGAAAATAAATTATTTTGCAAATGATTCCATAAGTATAAATCGTCTTTATAAAAAAGAAAATAAATCAAATAATTACAAGAATTTCGTCTATTAGCTTATCGCATAAAATAGCTCATTAACATGAAGAGACCTTTATGGGTAATAATTTACCTATGACAGTGTTTTGTAATTAAATTTTAAGTCTGCTGTGTATTTGTTATTAGTATAAATACATTAGTAGTTTCATGACTAAGCAGTAAACTTTCGAATATTCAAAAATTTTAGTTAACAATAATATGCTACACTTAAGTTTTAAGCATTAAAAGAAAAAAATAAATACTCTTAACCAAATTTACACAAATATAGATTGCTCTCCTTTAAAGTAGCCTTGTTTTTATTTAAATATTAGCTTTTGTTATAAGTTACTTTCTTATATTTTATTTGCTTAATTTTTTACCGCAATCTATTTTTGATAATTTCATTTAGAAAATTTACTTAATAAATTTCTCAACATATCAGATGATTTTTATTTTTTCTGACAATTTATCCCTGAATATTAAATATTTGGGTGTTTACTGTATATATATGAGTATACACGCAAAAAAGAATATTAATATAAAAAATAACAAATAAAATAAATACTTAAAATTTAATCATAAAGATTCTAGACATATAGTTAACAAGATATAAAATATTTAAATAAAAAACTCTTTATACACAAAATTACAATCAAACTTAAGATATGTAATAAATTGATATAAACTAATTAAGTAATCAAACAATCATTAAACATAAAATAATACTAACATGACTTAAAATTGAAAGTATACCCAAAAGCACTAACACATTCTATTTGCAAATCCTACAGTTCAACAAGGCATAGATATTTTCAGGAAGTTGCTAAAATACTGCTTTAAATCAATATGCAACATAAACTAATTTCAATTTTAGGAAAAAACCCCATTTCTTTTAGGATTTTTACTCTGAGAATTAGTTTTAAATATAAAATCTTAGTAGAAAAATTTACAGTACAAAAATGAAAGAAAAGATACTAAAACAATAGAAAAATTTAAGACTTCAATTATTGAACACCATTTTACTGATTGAATGCTGCAATTAAAACATAAAATAGAAGAGAAATTATATATATATATATTTGTTTCCATTTATCATATGAAATATATTTGAAATATTTTTCCACATAGAATATACTTTCAATAAAATTTTAATGATTCCCAATAACATTCTTAATAATCTCTCTAAATTAATATGGTTAATAATGATATTATAAACAAAAACTTGAATTGACAGTGTGTCTTAAAGCATAAAGGATTGCGTGAATTGTGATCTTTGAACAAGAATAAGTCATAGATTGGGACATTTTTACTCCTAATGAGTCCTACATACATTGCCTGGCAAAAAATGATTTAAAAGCCAATCTGCCACTGATTCAACTAAAAAGTTTTGCAACACTAATACATATATAGAATATTTTTATTTAGACTTTGTGTCTAAATAGAGTAAGAAATTAATGGTTATAATTATATATAAACTTAAAAGTTTTCTTACTTTTGGTACTAAAAAAATGGCATTCTATTTTGACCCACTATTTTTTGCTTAAATCTAATATTAAAAAAAAAAATGCTACTGAATCTTTCAATATCTTTGGTAATAGTACAAAATGTAAAATATAGTTTTTTATGTAATAAAAAGTTTCCTTTAAAAATTTATTTTAATTAATGCATTTCATACTTATTATAACCTTAATAACATCCAATTTCTTTAATATCAACTTATTTTAAACAATTTATTTAATTAAAATTTTTGACAAACTTTACTATTATTTTTTCACAGCAAGATAAATCCACATATACATGCATAGATTACATGAATGGACATTATTATCCGACTAGTAACAAGAGGATATTCATATTTTACCTAAAATCTATACATTACTACTCAATAGGTATTTAATGAGAAATCTATAAATACCTAGAGAAACAGCAATTTTTATTTTTGTTTACTGCAGTGAATTTTAGATGGTTGTAAATTTAACAGGATATAAATGGGGCTGTGAGGGGAAATGAAATCCCTAAAAAACTCAATTGAAAAATACAATCTGTCAGAAACTTAATAAATCTTTTCTTATAACATAAGACTTAGGATATAATTGGCTATTCCATTAGAAGATATTAAAAAGGAATGAATAAAATAAATTTCAATATTTTATAATTTTTAAAAACTTCTGCTTGTAAAAACTATTTTGAAAGAAAAAATTTTAATTCATTTTTTTACAGTACATACTTTTAAATTATAAGTATTTTAAGTTCAGATAGGGGGATAAAAGTCTGGAAAATAAAGACTGCTGAAGGGCAATGCTGTTAGCATTGCCTACATGTTGCTGGTCACCAAATAGTCGATCCTTAATCACTATGACCCCTTTGCCCACAATGGGCTGTTGTGGAAATGCTTAACATTTCTTTTTAAAAATTAAACACTCAATGCCGAGAAGTCAAACGTATTTAGAATCTTTTCAATTGTAAAATCACTCTTAAAATACGACATATATTTGATAATCAGTAAAATGAGTAGACAGGCACATTATTTATATAGAAAGTGTTTTGTAATGTAACATTAAAAACTAAGAATTCAAATTAAGTAGTAACAATTTTTTAAGCTTATAAGCAAGAAGAAATAAAATACAACTAAAAATATTGTTCAGGAATGCAACAGTTCTCATTTTTCTTGTTGAAAGGAAATTAGTAAATGAAGTGATTAGGAAATTTGATATTATAAACAGGTGGTGCTAAGGGTGTTTGCCTGTCTCCTTCTCTGCTAGTTGGATGAGGCGAATTCGGCCTTGATGAGATATCAACAGCAGCAGGACTTCTTCCGAATATTTCGTTAAGCTTGTTTTGGAGGTCAACAGTCTGGAAAAGACCAACTAAATTTTACTCTATACTTTAAAGCTATAAACAATAATAGACAGTACAAGAAATTTAACTTAAACAAATCCAGATAAAGGATATAGAAATCTAGATAAAGAATAAAAAAATATAGAAATTCAATTTTGAAGAATTCATCATTTCAGCCAATAAAGATTCACATATTAGAAGTGCGGACAACGCTAAAGTTAAACCTATTCTAGTTTTTTTTTTTAAAAAATTCAGCAATGCAGAATAAGTTTCATAACATTCCTTTCAGATAAAAACATACGAGTTAACATAAGTTCTGTAATTATTTCTTATGCGGGCCTATATTTTCTATTCCATTTCGATGGATTTCATATTTTAGTAAAAGAGTTTCAAAATTAGGATATCATGTAAAAAAAGTTGTAGATAAAATGTCAATTTTTCCCCCAACAACGGACTATCAATAAATCATTTACAGTGTTTTCAATTTTGTAATTGTAATTACTTTTATTTGGAGAGTCAGCTATTACTTAGAGATTGCAGCAGTAAGAGTAAGAGATTCAAAATTTTTAGAAATACATGCACAGCAAAAGAAAAAGTTCAATCATATCTGCATCAAGAATACTTGTACAAGGGAAACTTTATAGTGTTTAACAGTAGATTATTTTGCAGGGATGTGATTCTTCCGCGAATTAGCGGATTTCCGCTTTTTTTCCCCAGGTTTTTCCATTTTTTCAGCTGAAATTATTTTTTTTTGCACAAGTTAAAATATTTTATGAGGAATTAAATTTTCCGCGTAGCGAAAGTATTGAAGTCCTCATTCCTCCCTCAAACATTGATTTTCATATTTACCTGATTTAAAAGTTTAACGTTGCGATTCTTAATCAGGCGATTTAAATGTCGTACATTGCGATTCTTATATACGAGATTTAAAAATCCAATATCGCGATTTGTAATTAGGTACCCGCTTTTAAAACCCTATGTAGCGATTTGTATTTGTTAGACAAATAATAGAAGTTAAAAGGTATGAGGTTCGATTTTCCGTCGTCGATCTCATGCATTCAACTTGCGTCGGTGACGTCATGGTCTGCGGGGATCGGCCAGTTTATTTTCATTTGCTGTTGGTCGTTCTTGCGTGGATCATGACGTCACCTGCTATCTGTATTTAAGCTTCTGTTGAAGCAGATCATTTGGAGTATTCTTTCTTTTCGTCACTCTGTTTGTGACATTCTTTATTACTAATGTTTTTAAATAAACTCATTTATTCAGAAACTTCGTTTCTCTTTTATTGTTGACATGACAAATATGATATTCTGCGAGAATCTCGGCTGTCAGTATTCACACGAGATTTTGTTTCGTTCGTTTTTGAGGTTGTAATATCAAACATCGATTTTCCTATCTATACGTGCTTTAAAAATTAAGACAGTAGGACTCGTATTTGCGCTATTTAAAAATTACGCATCGTGATTCGTATTTATGTGACCTAAAAATTACTCATCATGATTTGTATTTTCGCATTTTTTAAATTCGATATAGAGTTTCATATTCACGTGATTTAAAAGCCTGATTTCGGGATTCATATTCTCTTAATTTAAAATCATGCATGTGATTCATATTTATATATTCATGCAATTTTTTTTAATATTAATCATCGGGATTTATAATCACATGGTTTACAAGTTTAAAAATTGCATTTTTTTGTCAAATTTTTGTGTGTATACATATATATATATTTATATTCATTCTTGAATTTCCTTTTTTTTACTTTCCAACTACTCTCATCCCCGATTTTGTTAAATAATCTGCTGTCAAATGTATGGCAATAAAACTAAAAGTTCAAGTAAAAAAGCAATTAGTATAAACTCTGGATTAACCAATATTCCGTTGACATTGTGGCATTCTCCCAAAATGTTTAGAAACACACCCAAAGATCTTGTTTAGGTCTTTTAAAAATTATTGAAACAATTATTTAGTATTATTATAATTAAGAACATAAAATTTGAATCATAGTAAAAATGTAATTAAGTTAAACCAATCATGTTTTATTCTTATTTATTTATTTTCTCATAGTCATCAATATTGGCAAGAAAGATTAATTATTCAACTCTATACATAATTCTTAAATTATTCATTTCAAATTTCACTTAATTATTTATTATAATATTAAATATTTTTGGATCTTTTTTTCGTACAAAAATGCTCTAATTCATTTTGCTAGAGTTACATAATTATAACTTAAAATATTAACTTTGTTTTATTTTATAAATAACACTCCTTTTGATTTTGAGCATTCTGAACATTAAACTTTCATTTCATTTTATATAGTAATGAATATTCAATAAAAAATAATTTAATAAAACATTCTTGTGTAGCAAAGTGATTTTTGGTTGCAGGTAAAAGAATTGGGTAACATTAGGTAGAATATTTTTATAAGTAGGTACCTGCTGTTCAGCTTTAGCTACAAGATCCTCAAAGGCGGCAGTTCTGAACTCTTCAATGACTCGCAAACGACGCTCATCTTCAGCTTGTCTCTTCGCAGTAGGCGATTCAGCAAGCATTCTTTTGAGAGATTCAACAGTTATTTCTTCCTCAGGATGCCTCTGCAGAAAGCATTTGCAAGTTATACATTAATTTAGACTTTTTTTCTTAATTCTAAATCCAATTATGGCAGATTTTTTTTCCTCCAATTTCAACAAATAATATTGTTTACATTAAAGTTTCCTTTTGTTATTAATGGTAAGATTATATATTTTTTTTGATGCATTTAATTATAAATATAATTTCAATTAATTCAAAAAAAGTTTTCTGTAATTTGTCTAACCATTCTAACTAATATATGCATATGCATCAGTTAATTTTATTATATGACTGCACCATGTTGTTGCAGCAAACAGTGTTTGTTTTAGAAGCTTTGTTTTACACCATTTCTTAGATTGAAGCAGCATCTGTTAACTCACTTAGTCTTTAATTTTAACACACACAGAGAGATCAGCAAAAGCTGGCTTTCTAAACTGAATGCAGCTCATTGCACATTTTTATTCTTTTCCGTTTCTTGTTATTGATCTATTAATTATTTATTGGAACACCCGAGAGTTGTGTAAAATTTTAATAAATGTAATGATTGAGAGGGAAATTATTATTGTGACTAGCTTTGAGAATAATAAACTATGCAACAGCATATAAGAAAAGTTTCATACTCTAATAAAATGCACTAATTATTTCAGAAATATATAATCTACATGTAAACAGTTGAGGTTCAAATGAAGATAGCAATGTTTTCACACTTTAAAATAAGATGATTGAGAAAAGATTTATAAATTTTTAAGTAATTGTGTCATTATTTTTTTGTATTTATAAATTTTTTCAACTTGCACATTCAGTATTTAATTTACAAAAATGACGAAACTCGATACAAGAATGTAAGAGTATAGGAATAATAATTAATTTACATAATATATAAAAGAATATCAATAGAACTTAATTTATAAACGAAGAATGTAATTACATTAAATATGGTGTGCAAGTACATTTCATTTATCGAAGAATATTTTACAAAAATTTGATTGAATAATAATCAAAATATGTCATTTCAGTTGAATATGTTTGATTAAATTGATACATAACTTAAATAA
This sequence comes from Parasteatoda tepidariorum, assembly GCF_043381705.1. NCBI lineage: Eukaryota > Metazoa > Arthropoda > Arachnida > Araneae > Theridiidae > Parasteatoda > Parasteatoda tepidariorum. The sequence goes on from NC_092209.1 coordinate 67,164,780, forward strand.
GGTATCGATTAAGTAAAATAAAATATAAATTTTATAAATGCATCATTTCTATTCTAATCCTTTTTTTTAATAGTCAAAGTTGATCAAAATAAAATAATCAAAATATAGAATCTATAAATTATTATAATTTTTAAAACTGTGAGCCTATATGGTGTTTGCTAACCACAAATGTACTACTTGTTTTGGTTCTCTAAGAATCACTTACTCTAGGAATGCCAGGTGAAGAGTTTACGCTATCAACTTCAACGCTAATAGAGTTCAGATCACTAACGCTTCGAGTTACAGTGACTTGACCTGTTAAGTAAAAAGGTTTTTAATTTTAGATTGAAATATATAACAATATGGTTTGCAATATTTAAATGAAAAATATAGCAGGACACTTTGCACTTATCAAAGACGTTTTGCAGTTACTTTTTGAAAGCAAAAACCTCTTAAATAAAACATAGTATGCTGAAAGGGTCTGATAAAAAACAAACAAAGCACCTTTAACAAAACTTTACATAACTCAAAATTATAATTTATACTATCTTACCCACTCGTCGAGGAATATAGGGTGTAAGTAAACGGGTTGTATCATGCCCACTGTTTCGCAAGGCTTCAGCTATGATTGTCTTATCAAATAAAAGGGATTCATCAATGTTGTCAGGAATAGAATTGAACAAACCAAAGGTAAGAGAGTCATCTGGAAGTAGCTGAGGAGCTTTTTCTAAACGATTTTTTATAATCTAAAGTAAAAGAATGTAATTCAGATTACAATCAAGAAAATAGCATATTAAATTTATGTAACTAATTCTGATTAAAATTGCATTAGAAGAAAAAGTATTAAATTCAATGTGGTAAAATTTAATCAAAATTAAACAAGGCAATTGGCAAGAAAACTATATATACTAAGCACAGGGATGCTAGTTATACAGTGCAGTTCTTATGGATTTTTAATATTATATCTACTTTTAAAATGCATATTGAAATGTTTAAATAATATTATATGGGGTATTTTTTTCCCTTCTAGATAATAAGCTTGCATCAGTGTATTAAATTACATAACAATTAGATTGGATTGAATAAAAATACATTTTTTAAAAAATAATATTCATTTGAGAATAATTCTATAGGTAATATATTTCTTTTTTGTGTTCTTATTACTATTTCTTTCAAATGCCTACTAGCCTTTAGCTGCAATAATAAAACACGCCGTTTTATATAATTGAAAATGATAAAAAGAACGATGTTTTCAAAATACTGTAGTTAAATACATAGAATTTTCACGATACCTTCCTTCTGATAATGATTTTTTGTAAAACATACCTTCAACCATAATAAACATATTTAATGGATAATAACTTAGCTTATTGCCAATTATTTTTTGTAATATTTCACATCAAAACTGGAAGATATTTCCCAATTACCCTGTGGTAACTTAAAATGTTTTTTTTCCTTCTTTTTTTGTGACAATAATTTTTGTTTAAATCCTTTGCAACTTTCTGCAGTATCTTGATATGAGAATAAAATGTAAAAAAATATTTTTTTACTCATATAACATACAATGAATAGAATTTTAACATGAGCTTAGGAATTAACAATATTAAAATTAAGTAACAGAACTTTTACATCCTAAATTTAAGATGAAACACACGTGTTTTTGTATCTCATGCATAGACTTCAGCACGCACGGAACTAGCTAATGGTAATTTAACTTACATTTCAAAACACACTAAGTCAACCATAGATACAAAATACTAATTAGTTTAAAATAGTTCCAATGATTATTCCACAAATGAATTTTATAAACAGTTTCAAGTTTGCAGGACTCAAAATTAATGATCTGAGACCACTAAAATCTGACTTAAACTACTATAAAATAATTATCAGGGGTCTTCCAAAGCAGACATCAATGCTGTCGTAGTTTTATGTTGTTTGTTTTTATGTTTTAGTCTTAGCTTCGGCTGAAAACTGCATATTTCATCACAATCGTGACAATACACACTCTCTGCATTGTAAATGTTCATTTAAATGTACTTTATAATATTGTTATTTTTAAAAGTAATATATTTTAGTTACCAATCCTTTGAACCAGTGACTAAATTTTTTAAATTTCTACCCTTGCATAAGAAACAGAGAATGAAGATTTTCAGAAAGTGAATGCTTTTCTAAAACTCAAAGGTAAGTAGTTATTTTACTTCAAAAATTAGAAGAATTTAACGATTGATTAAAATACTAAGATATGAATTCATATCACAGTCAGATCTCGATATAAGGTCACTTTTCCAAAGTCCCGGCTCACTGAATAGGAATTCTTTGTTACAGAATATCAGATATATGGTCAAGTTTTAAATATCATTATCGCTTATAAGGTCATTTTTATCAGAGGCGAGGGAAACTCTTTTCCAACAAAAGCCTATTTAACTTCCTTACAAGGTAATTACCCCTCTCTAGGAAAATGTTGCAGCCAACGAACAAGCTACAATTTCTGAAATTGTTTCAGTGAGGACAATGACAGCGATCCTGAGACTGTGACTGTAACCCAAGTGGAAGCCTTTAATGCAATAAATGGCATACTAATTTTTTTTACAAGCCATGAGGGAGTTGAGGAACATTTCAAGTTACAAAATCTAGAAAATATTGTTCAAAAAATAAAACCAAAAACGAGACAGACCTGCATAAATTATTATTTTAAAGAACGTAAGATGTAATGTATGTATGTACATGTTGAGAAAATTTGTAAATAGCTTTATTTTAAATTAAAAAATTTTAAAAATCTAACTTTCTTTAATTTTTTATTAATTCTGCTAAAATTTATTGACTTAAATATTTAATATATGGACGATCGTTTTCGTTTATATTACCATTTAAAAAAAAATCGTAATGTGTACTATTTATGAACCGCTAATGAATCAGTTAAAAGGTCACCCCGCTTATAAGGCCACTTTTGCGATGTCTCTTAGGGTGATCTTATAGCGAGGTCTGACTGTATTTGTGCCACAAATTTATTCATTAAAGTTAACATGTTCTGCTAAAGCACAGTTAAAAAATACTTGCTTGATCAATATGGGAACAGAAGAGGGGAATTGCTGTAAGCTGTCCTAAGAAATAGAGAAATCCCGCCACTAAAATATGCATTGCACAGTGTTGACCAGATGACAGCAGAGATGATTTTGCAGGCAAATCCTTATAAAAATAAAATGAAAAAAAGCATGTAATTGTGAAATTTGAAAAAAAAAATGTGTTCAATAGCTTTTTGATTTAAAGTATTTCTGTAATAAGATTAACTAACAACTTTTTTTAAAACAAAAATTTACAATTTTTAAAGCCCATTAAAAACATCAATTTTTAGCTTCTTTATATTATAAACACTTTTCACTAATAAAAAAAAAATTTAAATTACAAAAATACTATTATACAAAAAAAATGATAGCAAATATTTGTAAAATAAGTAAAATTAATAGCTTTTACTTTAAATGTACTTTTGTATTAAGATAAGCTAAAAATTTTTGCTACAAAAATCTACTGATAATTATTAAATAAAAGCATGAATTTTAAGCTTTTATATTATGAACACATTTTGCTTAAAAAAATGTAAAACTGTAAACTCTTAAAGTATAATAATAATTATATAAGTTATCTCAAGTTATTGTATAAGTTATCTCAATAAAATTCTAAGTATTTAATTTATTCAAAAAAAGCTGTGATAAAAGAAATTTCATTTTATCTTTAGTAATTATAAACTAAGATGAAGAAATCAAGACACTCTGAAAGGTCATAAAATTTAAATGATTATTGCACAGTAAAAATTTGACCCTATTAAGATATCTCAGTAAGTAATAAGTGATCTTTATATGTGCTCTATATTTAAAAAAAAATAATTTAACAGTATTGTTAAATAAATATTGCTGATAACTTGTATTCAGAAGACCACTTCAGATTATCAATTCAGTGAAATGAAAAATTCTTTTTACTTAAAAAAATCCATTCATGAAATTTCTATAGAAGCCATAACTTGTGAAGTTATGGCTTTTATAGAAATTCCAATATAATATGCAATCATAATTTGTATATTATAAATTTAATTCTAATCATACAATGCAACTTATAAAACTTAATTTTAATCATAATTGGAAATTCAAAAAATTTAATTCGAATCATAATTTGTAACTTATAATTCTAACCTTATGGCAATGTTTAATTGCAGAAGGGAATGTTAATTTTCTTACAAGTAAAATTTTACAAATATCTTACCTGAATTGCGAAAATTAAGCGAATTAACTCAATAAGAACATCACTGTCAGTTCCAAATTCAACACAGATTAAAGCTAAAGTAACATAAATGGCATCAAAATTTTCAGCTGTATTGTTGGCTAATTGCACATTTTCATACATGTGCATCAATACATCAGGACCATTCTTTTTAAAGAACATGGTGTCTTGCCTTGAGCACTTTTCAATCTTTATTTCCGGCAATGGCCCAGATATACTGTAACAGAATAATATAACTTTAGCTAATCATTTAGTAACAGGTGTCAATAAAATTCTTGTACAGCCATAGAAAACTAAGTTTATATTATAATTATTGCCATATCTATTTTACATAAAACACAAATGTGGATATTAGCACAAAACGATGAAATTTCTATTCTCACATTGGTAATGAAACAAACTAAGTTACAAATTAGGTAGAAATGAAAGGAAAAAAACAAATAATTCATGGTAACACTTTGTTTCATATTTTTATTTTAATTATGTTTATTAATTTAAGAAGGTAATATAAAAATTTAGAGCAATATTTTAGTTACAATGATACTTAATAATGAATGCAGGAGCAAAATACGTTTTATCAATGGCGATTGGCTAGACATAAATAACTCATTGGTTTAACCAAAACTTCTTTTTAACTCTAGTATATTAACTCCATTTTTATCAACTTAGTCACTATCATTTTCTTCATATTTTTTCTTTTTAGTTTTTATACATTTTAATGAACAATTTGTTCTAAGTGAATGTATGCAAATCAAATTAGACTGCATATAAATTGAATGAAATGTAGCTCAACAATTTTACAGGATTTTTTTTGTTGCATATTTTCATAAATTCATTTTAAAAAGAGTAGCAGCAAACTTAGAAAGCTAAATAAAATACACATAAATGCAATGAGTAAGCAAAGGGAACTCAAACTGCAAAGCAATTTCTTAACCAGCAGGGATAGTATAAAACAAAACTAGCTTTGAAGAGTCAACATAGAGCCGAATATCGCAGAGGTAATAGAGATATCCAGGGTGCCTAGCCAAATCTTTCAGCAAAAAATAAGTACTTTTTAAGCAGTACATACATTAACAAATTGAAAAATAATTTTCCAAGACTTTGCATGATCATGAGAAAATAACTAGTTTCTGACAAAGAACTCTTTTCTTGATTATATTAGCCGTCATAAAATGATCAAGAGAATTTTCGGCTCGATATCAGTAGGGTGGAAAATGAAGTCTGAAATTGAGAATATCTTGCAAAATGCATCAGAGTTGCACATGAGAATTATCTTGCCGAACCAAGCTCAGTAGACACACATACAGACTCTCAAGTATTTCACCAAACATGTAAAATGATTAGTGCTTTCATACGCTATGGATCGACGGTACTACGAAATGATTTGTGAAAACGTTTAATAGAACAATGTGAAAAGCACGATGAAAAAGGCACCTTCAAAGGCTTTTAAGTAACGAAAATAAGCACTTTTTCAAAATGCTACGCACCATGGGTATCCACTAAGTTTAAAACAACTAACTTTTTGGTCAAAAACTTAATTTTTTCCATGGAAAATAACAAAATAAGATTTAAATTATAACAAATGGTTTAATCACCCAACTCTTTCCAAAACCTAAAAATTGTAATGTGATTTTGAGTATATTTTGAAATTATATAATGACACATAAACACCAATAAAGTTATAAGATTGAATGTAATATGACATAAGCCAATAAAAAAAAATATACAAAGTGCAAGAAATATGTTCATAAAATAATTTATATTTTGTACACAAAGAATAAAGAAAACAAACATGTTTACCATAATTTTGTAAGAATTGCTAAATAATCATGACGATCAAGCAATGTATGAAGAATTTGTTGAACAACTAATCTCACAGATGTATCAGAAGCTAATGACATCTGCAGCAAGGGTTGAAGAAAAGCTGAAGGAAATGCCTGAGACATTTGAACTGTACTGTATTTTGTTCCAACCTAGAAGTAGGAAAAATAAAAATACTCTATAACTTCATTGAAATTTAACAGCAAAATTTAACATTTGTTATCTTTGAGATGTTAAAGTTCTGAGGCATTAACGGTACTGTGAAATGCTTTGTTATCTGGGATCAATAAAATTGACTTAGCTGCAGTTTTTGAATAATTTTTTTTATGCTGATCTCTTAATCAAAAAGTCTTTTCAAAACAAAAACATTAAAGTTACATTAATAATATTCATTGACTTTTATGATTAGAAGAAAAAAAAAAAGCATTAATTCAAATAACTTTGAAGTAAATATTTAAAACTTACTAGTTAATTCAAACAGACGTGCTTGGTAACTTTGAAAAAATAAATAAGATTTTGTAATATTTGAGAAGCATTTTACTTGAATTTCAGATGAAATAGTTAAATAAATATGAATAATAGTAGGGATAGACAGCAGATGAATGAGGGACGCACTTTATAAATTTTTTTCCAAACTAAATATTTTTTGTTATTGACATTAGCAGCACTGATTTAATAAAGGATCGGCAACGATGCTGTCAAGTATTTAAAAAAAAAAGAGATGAACTCATTTCATTTTTATGTAAACAACTAACGCAAATGCCTTTTTTTTTAAAAAAAAAAAAAAAAACTTTAACACAGGTTGTAAAAGTTTTTACATGAGTTATCTAATATATCCCAAAATGACAGATAATTTAAAAAATAATTCATAGAAAGACTGAAGTTGATAGAAATGTATGGTTTATTATGTTCGATTTAGGAAACCAAATATTTTATTTTACTCACATGTTTAAACTAGTTACACTTCTTGTCAACAGATAGCCCAACTGACAGGAAAAACGATAAAACAATGGTTTTTACATCATATCAGATTATTCCATTTGAAATCGTTGCAATGTTGCCCCCAGTCTGGGACACATTGTTATTGAAAGTGGTTATTTTGAAAACATTGTTTTGTTGTTTTTTCAAATTAACAATGCAACATATGATAAACTTTGTAAACAAATTTTAAAATTCAAAATTTTTATTACAGATATTAGATGTAAGAGTCAGTATTTAAATTGGATATCTTTCTAACTATTTTGAAGCACTTACAAACTTTTGAACTTTGAACAAGATTTAAATATCACCAAAATTAAAGGAAAAAATCATTAAACTTGCACAATCAATCGCTAAAAACACAATTTAACTAAGTTCTTGCAACATTTTCTTATAAAATTTGTTAAAAAGAGGATCAAATGAAAGTTCAGTAGAATAATACCTTCAATAAACTTTTCAAAAGTATCTTTTGCAAAAGTACATCAGCTTCTTGGGATTCACCTGCGGTAAGAGGTACCTTAGGCACTTTACCCATGATGAACATCATAATTTCTATTTTATGAAAATCAGGCAAGTTGTTTGCAAATTCACCTGTGGACAACAATAAAAGATTGTACAGGCACATAATAAACATTTACAACTAGATTGATTGATTTAATGATTACAATTCATTTTAGAATTCACTACAATTAGAATTCACATACAATTTACCACACTCAAGAGGACTTGAAATATTGTACAGTAGTGCAATTGAAGATAATTGTAAAATCACATGAACTAATAGACTAAAGCATAGCTCTAAACAGCATATTTAAGTCATATTGCATTAAATTTTTTGTTCTAGTCTTTAGGTTTGCGCCTACAACAGGATTCAAATATTCATGTAAATATTCATATAATTACTTAAAGCCTTTCTATGAATAACAAGTCACTGATTTGAAAGTTATATAAACAACCTCAATCTAAAATGTGGAAATGAAAAATTAATATAGTTAAAAACATTGAAATAATTAATAACAAAACTGAATCCATGAATGTCTCCAAATTTCATTCATTTTTACAATGTTAGTAGAAAGAAGGAAAATGAATTATACATATACTAGTTTACATATTAATTAAAAGTAAATGGCACAACAGAATCAAAATCTAATTTAACAGAAAACATTAGTTCTGGGTAATTCATTAAAGTAATTTTTGACATTCATTATGAGACATTTTGAAGAAAAAAAGTTATGACCTACTTCATTTTTTTCCTAATTATGATATTCATAAGCAAGGAATGCACTGAGAATTTCACATTATTAGCCAATAAATTAGCCAAATATCATAAGTATTCGCCGATTTTCGAAAGTCTTTGTCAACAATTTTTTATGATTAATTTCTTTCCCATAGAAAACTATTTTACGGTAGTTTGTTTCAGGCTTATATTATTTGGACCCAATTCTAATTGGTTATGCGGCGCATCTACCAAAAATTACTGTAATTGAATTAAAAATACTGATTTGTTTAGAAAAATTCATTTTGACATAATTTAAATTTTTTTCAGTGGAAAAAATCTTTCACCCAAGTACAATTTTATTTGCCAAATTTACAATTCCAACGCATTTGGCGAAGGCGTAGCGCAGTCTCTGCATAAGATATGTGACTCTAGAAATACTCTTTTAGCCTCTAAACTCCAATTACAATTCCATAAACTCCAATTCTTTAGTCTCTAAACTCCAATTACTCATATTTTTTAGTCCAATAGTAAACAAAAAATCTAAACAACATGTAGCAACAATTGTATTTATGAAACATTTATTCATTTAATTCTTAAAAAAGTTTCTGATTGAAAAAAAAATTTTTTTAAAAAAAATATACATNGGTCTATTTCTTTATCCTTGCCGCATAATTTTAAAAAATCGCCGCATCCTAGACGCATAATTTTTAAAAAATTTCCGCATAATTTATAGGACCCTATTCATAATATTTTAAAAAAGGGCAATAAATGCATTCCTTTACACTAAAAAGTTTAAGTTGATTGATCTATTGGTCATTTAGATATTTGTGGTATTAATAATCAGTTATGGTAACTGAAGAAGAAAAATAATTTTTTTTAAAAATATTAATGTAAACGTGTAATAATTCAGAAAATGGCCTCAAATATGCTAGTTCACTTTTAACATGTTTTTTTAAACCTGCAGAAAAATATTTATAAAAATTGGTCGATATTTAAAGCTGCAAATATTGTATGCCCTCCTCATGGCACAAAGCAACACAAGATATCAACTGCTAAAACAAGTTCAGAATCTCATGCTAAATATTATGGTATTTGATAGTGAATTGCGTTAGAGAAATATTTTAACCTAACTATTTAGAATATTTGTAATTAAAAAGAAAAATGACAATTTAAATACCACCAATCAGGGATGAGAGCAGTCAGAAAGTAAAAAAGAGGAAATCCAAGAATATATATATATATATATAAATCGCACTTTTTTGTCTAATTTTTGTTTAAACTTGTAATCCATGTGATTATAAATCCCGATATGAGGCTTTTAAATCACATGCATATAAAACTCTACATCGAATTTAAAAAATGCGAAAATACAAATCATGATGCGTAATTTTTAGATCATAATTTTAAAATCGCGTGATATTACAACCGCAAAAACGAATCATGACATTGGATTTTAAGCTCGGGTAGCTACATAGGGTTTTAAAAGCTCGTAAATACAAATCGCGAAATTGGTATTTTAAATCTCGTAAATAAGAATCGCAACGTTCAACTTTTAAATCAGGTAAATACGAAAATTGATGTTTGATAATAAAATCGCGATTTTAAAAATGTAAAAATACGAAACACAATATTAGATTTTTAAATCTCGTAAATACGAGTCATAATGTACGATATTTGAAAAGCGTAAATAAGAATTGCAATGCGCAACTTTTAAATCAGGTAAATACGAAAATCGATTATTGATATTAAAATCGCGTGAATAAAAATCGAGATATTTGCAGAGTCGGGACTTGGGATTTCTAAAAGGATTGTTTGAATTGTTTTTTGTTTACACAATAAATAAAAATTTACAAGATTAATTGAAAGAGCAAATAAATATTTTCGCCACAAATCCACCTCAATTTTTTTTCGCTTTTTTTGTTTGCTTTCTCTCCAGAATACAAGAAGCAGCGACGTCTAAATTACGAAAATACAAGCTATCCCGCCGACGGATAAAAAAATACGGAAAATCTTATTTTCTGTGCGTGAAATAGTAATAGCTAATATAATAATAGAAAATAGCTAATATAAGTAAACATGTGGAAGGATTAGCAGCTAGGACGTAGTTTGAATTTTCTGTTTTTCTTTGAAAATCGTAAATAAATATAATAATTTGACTTCAACGACTGAATTTTTTTTAAAAAAAAAGGGATATTTATAAATAAATAAATAAAAAAAACGAAACTTTTAGAGAATCTGAGTTTTTGATAAAAAGGCTGAAATTCGAGAGAAAAAAGCGAAAAAAATCTCATCCCTGTATAAAGGTCAACCAGTTTTATCCCAAGGAAATGATTTTTAGAGAAACTTCAGAGGGAGGAATGAGGACTTCAATAATTTCGCTCCGCGGAAAATTAAATTCCTCATAAAATATTTTAACTTGTGCAAAAAATAATTTCGGCGGAAATTAGCGGGAAAAATGGAAATATCTAAAAAAAAGCGGAAATCCGCGGAAGAATCTCATCCCTGACCAATAAAGGCATAAAAAGAAGCATTATAAATTTTCTAAATTTGAAGCATGAAAAATATTTACCCAAAGTATTGATCACACAATCTTGGAAGTGTTTTTCATCAATTAGGTCTTTCTCTTTAGTAGAATGTACATCTATCGAATGCCTCAAGTGATTAAGCAGCGAATTGAAAATTTCTAGAACTGAGGGGCCTGTATAATAAAAAGAAAACAAAGTTAGAACTACATATTCTTCACATTTCAGCAGTGCTTATCTGAAGTCTAAGTAGCAGTGCTTATCTGAAAGCTGTGATACAAGCAAGGCTATGATAGCCTGTTTACGTTATTATTTAAGGGGTTCACCAAATAACACCTTTTTGTAGTTTTATTGATTAGAATTAAAAATAATTCATATTGAAAACGCTTAATTAAAAGATAATACTTATAATAAACAATTGACAAATATAAATTCATATTCCCAACTTATATTTATTTTGATTCATTGGAAGCTGCATTTATAATAGGTTTTACAGATAAATGATTTTTTATGATTGATTGATATTGAATTTTATGATTGATTGATTATATGATAATTGATTTTTAAGTTTTTTAGATATTTACAAGTAGCTAGAGAATCTAAGCTACAATTACTATCCATAACATAATAAACCATTATGAAAATTATAAAAATGCAGTAATATGATGAGTCCTTATTTTTAAGAAAAAACTGAAATAGGCCAGTAATAGCTTCTGATAAGATAATGTTTTCAATCGCAAGAAAGAAAATTTACCCTCAAGAACTCAGTTACTTAAATACTGTGCCAACATATACAATGCATAAAAAAATAGTAATAAAAATTATTATTTGTTTATGGTCTGTCACAAGATATTTGTAAAAGAAAAATTTCAAATATTTAAACCTGCAAAAATAATTATCTAATATTTATACATGAAGTATAGAATTATGTTTTGAAATTTTCAAACATATAAATATTTTAATTGTATTTTTAATGTACAAGAAAGTAGAAATGTGGAATGGGCAAATAAAAAGAAGCAGAAAGATGAAGGGTTACAACAAAAATGTCTAGATCTAATTTGTCAATAAATGAGTCAAACTGGTTTTAATTTTCCTTAGAGTTTATTTCACAACATAAAAAAGGAAATCTTATCAATAGAATTTGGATTTGTTTACTGCCCCTCTTTTTTTTATTTATCCTTTTCAAAAAAACAAACAAACAAACAAACAATAATAATAATGTTTACTATTCTAAAGTGGCAGAACATTATGGACCACGATGCAATGGTTAAAAGTTGAGGGTGAAAACATGAATGTTTCAAAATCCTTTATAAATGACAGACCAACTCAAAATTAAATTAAACAATTCATAATTACTAAAAAATTGGTCTATTTCTTTCTAATGAAACCTTCCAAGTAAATAACTATTTAATAGAACTAAAACTTTCTAATTTGAATTCAACGAATCATATTTAGACTGCATCATAAGAAGGGTAAACTATTTATAACCAGTCATAATTAATTTCTTGGTCTAGTATAAGTCCAGGTCTTCTAATTTTTGGTGAAAGGCAAATGGAAGTTTGTGTCCTTTTTTCCACATTATGTACCACATAGAAGAAGAGTGATACTAAATGTTTCAAGATTCTCATATTAATTAAAAAAAAATATACTGTCTCCAGTCAAAATGCAATAAAAAATTTTGTAGAAAATTTGGAATCTGACAGGCTCCTTTATTGTTTTGTCCGCTAAAAATAATATTTAAGTTGAGGGTAATATCTTTCGTATTTTAATTTTTAACACACCATGCTCAAACAACCTGAAAAAATTGTTTTAATGTAAAGACTATCTATAACAAATATGAAATTAAAAAAACTAAAATTATCAACTATTTTTTCATGGTAACCTCTTAAAAATTCAGTAATTTTGAAATAGTAAATATGAGAACATATAACGCAGTATAAATTACATTAGTAATATTTACCTATACTTTCCCCTGCAGCTATAGAAACTATATTAGCAAGCACATTAACTATCCCTGTTCGAACTTTGGCATCTGCTTTTGGTTTTCTTCTTTTCTTTTCTGATTCATCCATTCTAGACTTTTCATCCAGATGACTCATTAGTATCTGAATGACAGCATATGAATATTGAACCTATAAATATCAAAAATAGTCAAGTGTTAAAAACCCTGTTAACATTTTAATAACGTTTTAAAATCATTAGAGTTAGAAAAAAGACTAACAATATACAGTAGGGAACCGATTATCCGGAACGATCGGGACCATCGCTATTCCGGATAACTGATTTTTCCGGTTTTCTGAATCCCACAAAAAGCAGTTTTTTTATTGTTAAACCCAACTACGGGTTCTGTACTGGTAGGGAACTGATTATCTGAAACGATCGAGATCATCACTATCCTGGATAACTGATTTTTCCAGTTTTCTGAATCTCTACAAAGAGCCGTTTTTTTTATTTTTATTGTGAAACCCAACTAAAAAAAAATATTTCGAAATAATCTTAAAAAGAAGAAAAAACGATGAAGTAATACACTAATGATTATTTCCAAAATGATGGTAAGGTAAACATCCTTAAAAAAAGAACGAAAATTCCTGAAATCTTAAGAGGGAAAAAAAAGGGGGGGGGATTGCTTGCATTTTGTTCCGGTTTTTTGGTTTTCTGATTTCCGAATAACGGGTTCTGTACTGTAGTTAGAATAGTTTTTATGATACAGATAAAATAAAATTTGAACTGAATATTTACCTGAATTGAGTACATAATAATCTTAAAGGTATGAACAGCAAAATCATTGGGGTCCCATAATTCATGATTATCTAAATGCCTATAAAGATTTCATAGTCAGTAACTTCACAATAAATCACAAATTGATTGAAACAGGAATTTAATAATTTTATAATAAGAATCAATATATTTTTTAAATATTAGATATTGACTTTTATAGCATAAATTACAGAGTAGGTAAAAAAACAAATTTTTTACTTTGATGATGATGTCAAATTATATATTTAAATTTACATCTTATTTGTTAAAAGCCAGTTTATTATCAACTAATAACAATTAATTTGGTATGTCGAGATAAAAAACATATCATATAATTTTTTAAATTCCCTCTCAATACAAGATAAAAAAAGTTTTAAAAATGATTTAGAAATAGAATTTAAATAAACTAAAAAGCTATGCTATGAGATAAATTTTTTTTATTAATAACATAAAACAATTCTTTAATTTGGGCATCGATAAAAAAGGGAATTAGTGTAATACAGGTCAAGATAATTGTGTTTAAATGCTTTTTCAATGTAAATACCTGGCAGAGTTGAGCAGAATGTAATTGACTTAATTTTAATTACTAAAGTTGTACAGCATTATTATAGGTAATAAAAGTTGAATATTAGTTCTATTTATGATTACGATTATAATAATGAATTATTATGATACATATAAAAAGGGCAAATTTCTTTATAAGTACAATAAATAATTCTTTACATGCACAAAAATAGATTGCATATATCCAGGATAGTTGAGCAAAATGTAATTCAATTGATCCTAATTGTACTGTAATTGTAAATTATTTCTAGTATTCAAAATTCAATAGTTGAGACAGTTTGACACGTGTTCTAACTAAGATAACAATGTAAGAAAAAATTACGATTTATTATATTCAACATTCAAATTAAAATAAAAAAAAAACTGAAAGCCTTCTTTAAATATTACCAACTCATTATTTATTTTGAAATACAGAGCCCTATAGTCTAATGAGTATTGTTTTTTAAAATAATTTTGTCTCGTAAAGCCATCTGTTTGGCAGTTGAAATAAGATGGACATAGAGCACTACTTTTAAAATAAGATAGAAACTGAGGCTTATGAAAGTGAGGCTAATTCTTTTTTTTAATAAGTCGAGTTGGCTCACTATTCAAATGAAGCCTTTTATATTTATTTAGAATCATGATTACATATAATTAACTGATTATTGGCAACCAGTTAAACTTAATCCTACAATTACATTTTCCCTACTCTGATATCTTCTTCTTCTTGGCACTACAGCCTAGAGCAGGCCAGGGTAGTTCTAACTAGTTTCTTTAAATGTTGTTAGATCTTTTTCAATGTCATCGCGCCGTATGAGTCGCACTTCTTCCCATTTTCTAGTGTCACATGGCTTGTAAAAGGTTAACAGCTAATTGGAGTTGCAACTCTTAAATTGAAATAAGTGACAAAAATACTTTTTTTGGTTTGACTTGATGACTTTTACAATATCTAGTTGCCTATATCGATTATAAATTTCATGATTGTAGAGAGTTTCCCTTACATTACTTTCTTGAACAGCACCAAAATTTTTTCATAGAGTTTTTCTTTAAAAAATTACAAGCCGCTTTGAATATGTTTACTCAATGTCCAGCTTTTGCTACTATAAAGGACTACTGGTTGGATAGGTTTTATTGCTAATTGTGCCATAAGCTCTGGTATCTATTATGCCCGCATACTTGATTTTTTTAATTATAAATTTTAACAAAGTATAATTTACAAAATATTACAATTAGATAAAGGTAAAATTTACTTCAAAACAGGTCTAATAACAGAAGGAACATTTCCAAAAGTAGCTCGTCCCATGAGCTCCCTGATACAATTTTCAGCCAGAGACCATGGGTTTGATTCTTCTTGAGGGGAATCCGGTGTTTCTGTCAAGCCTCCACTAAAAAGCAAAATCATGAAAAACATTTTCAATCAAATCAAAATTTCATAGCTTATAACAATAATTATCACAAAAAAATATTTAACTCGTAATTATTTCAGATTACAATTATATATGAAATAGTTAAGAATAATTATTTTATAAACAAAGATCATTATGATTGGGAAGTTAACAGAAAATAAAACTGATTTAAAATTTTTTGATTAACTTAATATATTTAATTTCCGTAATTAGCTGAAAATTTTCAGGGGCAACAAAAAGTTTATTTATTGCAATACAGTGTGGAATAAATTGATTAATCAAAACATAATTTGTTTCATGCTTTGCTGAATTGAATAATTTCTGCGGTTCAGATGCAATATTAAATAAAATATTTTTGAGACTTAGTAAAAATTACTTCATTTTGGTTTTGACACTCAGTCATAATTAGAATGTGCTTTATATAAAAAAGTATTAATTAAACAATAATATTATTTAACTCTAGAAAACCAAAATTGTTAAATAGTAGGAAATCGTTCGACTTTCAGATTCCGAATTTAAAAAAAATGTGATAATTTTTATATTTCACTATTTGGGGCAACTTACCTGAAATAGTCTTAAACTTTTATATTTAAATATAGGAAAGCTAAAAAATTAAACTTTTATAGTTTTTGATGATAAAGTGTTAGAGGGATAACATCTCGCATTTGCGTTAATACAACAATGTGTTTAAATGTAATATTCTGTAACTGTTATTTTCCATTTCATAAATGTATAAGTACAATTTCTTACAAAGATGAAGTAGTGTAAAATATTTCTATGTGGAAGAAAAAAGTATCTACAAATAATACTTTTTTATCTAGCATAGCTAATTTATAGTTCCTTTTCAGAATTCATATTTTAAAGGCTTTCATATTGTGTTAGAAAGATGTTAAAAGTAATATTATGGTCAAAAATTGCTTAGAAAATTGTGATGCATACTTTCTTAAAACAACTAATAAAATATTATCAACAAAAAACTTTAACAAAATGTTTAAATGATAGTGTTCTTAAGACTGATTAAACCAACCTGACCAAATCTAGTTTAATAAAAAGGACAACTTTGGCCAAAAAAATTCTGTTACAAGCATGCAATAGATGTAAGGACTTATGAAATGAGACTCACCAGTGACCTTGCATATTAAACAACAATGAAGGGATGATTTTTTCCATGTGAGTATCATCCCAAATATTCACTTGTAAATCATCACTGACTGTTTTTCTCACAACACCTTGGATCCCCTTCAAACCAGCAACTCTCAGTCTATAAATAAAAGTACATTTTTAGTATCCAGTATTGTAAGAATCCCATAACCCAATGGGTTTTAAGAGGGACCTTGCTTCATGTGGAAAGGATAACGGGATATTTCTGAGTGTTTGGATGAATACTGCAACACTCTCATATAATTTCAACACGGAGAGTTAATTATAACTATCCCAATTATACAAATGCAAAATTAAGCCTATAATAATCGTAATTCATTTCTTTACTTGCATTGTTATTTATCAACAATATTATTATCATCAATCAAGTAATTAGTGCTAAAATAGTACAAACCTACTAGTTTGGCACTATTGAAACAGCAGATTGATTTCAAATTAGTAAATTGCTAAAAAGCTCAAACAATTATATTTTATATTAGTATAAATTTTTTTAAAGCTTTATAGTTAAAATACTACAAATCACTAATATTAAAACTTTACAACAGTATAAAACATTTTAAAGCTTAACTGCTAAAAAGCACATTTTACATTAGTATAAAAAAATTTTAAAGCTTGATTCTAAAATGCTAAAAAGTGCAAATATCATCATTTTAAAAGGAGTATAAAAAATTCAAAATACCTGTTTTGCATGTCGAGATCATCATGACAAAAATGACACAAAGAAGAGAATTTCGATACAAAGAAATCATAACGACGATGATAAGATGGAGTGTCCTCTTCAATGTTAGCAAATTTTACAAACTAAAAGAAATAATTAAAAATAAAATAAAATGTACGCACTTTTATTCTTTTACATTGCAGTAAAAGAAAAAAAATTTAATTAATAAGTACATGCCAATATTACAATGAATTTGTGAAGAATAATAAGAACAAATTGAACATTAATTATTCATCAAAACATATTTTTTATATTTATAAATAATTAATTAAAAAATTAATTTAACGGAAATATCCATTATAGTTTTAAGTAAATCAAATGTTATTTTAATAACATCCTAACAATGGTCACTTAATTCGATATAAATGGAGATTTTGTTAAATTTAATTTATGAAATATATATAAAGTTTTAATTTTATTATGATACAACTTGTAGTTTTCTTTCTCTTGTGACAAATGCAAAATTTTGCAGATTTTTGGGCTACGAGTTAGTTAATATATATGTAGACATGTAAATGTAGTTTACACTCAGGTGAAAGTAAAAAATGTGTATGAATAGTTTAGCTTTATTTTTTCAAAGTTAAAAGAAAAAAGTAACTATGTAAATAGTATTATACTTTTAATACTAACCGACTGAGCTGCAAGTAGTTGCATGTCAGGTTCATGACATTCAAGAAGTTTTTGTACCATTTTCAGAAAACTTTCAACGAATAAATTCAGAGTTTGAGCATGACAGGCAATTAAGAGTTGATCCATAGCTTCCATAGCAATTATAACAAACCTGATAGAAAAAAATATAAAATTTAGATAAATTAAATTGTCACACAAGTTTTAAAGTACTTTAAATTGACAGTTTGGTACAACTTCAAAACCATAATAAGGAAGTACCAATCTGTAAATATCTAAATTCGATACAAATAGAACTCAACTAAGTAAAAGCATGTGTCCGTATCAGGATTGACTTTATGAATCAAAAACTAGTTTTTGATATCAAAATCGGTAATAAAAAAAAATATTGCAACTGTTTTTAATTTTTAAATAAATTTGGTAATAAAAAAGATGGTATAAATTTTAAAAGGAACATAAATACAGATGAACCTTACTTTATAAGTATAGGAAGGTTAGAAAAAACAATATCACTTTATGTTTACAATTACCATCAAAACATAACAGACAATTCAATCATAAGATGTAATTTCATAATATTTCTAAGATCATAAAATGTATTATTTGAGGTTTTTGATGGCAGGACTTGACAAAGACTTTATGAAATTAGTAGTTTAATACAGGGTCAAACAAAAATCTGCAAACCCTGGTTCATATTAAAAAAAAATACTCAAATGACCAAATTTTATTGCAATGATAGAAAGTAAAATTTAATTACAAGGAAGAAATAAAAATAAGATAAATGCAGACAGCAGACACCTGTTAAGATGTACTCACCCATGTCGATGACGAGCAATGTCTCTAGACACTTTCCATGCTAAGTATTCTCCAATACGATCAAGTTTTTCTGGAGAGGACAGGGCATAAAATGTAAGTTTTTCCATATTATTACGAACAAGACCATCCTAAAGAGGTGAAAACATTTATGTAAAATTTGAATTCAAATAAATAAGTTTTATTTTCTCATAATCATTATACATATAGAATAAAGAAAAGTGTTTGCTATAAAGTTTATCTTTAAAATAAGTTACAAAAGGAAAAAATAAGATTCAAGATTATCATTACTGATCCTAACAGAATTATTTTAAAATTCATTAAACAGAATAAGACCTGTTTTAGACTAAGTTTTATTTTCTCATAATCATTATACATATAGAATAAAGAAAAGTGTTTGCAATAAAGTTTATCTTTAAAATAAGTTACAAAAGGAAAAAATAAGATTCAAGATTATCATTACTGATCCTAACAGAATTATTTTAAAATTCATTAAACAGAATAAGACCTGTAATTAATAATTGAAGCAATAAAAATTATTTTATAAATAAAAATAGCTCGTGTTTTACATACGTCAATTCAAAATTGTCTTCATGCTATACTCTATAGCTTAATGACAGAAATTATGAAACAAAAGTCATAATGACTTTTTTTAGAGCAATAAATACATTAGCTCTTTAGTCAAATCATTTTATTAATTGTGAGATATAAAATAAAATAAATCTTAGCTTTTGGATTTTTAAACAGTTAACTAATATTATTACAAAATATAAATCTAAAGATCTTAAAACAGTTAAATAGAAAAGTTAAATAAAAACACCTACATATTTCCGGGAAGGAAAGGACATTTTATTTCTTAAATATATAGTTAATTCAGAAGTTAACCAATGATACAACAATGATATAAGAAATAACCAGATGTAGTTGTCCAGAGATATTATTACTTTTTAGTACTAACATATCTAGATACTAATTATTCAACCCTATATTAATATTTTAAAAGTTTCTGTATCTCAAGTTTGTAAAAAAACAAAAAAATTGTACTCACATAATTAACAACAGAAAATCGAAAAATAAATTGACACTTTTAATGACACAGTTTTACTTTAATTTGGATACTTTGTTGATAATTAGCTACAAGATGTTGAGATAATTGGCAGTTAATTTCAAAACATCGTTTAAATAGAAAACTAGAAAAATTTATGATGGTTGCTAACAATGTAATGTTCTAAAATTTTAAGGCATTTTTTACATAAATTAATAATGCATGACTGATCACTATGAAACAAAAAATAAATAATTCACAATAAAATAAAAGACAAATTTGTTACCCAGATTTTACTAACATCACAAATGTCTTTTTTTTATAAGTTTTTTTCATTAGAAATCAATAATATTTATAAATGCATACATCATTTAACAATGGAGCAAATAAAAGCAAAATGATTTAATAGAAAAAAGTTAAAAATACCTGAGGATCTGAGGGATAAATATTATCTACAAGTCTTCTATAACGAGGACGTAAAGCTGAACAACAACCACAACAACCTGTAAAAAATACAATTAAAAGTTTTAAAATTTTTTAAAAGTTAAACCTTTCTATCAAATAGTTTTATGCCAATTATCATTAGGAATCTAATATGTTAAGTAATAATACATTTTTGCACACAATTATTTTAAATATGTTAAGTAATAATACATTTTTGCACTCAATTATTTTAAATATGTTAAGTAATAATACATTTTTGCACACAATTATTTTAAATATGTTAAGTAACAATACATTTTTGCACACAATTATTTTAAATAAGTAATAATAAATTTTTGCACACAATTATTTTAAAGTTTTATCAGTTATTGAGAAGACTGTAATGGCTCAAATGTAATGCAAAGAAGAAAGAGATCATAACATGCTGGCAACTAAAAATATCAAATCTTCTTTTATTAAATCTTCTATTCAAATTTTCATGCGCATACTTTTTACAAATCGTTTAGTTTTATGTTCCAGACTCAGTTAATGGTGCAAAAAGTTTGCTTCCCTGCACAGAAAACTAATTTTTTATATGTTATTCAATGGATGTGAAGATGAGATTGGTAGGGAAAGTAGCAAATCAGTTAAAAGGATAAAATCCCATAGGAGAATGGATTGCTCTGTCTGTCTCTTCCACTACATCCCAGGTCATTGACACCAATTATCTATATTTTATCTCTATGTAACCTATTTTTAGTTTAGATGGTTATGGGTAAAAAAATATGCATAGATATATTCTTTCAGCACTTCATTTCAAATTAAAAAAAAAAGGAAAAATTAATGCTTGCAGACATATGATTTTGCAAGATTATATTTAATTGAATATAACAAATATATATATTTTTTAAGTGCAGGCAAAGGCTGATATTATAGTCAGTGCAACCTGACATAATAATACACCAGAAAACTCAAACAAATGAAATTCAATAAAAGTCTTAAAAAAATAACTAAACTAATTTTTATAGACATTGTTATGAAAATGTTATTTTTAAACCAATTTATATAGCATACTTTATATAACAATGATAAATATTGTGATAGTTTTAATTAAAACATTGAATAATATTCCTGAATCAAATATTGTCCTTAATTTTTATAACTTATCAATTTATCAATAAATAAAATACTTAAAAAAAAAGAAGCTAAATTAAAAATGAAACACAAAAATGCAATGTACAAAAACTTACATTCAGGTACATCACATTGCCTAAACATGGAGCTGAACCACTTAGGACGAACACAACAATTCAAATTATTAGATATACTATCCATTATTAAAAACAAATCCTTAAACACTTTTAAATATCCAACAACAAGCTCAAAACATGCAATGAAAGTGTTTAAAAGATATAATAAACACTTTTTAAAACAAACAAATAAAAATTTATGTATTCAGAAACATGTACATCAAAAGTATAGAGATGTACATTTTCTTTTTAATTTAGCAACTTTGCTAGGTTCCATACAGCTTTCATTGAACCAAAAAAACCCAAAGGTGGTCTTTCAGTAAAAGAATGACTTTCTTCGCTCTTTTCGCTGTTAGATGCAAGACTCATTTTGTGAGTAAACAAACAATGCAAAATACTATAAATTTTAAAATGACAGAAAAAGCTATGTTTTAATGATTCCTAACAACTTCCTATCAACTTCACTGTTAATAAAATAATAATTTTATAGAATATTTAAATGACCTTGTAGTTGGAGAAAAAGTCAAGAATTAAAATTTATTGAAGAGAAATGTTATGAGTGTCAGATTAAGAAGCTGAGTGTTGCTGGACTGCTTCTATGTTTTGGATCTGCAGTAGCAGGCAGTTATTGATTGGTAGGAAAGTTCATTCCAATACAGGGAGTTGGGGAATGTTAAGATAAGACATAGGTGTGTTGATATTAATTATTTTAATACTAATGGATAGAATTATTAAATTTTTTTTTTCAAAATAATTTTTTTTGAAAGGAACATTATTATTTAAAACTGAACATTGAATTTAAAAATAATGTTCAAATACTTAAAATTAATACTGAAAAAATCTAAAGCTTTAATTGTAAAAAAAAAAAAAAAATGACACATAATATAGATTTAATAATAACTTTAAAAATATTAAAAAAAAATGGTAATTGTATTAGGTGTTTTTTTTAGAGGATAAATGAAAATTTTAAAAAAAATAATATCTTCATATAAATTTTAATATTTTAAAGATATAATTATGGATATATAATTATGGACGAAATTATAAATAACAAGCAAAAAAAATATTAATAAAAATTATTAATAAAAATAATTCTCAAGAAACATTCATTTATAGTTAAATTTAAAAAAGGCATTTGAAATAGGAGCATTGTGCAGATTCAAAATAAAATTTTTAAATGTAAATGCTTTATTTTTATAGCATGAAATATCATTTATATTTTTCATGTTCTCCTGTATACATGAATCGGAACAAATATTTATTATAGTTTTTAGCATAATTAAAAATAAATCATGCATTTAAACTAAGACTTTCTAATAAACATAATGTACATTTCACAAAAGGGTAGGATATAAAAAAACAATAAACTTGTTCTTATTAACAATTTTACAGTTTAGAAAAAATCAATAAAAACTAAAATTTTTGTTAAAAACAAGGAAATTTGTTTTATTATGATTATGTACAAATATAACAATTTTGTGATTTGTTATTCGAGTAAACAAAAACAATTTTAAATATAATTTTGAAAAAAAAAATTATTTTCACATTTAGGTATAAACATAATTTACTAATTTATTATATTAAGTTTATTCAATGGAACAAATTTTAAATGTAAAACTGATAAAATAACAAAAATTGTCCTTTAAATCAAAAATACGATTTGCCAAAAATACTATAATGCATGAAGAAAGGCAATTCTAATGCACATTTGCCCTAGCCCTTTTAAACTATATTATAAAGGCATGAATAGCAAAAAAAAAAAAAAAATTATTATTATTACAAGCCTGGCGATTGCTTCTCATTCATCATTGAGGGTTAAGAGGAAGCAAAGGTTTATGTCAGTTTATTACAAAAATTATGATCAGATTGAGGATTAATAATTTTGGCAAATCAATATTGTGGAAATTCAATTTCTCACGAGAGTTATCAAACAGTGAAGACGAGCTATGCTGTGGAAAATCAGTTCCTTTTTATGTGAAAATTTGTTTTTCTCAGAATCAGTTTTCATTATAATAAAATTTTCATCTTGGTTGATCTTTTTAAAAGTCGATAAAAAAAGGCTATTTTGATTTTATAATGTAATCACTATAATCTTATGTAAGCAAATTTTATTAATATGTTAATCCCAACGAAATGAAAAGCAAACTGGATTCGAAAAATAATGAATTGGACTTGAGAAGAAAAAAAATTAACTTAAGAATACAGAATGTAGGACACAATAAAAAGTAATAAATAAGAAATAATTTAACTTGTTAATGATATATAACACTTTGCCTCATAAACAATTTTTCTCTCTTCATTCTTTATAGTTTTATAAATTTCAATATAAATGATTTATTTATTTGCACAACATCTTCTTATTTTCTATTTATTCAATTCTATTTTGCTATTTATGACATCAAGTTAAGTGTTAGCTTATAAAATGAAAATCACAAGAGAGATAAATTTTTTTACCAAAATAGATAAATAATTATTATTTAAAGAAAAAAAAGGAATAAAAAATTGCAATAACTTTCACCAAATAGGAATTTTGGAAGAAAAAAAAAACATCACATTAAGTTAATAATTTGAAATCAACATGTCAAATTTCAACTCTGTAGTTGCATTTCAGCAAACAGTATATCAACCAACATGGATTTTTTTTAACGACAAGTTTAACAGTTAATAATTCTCAAACTAACACTCAAATTGTTTATGTTTTTTTTATTCTATCACAATCCCTGTGCTCTTTTCTATGCACCTTAGTAATTTCAAGTTTTTTAGATTTTGAGCACCGAAACAAAATGTAATCTAAAACCACAAAAAAAAAAAANAAAATAATAATAATATAAATAAATAAATTACAATAACTTTCAAAATGGAATTAGAAAAAAAGAACCCTTCTATGTAAAGTTCATAAACAAGTATGGACCTCATGTTAATATTTTTTATTCCATCATAATTATGTACAATTTTATACACTCAAACCTTAGTAATTTCAAGTTTCTCAGTCTTATAGTTTTTTTCGTAGCAAAACAAAATGTATTTTTAAGTTGAACACCCAAAAGCAGACCTACTAAAGGTATTATAACATAATAAAATAACATGTAACTATGAAATTTATTCTAATAACTGTACTAATTATTAATAATAATTTAATTAAATTCTGGAATTGATTTATTGAAAAAATTATTAACTACTTCAAACAAACATGTATATTTTTTATAAATTATAATTAGTTCCCTAATCAGTGAACTAATTATACATTAATATAATTAATATTATATTAATGTATAAGTAATTAGTTCACTGATTAGGAAATATTCATATACATGTAAGCAGGAGTGCAGAAAATTTTCAGAACTAAATATTCCCTATGAACAAAGTTTTTTTTTCATAAATATTTTCCTAAAAGATTTAGCTTTTTTTTCAGAACAATAACTTTTTCAAGATATTTTTGGAAAATTAAGAAGAAAAAAAATTCTTTTGATTTTATGCAATCCTTAAATAAATGTGTTATAAAATAATAGAAATTAAAATATATTAAAATAGTAATAATTTATTAAATTAAATTTAACGTCCCTCCAATTAACTTAAGGAATTCAAACAAATAAATACAAAAAATTGATATATGTTCTTCAAAGATAAAGTTTTGTCAAATTTTGAATAGAAAAAGTTTTGCAAAGTGACACATTTAAAAAAAAAAGTAATTGTAGGAATTTTTTAGGCCAAAAATTTTTTCATGGCTGCCTGAATTTTCTCCACAGCCTTGTCCATGCAGTTCAACATATTTTGCTCCCCTAACCATAGTTAATAACTACAAATACTTGGAATTTATAAAAAAATTATACTTTTTGGAGAACATTTAAATTTTTTGTAATCCAAACAATCTGCCTAAATTGTAACATATAAGAATTAAAATCAATATTTAGATTAATAATAATTAAAAACTTGAAGTTATTATCAGTAATATAAAGCAAACAGTTAGGTATAATATGGGTCTTTAAGTATTAAGATTACCATTAGAAAAACAAATTCATAGTTTCAATAATTTTGGCAATTTTTTTTTATGCCATACATTATATGAATCATAATTACACAGTAGAGAACCAATTATCCGGAACGATTGGGACCATTGCGATTCCAGATAACTGATTTTTCCGGTTTTCAGAATCGCTACAAAATGCCGTTTTTTTAATGTTTATAAAACGAAACTAAAAAATAATTTTGAAATAGTTTTAGAAATAATAAAAAATGATAAATAATAATACACTTAAGTTTAAATAAGGAAAGAAATTATGAAATAAAAATTATATACAGGCTTATATATGTTATTAATGTTATTATTAACATTAATAACATATATAAGCTATTTGTGCTTATGTGAGATTCGTCTACAAACGGCTTTTGATCCGTCCTCTAAATCAGTTCTTTCGTCAACTCGATACGCCGTACGCTCTAAATAACAAAATGGGCTTAAAATCTTGCAAGAAAAATATATTTTTTTTCTGGTTCTGAATTTCATTCCGGTTATCTGATTTCCGGATAAGAGGTTCTGCACTGTAGTAGTATTTAATCATAATTATAGTAGTATAGAGCATGATTTAGTATCTAATAAAATGTCTCCAATGATAAACTTGCCCAGGTTTTTGGTGTGCCATGTCAAAAATCAGTTTTTGATGTCAAAAACCCAACCCTGTGTTTTGCTTTGTAAATTTAAGAATTCAATATGAATTAAAATCTTACTTATTAAACATGTTATAAAAACATAAATTTTATATTTAAGATAAACAATTATAGTAAATTAAATTATTTTAGAACCAATGGCTTCTTTTTATCGAGCTGAAAAATTTGAATTCAGAATTCAGTTAATATAACTTGATTTCTTTTATTCAATGACTTTAAAAATTAAGAACTGAAGTTATGCTTGCTATATATATATTATCTATATTTTTAGAATTACAGATGGCCCTTGTTCCAGCAAAATTAACGGGAAAAGAAAGAGCGAAGCTTTATAAGCACAGGCATGAAGAATTATGGAGAAAAAAAATAGAGAATGTATGAGGACCATATCTGAAAAAAGTATATTCTGTTTTTAAGAATGAATATCCGAATGGTCCCATCAGCTTCTCAATATTTTGCAAGTTAAGACCAGAAAATGTTTTTCTTCTGCATTAAACACCAGAAGATCAGTGTAAATATACAATATGTGAAAACTTCCTTCTCCAGCTATAGGCCCAAAAAGTTCCATATGATTCAACCTTATTTTGGAAAGAAATACTTAGTAATAATTCCATAAACTCTACATGTTAGCAAGGAATTTATGAAAATTGCTGCAAAAGGCAAAAATTAAAATGTAATGAAGATCTTTCTCATAATGTTTGTTGAAAAAAACAGGAAAAAAATGTGTATTTACACTAATTAAATCAAAATTACATTGCCAAGCAGCAGATATGCATTAGGGGAGTTTTGGAATGTACACAAGACAAATTTTTATCAATAAGTTCTCATATTGACATAAAAAGTTCAATTCCAAAATGAAAAAAGTTCACCAGAAAAATGAGTTTTGCAATAGGATTTTGCTATGGAAGTACAGAGATATCAGGAAGTTCATACCAGGCTGAAGTACAGAGTGAACTCTAAAAAACCTTACTTTATTAACAGCTGCAGTATTTGTACACAGAAAATGCAGTACTTACCCAATATGTTCCTACACATTTGAGAAAGAAAGAAAAATATTGCAAAGGCTATCTTGAAAAAATTTATGAAGAAATTAAGCCAAATGATGAGGAAAACACGTTTCTTGAAGAGGTAATCTAGACAGACGGACCTTCACCAGAGTTTAAAAATAGATGCATGACCTTGCTGCTAAAAGACCCTAGCAATAAATTCAAGCAGACTTTCCAGTGGAAATATTTTGCAACTGCTTAAACAGCAAAGGTGTGGTGGACAGAATTGGCCGTAAAGCAAAATGCTAGGCATAAAATCTTCAATTGTGCAGTCTTCAATTTTGCAAGTGTTGTAAAAAAAGCTATGCCATCTTCTACAACAGTAATGCTACTTTTTGATAGAAATATAAGGAGAGATAAGAATGTGTAGGCTAAAGCAAGAATAATATCAGGAATTTCAAAAAAGTACATAATTATATGTTCACCTTCTTCTGGTTTAAAATTTCATGAAAATGCTGTAACACCAATAAAAGAAAATCTTAATACCATAGCAGTTAACTCCTAAAAAATTGCAGGAAATTGGGTTGTAGTGAAATACATTAATAGTTTATTTATATGCTGAAGAAGTAAAGCAAGTGCTGGGAAATGAAATTGAAGTTTCTGCCATGAAAAAGTCTGGAAAATTTTGAAAGTGGCCTAAACAGGAAGATAAAGTGTTTTACAACATGAGTGAAGTTGTTAAAGTTATTCAGCCACCTATGTTATAAATTCTCATAGAGTTATTGACTTTCCATATTTTTTAGAAATCTAAGATATGCACGGGACATGAAAATGAGTTTATTTAATATTAAACTTAGAGAAACTTTCTCTTAAATAAAAATTGGTACTAAAATTAAGAAAAATTTACAGCAGTTTCTGAGCCATAAAAATAAATGGAAAAAATAAAAAATGTGTTTTTGTGTAATGCACGGGACAATAAATTGCTCTTTTTTGCATAATTTTTATTAGAATATTTCATTTTTAAAAAAGAGCATTACGTGGATATCTTTTTTTAAAAAAAAGAAAATGGAAGTGCAGAAATATCTTTTCAATTAGGAAAACAAATGTAAATATGTTAATTGTAACAATAAAATTAAAAGAAGTACAATGCTTAATTTCAAGAATTGATTTCATAATAAAAAGTTTAGATCAAACTATTATTTTATCTTATTTTTTAAGATTTAATCCATTATGTACCTTATCATTGAATAAATAAACATGTACAAGTAAGATAAAAATTGAGCTTCATAGTGTTTACAGTGAAGAGTGGCCTTCAGGTACAGTAAGTGATCACATTATAATAAATCATAACAGTAACATAAATTAATAAGGAGATAGAGATAAAAAAATTCTTTATGTATATGAATCTTTGTAAAATCACTCTATAAAAATTAAAGTGCAGCGAAAGATTATCAAAAACATTCCATTATAATTACATAGGAAATATTAAGAATTAATTGATTATTAAAAAATAAATTCTTCGAAAGATAAATTAAGATTTTAAAGATATAATTCTTATAGAAATATTACCACTACATAATTTGAAATCTATATCACATGCAAAATATAAATAACATACAAAGCAAATAATAAATATATATATTTCAGTTAATTTAAAGGAATAATTACCAGCCATGATTTCCTAAGGAGGATGAGAGGTAAGAGGAAATAAGAAGCTAAGTAGCAGGAAAATTTAAGAACCTGTTTAAGTCATCTTTCAGATATTAAATCGATAACCCGATGCAACAAATATCATAGCAGAAGAATATAACGTTAGCAAATAAATAATTCATACAGACATTTTATAGTTAATGAAGCGAAACCTCAACAGATCGGCGTGATGAATCATTCAAAAATACAAAACAAAAACTCTTTGAGTAATTAAGTAAGCAGTGAAAGCGGATCACACTAAACCGTTCGAACTATTAAATTTATAAGTGAAGAGTTTTAAATTTTACGAACAAAAAACTCAATCGTTCTATTCTAAGCTCATATTGTACTTCTTTGAAAACAGCCTAGTGTTTTGCGCTAGTTTTTGCCACTCCCAATCCATTTAAAATAATAATAAAAAAAATTTCACACGTTAAAAAAAATTAACAACAATTATTTCAAAGATTTTTATAAAATATCTACCTAATAACTACCCACATTTTCAAAAAAATTAAAATTTTTATTATTTTGTGACGTGAAACCAAAAAAAAAACTCAAGCAATAATCGTTGTTCTCGTTAAAAAAAGATGACAAGCGAAACTACAGTGCTAAATGAATGAGTTACGTTTGAAAGTAATCAATCAATCAATCAATGAACTTTATCTAGTAATCCCCTAAATAAGGTGGTAATCAAGTGAAAACTTAATAAATTATCATTCTGCTTCGAATAAAGTAGAATAGTTGCAACTAAACAAGAAACGTTTGTAAACTTAAATGAAGAGCTTAGTTCGAAATACTTATTGTATAGAGTAAAATACTATCTATCTGAATGACTTATTAGACGCATATTTTTATCTTTGTTTTTGAATCAGTAAACAATGGTGTTAATGGATTTATTAATTCTACCTCCTGAAAATGACCAAGATATTTTCAGTAAGGAATCGGAAAAATCTGATTCTAAATTAAAAGATAACAGTATTTCGGTTTCTAATTTTATTTCCCTAGCTCAGAGGGGGCATTTTAAAGATGCACCTGTTCACGAAATTTTAGAAAAGTGTGATCTTCAGTTTTATTTACCGCCACCACCTCCACGAAGTCCTGAACTGGAAGAAAGAATTACTAGATTGAAAGCAGAGCAATCTAATGCAGAATACAATTCCATGGTTCGTAATCTTTCTAAACCACAACGAAACAACGTTTCTTTTCGGGATGATATTCGGTCTGTAACATCTCAAATTGCTGCTATTGTTAATTTCATGTTTGCTGTAGTTGGAAGCTTTTTCTTTGCTTATAAAGCTGTGGAATATGCCTTACCTGAACCAAACATTCCTGCTCAAGTAATGATGGGCATCATTACATCAACTGTTGTTGCTTTAGCTGATTTATATTTTCTTCTTCGAACAACAATATGAAATGTATATTCTGGGTAAAGGTGCACAATTTGCAGCCAAGGGCTAAATACCTTAATACTGAATCTTTTTAATGCAATATTTATTGGAAAACCTATATAGCTATAAGGCATTTTATAAGTGTTTTTCAAATTAATTTAAAAGAAAAATTAAAAATAAAGAAATTTTAGCACTAAAATTTCCTGATTCAATGTATCAAAAAATTTAAGGCTTGCAGTTTTTCTATTTGAAAAGTTCTTTTGTAATAAAAACATGTTCCAAAAAAATGTAGTTCAAAGATTTATTTAAAAGCTAAAATTCAATTATGTATGTATACGTTAAAAAATAAGTAAATAAAGCTAAGTTTTTTATAGATAAAACCTGCTATAGCTTCATTTTTTTAAAAAAAATACTAAGTTGGCAAAACTTCAAATGTTTGCAGTTCAAAAATATTTTACATCCTTTGTTATTTAATTTATAAAAGATGGAGAATGTGTGTATATGACAGATATTGTTCCTACCACATTAAAGAATAATTAAGATATTATCAATTAATACAAAAACTATTAATTTATTGCAGTTTCCAAAGACAAAAATCTTTTTTTCTGTGTGAAGGTTATGGACTTGTAGTATAGTGTATGTAGTAATGTATATGAGGATATTGAAATTTTATAAAAGATATTTTGTCTTTGTTTTTTATAAAAGATATTGAAATTTTATAAAAGATATACCCCAATATTTTGTATTAATTGAAAATTAGGCTATTTTCAATTAATACAAAAACTGTAATTTATTACAGTTTCCAAAGGCAAAAATCTTTTTTTCTGCAAAAAGGTTATAGACTTCTAATTAGTGTATGTATTGATGTGGTTTTTCTTTCAATGTTTTTTATTATTTTTTATTTTCTTAGTTTTAACAATGTGTTTTGTTGTAGCTGAGTATTTATTTTGTATAAATACCTATCTTGTTAAGATCTCACTATGGAGTTGATAAGTATTGTATTTAATTATATCTATTTTAGAAGCTTCAACAGTACTTTATGTATAATCTTGAAATGTTATATGAATATTAAAGAAATTTGTTTGCATGGTATTTATTTTATTTTGCAGTTTCAATATTTTTGATAAAAAAATAACTGAAAGCAGAATTATTTATAATTGAAAAAAAAAAGAAACAGTATATGCTAATTTTATTCATATCAAAAGCATTGTATTAAACATTTTGATAGACAAGACAATGAGTATTAATAAACAATGTTTAGATGCCTTACTGCAAGAAAAATACTGGATGAAATTGCACTTTATATCATAGGCATAAATGGAAAATATTTATTCTTTAAAAAAAATTTAAATTAATTTTTTTCTAAAAAATTAAAAATAGGAATTTTTATAAAAAAATATGTATATTTTATGTTAATATATCAATAACTTTTATTTTAAATTATTTAAATATAAAAAGTAAATTTTTATCTATTTCTTTTCTGTTAAAATATTTATATATATTTGTTCAAAATATTTATATTTTTTTATAAGTTTTCGCAAAACAATCGTTTTTTTCTTCTTCTCAATATTCTGCATTTATTTAACTGAAATAAATTCATTTTTAATATCAGCAGACGATACAAACAATTTGCGGCACGCCCACTTTGAATGACAGCTAGAAAGACTGCAAGGGGAGGGTCGAAAAATCTCGTCCAATCAGCATTCGGGGGTTCGCATTCTCTGCAATAGCTGCCGCGCTTCTTCTTCGAGATCCTCGTAGCCATTTTTGGATTCCGGTCTTCAATTACCGTGGATCGGGTCGATAAATAATTATGCCGCGAAGTTGAAAAGCATGGCGAGTTCAAGCAATGACTCCAATATAGCTCCCGATTCTCCAATAGAAGAAGTATTTAACTGTCATTTATGTGATAAATCGTACACGACTAACAGCAATAGAAATAAACATTTAAAGAAGTGTCACAACATTGATGTTCCTCTAGATACATCGAATCACCGAATTCCGTGTGCAGAAAATTATTGTAACGGTTTATTCGGAACAATTGCCGATTTACGAACGCATTTAAACGAAGAACATGGTTTTACATTTAACGAAGATTACCGTTTTTTCCCAACTAAACGCAATTTTCTACATTGGAAGAAAAAATTAGAAAAATCGGAGCGAGTTCGATTTATCAAAACGCAAGGTGATAAATTACGGAAAAATGCTGTACAACAGTATTTCCATTGTAACAGATCTGGATCCTATATTAGCCAAAGTACAGGTAAAAGAAAAGCAAAAGTTACATGTAAAATGGGACATCAATGTACAGCAAGCATGGTAGCTACAATTAACAGAATCTCGGGGGAAGTTATTGTCAAATTTGTAAAAGAGCATTACGGGCATGATATTCCCCCGCCCCCAACAGTACCGCAAGCCAATCAGGAATTGAGGCGAACGCTGAAGCTTGGAAAAGCCGTAGCATTAACCATGTCTTTAATGAAAGTAAGAATAATAACTATGTTGAAAAGTTTAATTGAAGAAGGGGGATTCGATCGAGTACTTGACAAGGTACGTACTTTTTGTTCTAAATTGGTATATAATCGTTTTATTATCTGTTCTAGTGAGTCTCTTAAAGGGGTACTCCACAAACGATGCTGCGAATCATGGCGGCATTGAACATCTACCTTGAGCTATGTTATTTGAAATAAATATCTGAATAATAGCATTAAATTTTCTTTTGTTGAGCTCTAATGAAAGTTGGAAATTTTATTTTTCGATTGTTATTGTTATTGATGTGAGAGTTCTGAAAGCTCGAGTTTTAAAATATGACCGACCCCTTTTTGTGAAATCATCGTCCGTGACATGCACATGTTTTGAATATGCGGGAAATCTCAGGGTAAACATTAACTTAACACCTAAATATCTATCTGATGAGCTCAGTTTAGCTTTCTTCAGAAATAATTGTCCGACTGTTTCTAAAGAAATTTATGTCGATCAAATAAACTAATTTAAGTACAAATCGTTGTTCTTTTGAAACTGAACTTTGCGTGTAAACAAATGAAATGTGTGAATAAACATATTAGTTTTTAGATTTATTAAAATTTCCTTAATTCTCCGATATTAATTTTTTAATGAAGTTTGATCATTTTTATTTATTTGTGTATTACTAATTAAATATGATCATTTTTAGTTTTTATTTTATGATTTTTTTTTCCAGTATTTAAATTGATTTCGATAAGAATAATTTCCCCAGTAATGCTATTTTTTCAAAGGCTCTTAAGATTTTTGTTTTGTTATTCCATTGCCTTGTAGATTAGTAATTGCATTTTTAAGGCATGTTAAGTTTTAAAAAAGACAAAATTTTTTTACAGCAATAAAACAATATTTTTGTTTAGTGTTGTATTTACATTGTTAAAGTCCATCTTTAGTATTATAAAGTACAGATGGAAAACTTTCACGATTCGTGAATAAATCTTAATTAAAATATTCAAATTGATCTGCATTATGTATTGTTTTTTTTATGTCTTCAGTTAGTCTTTAAATTTAAGCATTACCAAGTATCATAAATAATTAAAAACTATTAACTGGAATTCATTTCTGATAGTAATTTGAATTGTAGAAATTCCTGTTATTTTGTTTTTTAAAATTTATGTCTACAAGTTTGTGAGTTATTAACTGCTATAGAATTCATATATGAAAGTTTGTTTCATTAAAATTTTAAATTATTTATTTAGTTTAAATTCATTTAAAAAAATCAGAATCAGTATTTAATGCTTTTAGTTTAGAGTTAACTAATTAAACTAATAAAAATATTATGAAACTAATGTTTTATAATATTAAACTAGTTAAAATATTATGAATTTAAACTAATGAAACTAACTAATGTAACTAATGAAATTAAACTAATAAAAATATTATGAAACTAATATTTTATAATATTATGAAACTACTATTTATCTAGACTATTTCTATTATATAGACTATTTACTATTTATATAGACTAAACTGCTATTACTCTTTTTACTACTATTTAAAATATTATAAAACTAATTAGAATATTAGTTATATCAACTAATATTTTAATTAGTTTCATTATTATTTAATGTGTTTATACTGTAATTTTATAATGTTTTTATTTGAAGTTAGTTAATATTGAATTTTAAATTTACATATGATGTTTTGTAGCTTGAAGTGATGTCAGCTGGGGCTGGCCAGTGTGTGTGTGAACTGAAGGTAGCCAACGAGCATAAGAATAGGAATGGACTACTTCATGGAGGAATGACTTCTACCCTCGTAGATGCAGTTTCAACAATGGCTCTCTTTAGCAAAATAGAAAGATATGGTGTTAGTATAGAAATGAGTGTTTCGTAAGTACTATATTAAAGTATTTTGTTCATATTTGTCTATCTCTATCTTTTAATATTTTATTTATAGGATTAATAATAATTACTTGTAAAGAAAAATAACAAAATTGTCTTTTCTTGCAATGTTAAGTAAAAAATTGTCTGAATAATTTTTTACAATTTTTATACTGAAATCTTTGTTGGAAACAGTTTTATAATGATTAATGGATACTGATTGTTGGTAGGAGACGCACTTTTTGTTTATAGAAAGTGTAGTTTTGTTTCAGTTTATGTATATATACCAATTTATGTACTTATATAAATATGTACTTATACATGTACTTAAATAGTAAAATATGTACTTATTTATATTATCAGGGGTCTGTCCAGATATTTTGTGAAAGGACCTGCTTTTGTTAATTTGTGCAAATAGTGTCCTCTTATTGCAAAAATTGCTGAAAACCTTTTCAAGGAGTTTTTAAATTGTAAATAGATACAAGATTCTGCTCAACAATTGCAAATTAGAGATGCAACATACAAATATTTGGTATTTAGACTATACTGCTCAACACAGAATATTCATTTCCGACGAATTATGGAAACAAAATCACTCACATTTTTAATAATTTTAATTGACATATTTTAACTAACGCAACTTACTAATGTATCACTTTTAATGTGTTATGCATTAAATAAACTTAAACAATTCTTAAATTTATAATATTTTAAGAATTGTCAGAAATTAGTTTTTATTTACATAATATTCTATTAATTAATTTTATGAATAAATATAAATTGATCAATTATTTAGTCTTTCTCTGCCCCCCCCCGGGAAGAGTTTATTCAATTAACAAAACAATAATGAAGATAAACAAATTGGTGAAGGGTCTGATTAAAAGATAAATTATTTTGTGAAGGTTTCATGATAAGATATTTTGCGAAGGGTCCGTTAACGGACCCAAATTTTTTCTAAACAGACCCCTGATTATAAAATTTAATCAGTCAAAAGACAAACAGTTTTTAAATACAAAAAAGTGTGTTCTACCCTCATGCTTATGTTAACTGTGCTAGATGCAATGCCAAGGTCTTTGTACTTGCTATAAATAAAGAAAAGTTTATAGTGTCTTGTCCCAAAAAGTGGCTAAATTCTCGAAGCAACCAGGCAGTGATGGTATGTGAGAAACTAAAAAAAAAACAAGGTAGTATGTTATTGTAATCCCCTGAGAAATTTATTTTTAAAATTTTTGCATTTGATTCAAGCAAATACTAACACAGAAATAACGTGTATGTTTTCCATATGTTATTTTATGTAAATGCCCAGAAATCATCCAAACTAGGAAATTAATTTGGTAAATGTATCAATAAAGAAAATTTCCTGTTTAAACAGATAGGAACATAATTTGTTGTGCATCTGCACCCGATGTTTGGTAAATTTTTTATTCTCAGCAACTAATTTTGATACATTTTTATTGCCCCTGCTTTTGTGCTTGTTGACAACAAAATCCAATATCGCGGCCCTATTAAATTTGATTATATTACTGTCATTTTTTTAACACAAAACATGCATGTCATAAAATCTGCAGATCTATATTAAATGAATAAATTAATAGTGAAATCTTATTAAAATTTCAATTTTTTTATATTATGGTAAATTTTAAGTAAATATGTAGGGTATTTGGGACAGTAAAACTTACCCTAAAAATTATCAATGCAGGTTACTAAAAGTATGTTATCAATTGCTATTGTCAGATATCATATTATCACTTGCATATGTAATAAAAAAATCTATCATATTAATTTTGTATAAGTTTATATATGTTATATATCTTGCATATAATGTTTATATATGTTATATATTTTGCATATATCGTAATAATGATGCACAGTAAACTTCCCACAAAGTGCGGATATGCAAATTAGCAGATAATCTGCAAAGCACTTAAAAAAAAAACACTCAACATTGTTTTTTTTAAATATAAATTTCAATATTTATTATCAGCAGTTTTCTTCACATTTTCTTCTTATACATTTTTAATTTATTTCTGTATAAAAAAGCCTGCCAATTTTTTTATTTCTTGGTGTTGAAGAGATGGAGGCTAAAATAAATCAGGCACACACAGACTTTTTACTGGGGCGTTCATACACTATTGAAAAAAGAATGCACCAAAAAATGTTTGTAACACGTAAATTAGTTCTTATAAAGAATTACTGCACATACACGATTTTTAGAAACTCTTGTCAGTAACAAAACTTACTATTTTGAAGCCATTCATATGGCCCATAAATTATTCAAGGCCCTGCCTCATTCTTTTAGGGGTGTAAGTGTTGTGTGAGGACCACTCTCATTTGTTAAATTAACTAAATAAATTTACAATGATAATTCATTACCATTCATCATATGAAGGCAAGACAAATAAAACTAAACTTCTCTACTTGCTATCGCTATGATTGCTTTCGAAAATAATATATTCCAGGAGAAAAAACTGCTTTGATGGGTGTCTAATCCATTAATTGAAATTTGATCTTCATTCTGCAATTGTAGTTCGACAGTTGTAAATCATAACTCACATTATCTTGCGCTTTATGAATGCTCGTTTTTACTTAGTTATTGCATTTGAAGTTGCATTGTATATATGTAGACCCATTGTTTGTTTAAAAACACTAGGGCTATGGGCATGGATGTTTGCTAGTATGTTGTTCTCCAAACTCTTTGAAATTATTCCATTTCTATGAATTTATTTTCCATTCTAAATGCTATATTGTTTTGTCACTGCAAGTGAAGCACGGATGATTCGTAAAGCAGATAATCCACCTGTGGATAATCGGGAGTTTACTGTATATGTTATGTTTTCTTTGAATTAGTATTCAGTATATTTTCCTTCTATTTTTAGACCAATGTCCTCTAATTTGTGATTTTCTGCCCTCTGCTATTTTTTCTTACACTTTTGAGGCTGTTGAAATACATCTATACTTTCATGTGTACATTATTCTAAGATTTCTCAAATACTATTATTTTCTCACCTGTTCATTTATTAGTATTATAAATATGCAAATTCCCTTATTAAAAATTAAAAAATCTTGTTGTAAACTATTATAAAATTAAATTTTATACATGAAATACCCTATATTTCATGTATAACCCTATATTATAAAATTAAATTTTATACATATACACCCTCTTCACTAAACAGCCTTTAAATAATATATTGTTAGCTAATAAATTTTCTGCATACACAGTTTTAAATCTATTTTCAAACGTATGCTCTCAGTTTTTATATTTTTTCTATCATATTTTACCATTTAAGCCAAGAGCTACTACTTGACTGATTGTACTAAACCATTAAAATAATTTTCTTGTCAGATCCACACAATTTTTAAAAGATAATTTTTTCAAGGAAGGATAATCCGCCGATAACCTGGAGAATACTGCATCATTGTATTGTATCTCGACTAAAGTACGATAACTAGGTATCTCTAAAGAACCTTTTTTGAAAAATCAATAATACAAATAAATTTTGTTTAATTTTTTAAAGTTTTCTAGCTCTAACAAATGTTGTTAGGTTCCACATACTGTTAATTTACATTTAAAAGCTATAACTAGATAAAATAGTCACAATAAACGTTATGCATTACTCCAAATAAATATAAAGCTATCTATTTTGCAAGCTATGCCTTGTATTAAGGATAATTCAGCCAAATGGTAATTTGTTTGATCAAAGACAAATGTTGCTTTGATAAAACAATTTACTGTTCTACAGAAAAATATATTCAAAAAAAGTTTTTAATAACTATATATGTATATATATTTTTAAATTTACTTTCTGAAATAACTTACAAGTATAATATTTATATTTTGTAGACTTATAAAAGTTAATTTTTTTTTTCCAGATATATTCGACCAGCAAATATTGGAGATGAATTATTTATTGAAGGAAAAATATTAAAAGTTGGCAAGAATCTTGCATTTTTAACTGTTGATGTAAAGAATAAAGTTACGGGTCAAATAATTGCACAAGGGAAACACACCAAATTTGTTGGTGATCAACAAAATGATCCCTCTTCTTCATTAGCATCATAAATTTATAATTGTTCACCATACTTCTTTTTGTAACATTTGTTTATTGTACATATGTATGTTATGGGTATTTTTAGTTACTATACATTGACTTTATGAACAACACAAGTTTGTATTACTTAAATGCATTTATTTATAGAATTTTTTGAGTTTGTAATAAAAGTTTATAAAATTGATAATTTGAATTTAACAGATTTTATTTGTAACAGCTGTAAACAAATAATCAATGTGTATTTGGATTTTGTTAAGTTTTTAGACATTTATAAAGCACTTACTCAAATAATTTAATTTTATTAATGGAAAAATCCAGTTTTTTTATTTTCAATCTATACAACTTGAATGGTCTACTTAGTTTATTTTTTAAGCAGTGATTCTTATGTTTTATAACAACTCAAAAAGTGAAAAGGGTACGCTATGAAAAAAAAAATTATTAAGGGTACCAGGGGATACGCAGTTCTCCAATGTGAAAAAAATACCATGTTAGCAAAATTCTGAGTATCATATTACATCATTGCTTTTCTTTGGTGCGGGTATTTCATCAGTCTCAATTAAAATCCTTGAATATAACTTCAAATACAGCTTTTCTTGTTTTGAAATTCTTTGTTTTATTAATTTATAAATAGAATAATTATGAATGTGCATTAATAGACGGATAAAGAGGTAGATATTTCAAACAGGGACTTTAAGAAGAAAGAAAAAAAACCTTCAAATATTTAATTCTTATGTATCCCTAAGACCTGTAGTTTCCAAAGTCTAGCAAAATCTCTGTATAATATACAAGCTCTTAATAATGTATGGAGATAATTTTTATATCATCAAAAGACATTGAGTAAGGTTAGATTAAATCAATATGGTTTAAGGGTTTTCATGAAATGATTCAAAGTGATGTTCATTTGCTTTGTTTTTATGAAATTTTCAAATTAATGTATTGTTTTCATGATGTAGTTTTCTGAAAATTTTTGCATATGAGTAGATTGAAACAAAAAGCAATTTTGAAAAATTATGAATTTTTGATAAGATGTCTTATTTTTTTAAATAACCCAATCTCACTTTTTTAAATAACCCAATATCTCAATTTATATAAGTTAGCAAAATATTTAAAATTGTTTTATTAATTTTCTGCAAGACGTTATAGATGGAAATGCAAGTTCAAATTAATTTTTGTTCTCTAAACTAGGACATAATTATATAAAAACACCTTTTTATTTGAATTAATATTGTTGATTACATCACAACCTGTTTGTTTGATTATTTATTTTACAGCTTAATCGTAAAACACCCTCAGATAATCTAAGCCTTACTAGTCAATGCATTTTGACCTTATTTGGTAGACAAATGACAGAACATGTTAATTTTTAGAAAGTTTTGTGAGATGAAAAATGTGCACTGTACATATGCATAAAGCAAGCTTAACTTGTATATTTTTGTGTCAAAATTAGTGAGAAATTATTTAAGATTCCAGAACGGAATTGTTTCTAGAATGCATGTCTGTGGTGATATTTGCATTAAATATACTTCAAAAATGCATTACATTATTTCATGCTTGCTATATATCATTTGATTCAGATTCAGTGTTGTTGACAAGATTAGTTGCTTCTAAAATTTTAACCTCACTCTATTCTAATTCTTGTAATATTTCATGTAGGAAAAATTAATATTTTGGGGATTTTTTTTTAAATGTAACAGTCTCTGAACTAAAGTATGCTATTTTTTTTATTACTGAAATTTTTTGCATGAAAGTTAGCTTTAAAATATTGGTAAAGGGTTGAAAAAAAAATTTACAATTTGAGTTAACTTTAGCTAAAAGCTAACTTTTGTCTTTAAATATATTGCCTCTCATTGGTGGAGGTGAAAACCAAATGACTTGTAGATTTCGTGAGTCACAAAAATTTTCAAAGGAAGTCACACGAAAAACTAGTCTTCATAAGTCGTACTTAAAGGTCGTCGCGTAGTTGATTGACAAGAGTTTGCCCAATAGTGGTGTGTTTATATCGTTCAGGAGACTTTATATCTTGCATACGACTCACAAAAACTGGTGTTTACTTACAGCATTAGTATGTATTTATTGAAATATATACTTTAGTGGTTTATTATTGGCACTAATAGATTTTGGTGGAGAAAATAGCTTTATTTTAAAGAGTTTTGAATGGCCTTTCATCTTTAATGCAAAGGTCCACTTAAAGTATTTATGGCTTAACAATTATAGTTGAATCTAATAAATATCAAAATAATGGTCAGTATTATGGTTCACTCACTTCACAAAAAGTATTGCTATAAAGAATGTTTTTCTCTCACATTTTCTTTTCTTCAAAACTTAAATTTTATTTATTTCTTTTTTAAAAAAAAAGGAGCAAAAGTCTTAACATCTGAACATTACAACAAAATCAAAAATGTGAAGTATCTAAACCTGCCTGTCTTGTGACCAATTTTGAAAAAAAAAAAAAAAATGGCTCTTAAATTTATAAAACTCTAAATATATATGTTGAATGGAGATATTGGTGGTAAACTAAAATCTTGCCATATCACTAAAAATCGTAATAATAAAACTTTCTTGAATATAATAGACATTGCTATAATAATATTAGTTAAGGGATACACCAGAAATTTTCTAAAGTTTGTTCTGGTTTTAAGAAGCTTGCTTAATCATTCATACTGTTTCAATTGATTTAAAAGTTTCTCACATTGATTTAAATAGCAGAAAAAAATATGCATCTGTGTGACATATATTATATCTCATTACTGCTATTTCCTGAATCCTTTTCATTGTAATAAGTTAATTTAGTTTTCTTGTAAATATTTTTTAAAATTTTATTTTCTAATTCAGTTAAAAAGTTTTTTTGTAATAAATAGTGAAAAATTAATAAAACTCTTCCCACGAGTTAGAAAAATCAAGGTAATTTTATAAAATTTATCTCTAAAAAAGAAAAAGACAGGATTTTCTTTACGGAGTTGTGGTCACCCTGATTATCTGCATTGAAGCACAAAACTTGCTTTTATGTTTCGATTGCAATTATTACAATTGCAAATATGAAAATTAACAAAATTTATGCAATGAGTTACAAAAATTAAAGTAATATAATAAAATTAGTCATGAAAAGGGAAAAGTCAGGATTTTTTTTCCCCTCAGTATTTATATTATTTGAATTGAAACATAAAACTTTTGTTGCAATTTCAGTTTTATGGTGATTAAAATTATTGCTTGAATAGATTTGATAAAAGGTATAGGTAACATTGTTCTAAATTGCCAACACCCAATTAACTCACTAAATTTACAATTCTTGATCAACTGATTCAGATTATATACCTATTGTTAAATTAGATGTATTTTAATATGCATAATACTCTAGAAATTCGAAATTATCTTTGAAAAAATATGTTTAATAAGATATTATTGGAGTCTAAAACAAAATTAGCAAAAATTAGACCAATTAATGTAAAAATGCAATTTTTATAAACCTCTTAAAATAATTGAAATTGTTTACTAAGTTTTAACTTGAAATTTTTTTTTTTAATGGAAATGTTATGAAAAAAATGGCACAATTTTTATTTACAACAAAACAAATGGCACACAGTTGCAACACAGCTAATGAATTTGTGCATCTCTTCAACAAACAGGACAGCATTTTTCATCTATAATTCTTGGATGTAAGCATGTACTTGGTTGACAGGTTTCAACCCAGCAAGTAACTTGATTGTTCTAAAAAAAAAGTTAGAACGTTATTAAAATGTCACAATATTGCAATGTGTTGTATTGAGCTATTAGTAGTCTAAGTTATTACTTCACATTGGCAGCTAGTACATTTGTCTTTTTTCCACTTTTCACCAGAAGTTCGAGCCTGTTTGTCGGAATCAATGCACTCTCCCTTTCTTTGATGTTTAAATTCTGCTTCCAGCTTTCGAACCTTGAAGTGAAATAATATTGTAAACTTAAGTTATACCATGAAAAATACGTGTTTTCAATTTTGGCAAATAAACAAGTCCCTACACTTTTTTCCTCTTTCTAAATAATTGTTCTTAAAATAATTTTTTCCTCTGTTGGATTTTTTTTTTTTGAGTTTTCTACCCAAAAAAGGCATTTCTTTTTATTGCTGAAAATTAATATATGTTCTATAAATTCGAAAATGCAAAATAGTTTTGTCTGCAAGCACATTTTTGCTCGACCTATTGGTGGTGAAATATGTTATGTCCCATCCACTGATCTTCGTTTTTCCTGCAGTACACCTAAGTTTTATCTTAAAGAAATACACTGTGATAACATATTTATGAACTCTATTGCTTTAAGGGGTTGAAGATAAATATCTGCATCAAATAATTATTAAAATTACGTGAAAAATATTTTAGAAAACAATTTTTACTTGGTAAATCAGGACTATCATCTTCCGATTGAAGGAAAATGAATTCACTGTCCTCAGGCTAACTCTCTGAATACATCGTGACTATTTTGTCATGCAACGGTAACACTAATGAAAACGAAATCACAGAAAATGATTTTGATTTCAATCTAAGGCGAGAAATCTTACTGCAAAAATTGAGAAGAAAGTGGATTTAGTTGCACCATCTCTTAGCAATATTTAGAAATTTGAATATTGCGCAGGATTTAAAGAGATGTGTAAATAGTGACAAATTTCAATGATGCAATTTTTCTCTTAGTCGCATGGCATGCAACACGGACAGAGAAGGGGTTAATGGAGAAAAATAGGAAATTGTCTAAACAGTTTTCTGCAAATATAAACTTAATTCAAATTATTTTAAAATTTTTTTGATATCTTGCTATACAAAGTTGCCAAAGGACATTTCAAGTGAGAGATTTTGATTGAAATTTTGTTGTAAAAGGCAAATGTTTTAAAAATAATCGAAAAATTAAGTTAAAAAGATATTAAATTTGATTGGAAATTTTTTTTTTTTCTTCTTCACGATAGTATTTTTTGTCTGAATTTGATCAAATACACTATAAGCGTAGAAGTTGTGAAGCTACTTATGTTTCAACAATAGATAGTTGTTTTTATTTTGAATAATAGGTGCATTTTTGTGACTCTTATAGAATGACAGAATGCTACTAATGATATGAAAATGGAAAAGATAAATATAACAGGAGAAAATAGGTTTGATAAAGATTTTTTTTTAAAAATGTGACAATTTATTTACGGGGATGATAATATGAAAATTTATTTGTTTGATTTAAGGACTGCCCATCATTAATTTCTGATTTTTATACGCTTCAAAAGTCCATTTGGTTATGTGAAATAACTACATTGAAGTGATCCTCTCATTCTTCTGGAAAAATTGCATCGCTTGCATGCAATTTTTGAGGCTTAGAACAATAATGTGCCAAAAATAAATAATTTGCATAGTAATATCTTCCACAAAAAATTATTATACAGAAAAAAAAAGT
This sequence comes from Parasteatoda tepidariorum, assembly GCF_043381705.1. Classification (NCBI taxonomy): domain Eukaryota; kingdom Metazoa; phylum Arthropoda; class Arachnida; order Araneae; family Theridiidae; genus Parasteatoda; species Parasteatoda tepidariorum. The sequence goes on from NC_092209.1 coordinate 67,208,831, forward strand.
TTATTACAGCATTTATTGATTGATATATGCCACTTAGCAAGCATTTTAATCTAACAAGCGTCTAGATTTCTTTTACAAATTTAAACTTTTAGTTTGTGATGGAACTAAAAGTAAATTTATTTCAATTGTAGATTATCTGATCTGTTCAGAAAGTCGTCGAAAAGTGTAGAGAGCAATAAAAAATGCAACTGAAAATACTTTAACAGAAACCCAATGGAGTTATTTAATTTGATTATGCTGAAAATTAAGGTTTAGAAGCCTGTTTTTTGACTATTTCATGAAGATGTTACTGATATATTAAACCTTCAATATAATGTAATGCAGTTGAATAGTTCAGAAATTTCATGGTTCATTCAAACAAGCAATCAACTTACAAAGGGGAAATTTAATTGTTTTTGCCTGTTTCCGGTATTTGATTATTTAAATCAATTTTGACAGAAGATCACCTTACAGAGGTGGTCAATTAAAAAGGTTTTACTGTATTATTTATTTTTAAACCCCTTTAATGTGTTTTTTTTTAAATTTTATTTTTAAATTCTTATACAGAGTGCGCAGCGTTTTTTAAAAGTGCTAAAAAGGTGCTTATTTTCGATATTTTTTTTAAAAGCCATTAAAGGTGCTTTTTTTATTGGGTGTTTTTAAAAAGTGCTTAATTTTCCTTTTTACAAAATGAAATTTTTCCCTTATCATGTTGATTTTCGCTTCGAATTATGCAAAAAGACTCAGTTCACATTGTTCTACTCAACGTTTGCACAATTATTTCAACCCCAATGTATTGTCAGAGAGAACGTATCGTATGAAAACGCCATTCGTTTTATATGATTCAAAATTTCATGATTTTTGACAATTGTCAAAAACAGTGCCAAATTTTTTTTTTATTGACATGACGGTTAAAACATGATAAAACCGTCAATTGTCAAAACTTTCCAACCCTGCCTAATTATGATGTTTTTTTATAGTGCTTAAAATTTTTTTTGAATGCTTGAAAAGTGCTTAAAAGGTGCTTATTTTTTGTTGAATAATTTGGCTACGCACCCTGTTATAGTATTGCGTACGTCTAACATTAGTGGTGAAAACCAAGGTGGTATTTACCTTTCTGCTCAGGCGATGAACTGTTTTTTCTAGTTTTCCAACTAATTCCTCGATGCCTTCGATCCTTTCTTCAGTGATGTCTAAATCGTGTTCTTTCTTAGACTGTTGAGTAAGATTAAATGGTTCGTGGTGTATAGCCTGGTCATTTAGCAAACTAAATTCCTCTTCTGAACGCACAAGAAAAGATCGTCTTGGACGGAGGTTAATATCGTTCAATTCATCATTTCTGGATGCACGACATTCTGAAATGAGATTATTAGTATTTCTTAAGTATTATTAATAGAAACAGTGATTAAAAAAACAAAATAAAATAAAAAACATAACAAAGAAGGCGTTAAGTAATTATATTTTAATTGCTTAACACCTATCTTACGTAAAGTGTGCAAAAAATAAACGGACCACTCTGAATAACTTCTGATCTAATTGATTTGATCTTCATGTTTGAGGACTCAATCTTAATGGTTTGAGGTGTTGACCTCAAATATGCTAATTACTTAATCCAGACAGTATTTTAAGTTACGAAATTAAACATTAAAACATACTTTCTCTTAATAAACAGAACCCTTTTTCCGACGGAGTCTTATTTCTGACCCCCAAAATATAAGGAGAAGCCACTATCTGAAAAATTATAATCCTAATAATTTGGATCCCTTAATGTTAATCTTACTTTTTGCGTATTTTGCCAAATCTCGAGAACTTTTTAAGCGAATTTAAAAATTTTTGCTCACAATTATAAAATTTGTTTATCCTAAGAAAATTCCATGCAAAAAGTAACTTTTTAATGTATTTATTATTTTTTTATTCAATAATAGTCTAAATAATTTCGAACTGTCAGGTATACAATTTTTTACATCGTTTTAAAGAATGTAATTTTACTTGGCAAAAAGCAAAATTCGAACGAAATCAGTCGAATAGTTTCAGAGTTCTCAAATTTTAAAAAAGTTGTACTTCAGTCAGTAAAAAGAAATCACACTGAATAGTTTTTGATTATATTTTATAATAGAACGATCTAGAATTTGACAATTAAAAACAAAACCAGCAACGAAAATGCACTTTCTCTAATTAAACATAGCATTTTTGACCCTCGAAATGTGGAAAACTTGATCATTTCAGTTTAATTAAACTGATGGAAAACTTAAGATCCTTATTTTTATTTTCCGCGTTTTACATTGAATATCTAAATTTAATTGCTATAACCAAAATTTTTTTGTAGTTATTTATTATAAAACTCATTTATTCAAAGATTATTTCATATAAAAGTTTTTAACTATATGCTAAAAGAACTTTAAAAATCAACACACAACTAAAAATTTGAATTAATATCGTTTGAATAATTTCTGAGAAATAAAAGTTTGACAAAGTTGAACTTTCAAGCTTTTATTTTTCAGTTACTATTCAGCCAATTCTGTTTGAATTTTGCCATTTAAAATTAATATCGTTTAAGAAAAAGAGAAATATTTTGTACATTTCTAAAAACTTTTTAAAAACCATTATTAAATTAAGTAATAAAAATAGCTAAAAAGTAATTTTTAGATTAAAATAATCTTTATATAATTTAAGACAACTGAACATCCAATATAGTGATCTAAAAACATTTTTTATAGCATACACACATTATGAAAATAATAATTAATTGTATCACCTGATTTTATTTATATGTGTGTGTGCATGTGTGTCTGTATCAGAAATATTTTTTTTTTACGAATTGAGTGGGAAAAATGCAAAAAGTGAAATTATTTTTTATTTACTTATTAAATTTAAACTAAGCAATATGTATACATTCAATTAATAAATTAACTGAAAAATTTTAAATTATAATTTACTTTTTATAATACAATTTTTATATATGTATAATGCAAAATTTTGTTTTTTTCACTTAACTTATAATTTTACTCATGCAGGACGACAAAAGAACCTAAAGACATTAACAAAAATTTACGAGCATTCCACTTAAGCTAAGCTAATTTATTTGATATAAATATAAAAATAAAAACGCTTTTAATTTACAGTCCATGATTTGAATGCTTAGTTGCAGAAAAGCACTGATTTAAGTTAACTCATTTATGGTCACATGAGAGTTTTATTAAAAGTGGGTTCGAAAATCTTTTGATTCTCGTAAATAGTTCCATAGATATGATAAAAAATATGAGAAATAAAACAACTATAAAGGAATTAATTTTTTGAGCTGACATTTACGAACGGATATTCACCTTGACAGCATTCGGTCCATACATTTAATTTGATACTCGGCAGAGATGAGCAAGACGTAAATTTTGGAGATTGTAAATGAGGAACAGTGAATACATCTTTAGTCAAAGTTGTGATGTTATCCCCATTATCACAGATAACTCGGGCTAAAGAACTTTGTTTTATTTGAGTCAGCTGATCTGTGGTGAAGATACCAGGATTTTCATACCAAAACCTGTAAAAAATTATTAATTTTTTTAAAAACTTTTTTTCCAATCATTTTTTAAGCCTAAATAATAAACATCTGAGATAAATATATCATACATACCGATCGCCGTCTCTGACTCTTCTAAATTGATCAATGAGTAAGCAAAGGAAAGTTGGCCCTATCTTAGCACTTTCAATTGAATCTTCACTGATACCACCAACCCAGAGATCAATGTTATCTATAATAGTGGAGGAAAAAAAATGAAAAACCTTATTACAAATTTTAAGTTTTTAGATGTCTTAAGCTATGGCAAAAATTTAGATCCTTACAAACTAAAAATTTCGCAGTAATGAGTCTGACAGATGATGTTGGCGATTTGCAAGTTGCCTTGAAACATAATTTAAAAAATATGTTTCATTAATATAAAAAATTTGTTTCACTAATTCATCCATTCACTGATTCGTTAATTACAAACAAACACTCGTGAATTACAATGAAAAAAAAATCGCAATTTTAAACTGCCGATTAAAAGTATTAAAAGTAATTACAACCTGCTGACGTCACTTCGGATTGCTCCAACAAGGTTAACGATAATGAGTCTAACAAATGACCTCGGCAATTTGCAATTTGAAACATAATTTAATAAAATATGTTTTACTAATTCACTGATTCGTTAATTCGCTGCAATTGCAAACTGCCGATGTCACTGCAGAATGCGCCAACAAGGTTCTCGTTAATGAGTTTGATAAATGACGTCGGAAATTTGCGAATTGCTTTGAAACATAACTTAAAAAATCTGTTTCACTAATTCATCTATTCACTAATTCGTTAATTACAAACAAACATTCGTGAATTACAATGAAAAAAAAATCGCAATTTTAAACTGCCGATTAAAAGTATTAAAAGTAATTACAACCTGCTGACGTCACTTCGGATTGCTCCAACAAGGTTAACGATAATGAGTTTAACAAATGACCTCGGCAATTTGCAATTTGAAACATAATTTAATAAAATATGTTTTACTAATTCACTGATTCGTTAATTCGCTGCAATTGCAAACTGCCGATGTCACTGCAGAATGCGCCAACAAGGTTTTCGGTAATGAGTTTGATAAATGACGTCGGAAATTTGCGAATTGCTTTGAAACATAACTTAAAAAATCTGTTTCACTAATTCATCTATTCACTGATTCGTTAATTCGCTTTTTTTCTTTGATTCTTTTCTGATCTTAGTTATTCGCTAGATCTTGAATCATCAATAATGGTTGCAATAGTGAAATGAACCTATAATAATAATACGCTTTTCAAAGTAAAAGTAAACAATCTCAAAATTAAACAAATGTATAAATGCATAATTAGCTGGCAAGTAATTTAATGCGAGGAAAAAAATATGAAATATGGATTCATATGAGATAAATAAATAATAATTAATAATAATAATAGTGAAAAAAAAGCGGTCTTCATAATAATGGAAAAAAATGAAATTGATTAATGACAAAATTAAACTTAAAGTCAAGATTTTCTCGCCTCAGATTAACATATGTTTATGACTCTTCTACTTTAGTTCCTTCTTCATATTTTTTTTACGTGATTTGGAATAAATATGCAATTTAAAAGCAAAAAAGCGAAAAGCAGTTACACTGTGAAAAATTAAAGGTAAATTTGTGGAGTCTAGCTTACAACGGGCTGTTGCGGGAATGCTTTAATAAAATTAAACTGTAATGTAATTTTAATTTGTCTTAGAAAAACCAAAAGAAAAAATGACAACAAGGAGACAATTAAAACGCGAAGAAAGGGTTCTTTCGGGATCGTAGAAAAAAGTTTTACTTAATACTCTATTTTCAAGATGCTCCTTAATATCGATTATTAAAATACTTTTCAAAAATTACTAAAAAAATATGCATATTGGGGGGCGTAAAATAATGTTTAAGAAAGGTAAAATATGAAATCTAATGAATTTACTGAGGAAGACGAGACCGAAAACATCAAAACCTGTTTGACTGCCCAACTGCAGGCATTGCTAAAACACACTTTTCAACTCCTCTCCATTTCATCCGACTATCAAATAAGAATTTGATGTTATCCATCTCGCCTTCTTTAGTTGTGATTCGTTAAATTTAGATAGCTGTTTTTTCTTCTATTTTGCAATTTTAAACCACACATCTCTTGTTTAACTTTTAACTAGAATCTTCAATATATATATTAAGGACGATCATTACAGAACACCCTGTATACTTCTATAGGTTTTATATAACACGCGTTAAAGCTGTCGATTATTGAAAATGAGTCACAATGCCAATTTTTCTCGCACACAATGTCAGACTACTTTAACTACTCGACCTACAATTTAAGATTTGCTACTTCAAATTACTATTATGTGAAATAACCTGGAAAACTCGTAATCAAAATTTAAGGGAAGTAAAGTTTTTGAGCAGACCTGGATGACCATACAATTGTTGCAGCTTTCTTAGGAGGGAGATATCCGTAATTTCATTTCTGAGATCGTCGAATGTAGAGGCCACTGTCAAATTACAATATTTCCTCCATTTGTTATATGACGGCAAACCGTGGTCTCTTCCTCTCTGGACATTTAAAGCAGCGAGATCTTGGGCAACTAAATGGGCTGGCTATAAATTCAATTAATTTAATAACTGTCATTAAAATACACTATACACATTGTTTAGTAAAACAAAAAACAGACAACAAACATAAGATTTTAAATACAGAGTATTTAAAAATTAGCAATGACTTGAAAAAATAATTTAGGCTGAAGGAAAGGTGATAGAAATGAACAGTTTGTTATGTTCTGCTTAGGTAACGAGTGATTTATTCTCACCAATTTTTAAAATTTGTAAACATTTTTTCAAACGATGACTTTGAGGAAAGTTCTAAAGCAACGACTCGATTGCATGTTAGCCTATTGTAACAGAAATATTTCCGCTATCGTTTGTTAGTTTTGACCTCAGCTCGAGCCACGTTGTTGCTAGAAATGGTGTTTTGGATAAAACATTGCTTTAACATAGCTTTTCAGTTAGCAGTGCCATCAGTTGACGAACCTTTGAAACTAAATTTGAAATTTAGTTGCAATAATAAAAGCGTTTCCTTAGCAGTAAGCAGCAAACCGTACATTTCTTTCAATTTTTCTTTGATAAATTTTCCAATTCGTTGGTCATTTTTACGTAACGAGAGTTTATTATTACGTAGGTTTACGTAACTACCATTTATGATATATATAGGGTGTTTCATGATTAATAAGTGAAAACTAGTGGAAGAATTTATTTGCAAAAATTCTTAAAGCTACATTTGTAATAAAATATTTTTCAAAGAAAATGTAATGCGTTTCATAACAGCTTCTGAAATCCTCAAATTTTTATTCAATTCGAGTTTCTTAAAGAAAGACTGCTTTTGCAAGCATTCTAATGATATTCATCATATTAAAATTTTGTTTAGTTTGTTCACTAGGAGTTTTGGCACTTGGCTCCTCCTTCATCACATGGTATCCGACGATACTATTTCGCTACTTTTGGGAGAAGGATATGAATAATCCTGAATAACGTCGCTATTTGGCGATCGTATGACAAAAATATTTATTTCGCAATCTTTATGTGCATTTATTTAACATTAAATATTTCATAAATTTTATGATATTTCCCTGTTTTGAGTGAATAGTTTGTCAATTTTTAAGATATTTTGCTTGGTTTTTAAGTCAAAAATATATTTAATAAGTTAGAGTAACGAAAGGTATTATAGCAGATGATAAAGCGAAGTAAGTGTGCTTGCGTTTGGCTCGCAGTAAGGGTTGTCTCATTTTCAATAGCGGAGATGTTTCTCCTCTTACACCCGCGCTGAAATGAACTCTGCGTCTGAGGAGATGGTGTTACAAATTTCTGCCTGACCAGCGAACTATACTTAGTAATATTATTTTTGATCTAGTAATTATTAGACATTCCGAGTATTAAAATAATAAAAGAATCAGTAAAACAGCTTTTTATAAAGTATCTGATTTATATATTAATTTGAACAGCCAATTCATACATCCGATGTGTGTTTTTTAATGTCCAACACTGTTATCTTGCAAATTTTAACATGTCTCAAAAGATAAGTTAACTCTTGGATCAAATACTGAGACAAACTCGCGTTAGCAGAGAAATTTTAAAGTGAAACCGAGTAGTATTTACGTTGCACAGAGGAAAATCACACAATCCCCTTGTGGTTATCTTGACGTCAGTGTGATTCCAATTTAAAAACCATCAAACCGTGGGTAGATCAGGAGCAACGTTTAAAACTACCAGACACCACTCAGATTCGGATCTGTGTTACTAAGTTATTTTCGTTTTTTAAACTAACCTTTGCTATGAAGAAAAGTACAATTATTGACACTAAACTTACTGTGAATAGATGCTCTGTCAAGTCTGAATTAAGAAGCTGATCAGGACGCTTTAATTTCGCTGGAGCATACACCAGTCCTCTAAACAATGGATCCATACCACCTTCTTCAACCAAACGAAATGGTGCAAAGAATGCTTTCCTAAGAGGAAGATTACCTTCGCGAATGGGTTGAAATGTCTCGTTCAATCTCATTAATTCAGGATTAATCAACGTATGGCCGAATCTTAAGGCAGCAGTAGCGAACACATTTGCAATGGATGGGTTGACATTAGGATCATATCCTTTATAAGGCCCTAATTTAGCATAGCCATTTTCACCTAATATTTTCGGCAACCAATGAGCATAAGTAACATGTTGCATAATGGCCCCAACAATCTTTCTTGATTCATGATAAAGTTTCTCATTGTCCCAGTGTGGGTTGTAACGAAATAGCTCCTTTGCAATGCGGTTATGTTCTCTGACCCATAATGTGTGCATTGATAGCAGTCCTAATTGTTCATTGGCTCGGACATCTCCACCCAAGAAGCAATCTATTGTACTCTCAGCAAGATCTCTTTTGCAATCAATTGGCTGTCCATCATTAAAGGGCAATAGAGGTTTTCCCGATGCAGTTAAGATACCAGTTCTCATAAGACCTCTATTGCTACTCATCTCGCGTAGGTGCTCAGCAATACGCTCATTGTTACCGTAGACGTTTGAAGCATCAATAAACGCTGTCAACTGGTTGACTTGCTCTCTAGGTTCAACTCTGTTGAAAAACACAGATGTTATGCCTGATCCACAGACAGAACTGGAGCGTATAAACTCCATGCAGCTATGCCTACGAATGCGAGGATCTCCTGGTGGTACTTCTATGGGAAAACAGGGTGCAACTGTCTCACACGAGGTGGCGCAATCGACGCTGTCTATGAAGCTTGCGTGACTAATGGAAGGCATTGAGAAATCGAGGTCATGGTCCAAAAACTGACCCCATTGCATCAACATATGCGTATATTCAGAGTCTTGAGATACTGAATGTGTAGATACAATTTCAGTGGATACAACCCTTGCGCTGGGTTTTGGATGCCCATTGTATAGCTTTGTTCTTGACCAACCTGAAATAAATTATAATCAATAAATTTAAAGTTATATTGTATTAAATAAAACTGAGATTAAATTTCAAATGAACGAGATGCTACCTATGGGTGTATTGAAACCATTTTCATATTCTGCTGGTAACAGTCTCGTGAAAGGTGTCAGTGATGCTCCCCACCTCGGATGGTTGAAGTTATTGCATAAACCATCGAATGTTCGGTAACTTTGGTGAAAGCACATATCAGAACAGCTCGGTTCTTTTTTATGTATTAGACAGCCGGATAAATTCGCTAAAAGGTCGAGCTTATCATCTGATAAGATATCTTGATATCTAAAATCTAAAATCGAAACAAATATTTATGGTGCTTAATATTTATAACAAAAATAATTGTTGAGTATCAAAGATAAATTTATTATTTTTTTAAATAAAAAAATAAGAACAGAAAAGTTAATAAAAATTAAAAAAAAAACAATATATTGATACTGTTTTAAGTTTTTGCACAGCTTCAAGACGAATATACTACCAACAGTCAGCTTATAAGATAAAATGTTTTTTAAAGGGAGGAAACTGGTCAATATGCTTCCTAAATCACTGACATCTTTTTTTTAATTTCTTAACCTTTCTATAAAAATAGTTTGAATGTCGTAAAACCTGACTTTATCATTAAATAAAAGTTTAATTGTCTTAGATACGTAAGCTTCCGTAATGTTGGTTTTCCAGCAAAGCAAGGAAAATATAAAAAAATATGTGTTTTAAATATTAAAAAGGAATTTTATTAAACTTACGTATAATATAAATTCAGATTAGTAATTCTTTCTTGTGTGATAAATTTCAAAGCATGAGATACAAAGGTCGACGTCACAATCTGGACAGTAGTACCGAGTTTCCTTTCTACATCTTTTATTGTTTTCATCTCTTCCACAATTACCTTAAAAATATCCTGGTACTGCCATCTGGTATGAGAATGAGAAATAAATATTTTCCGGGCAAAAGAAATGAATTAGTTTTATTCTTATTGGCGTGTTACTACTGAACACTCCAGCCCGGAAATATAACGGGAGCGAGAAATAGAGGGCGAAACCTCACCCCGTCATCAACGTTTTCATGGTAAATTCTTCAACTTCTTCAAACCGAAATATTTCTCAATACACAAAAACATGCAGAATTAAATACTAAACAAAATAAATTATGTGCAAATAATTAAATAAAAAATCAGGTATTCACTTAATTAGCTGGAATAATAACATACCACTTAAATTAAACTGATTTCCAGATCGTACGTGACTCCATACAATTTCTAGTGCTCGTTCATAGATTTCAGCTGATCTAGCGGCTTCTCTGGCTTCATTCGTTGGAAACCTGAAGGCTTGCAACAGTTCTCCAGGTTGTCTCCTATGTGGTTCTCCGAATAACTCGTATAAGGTGTGATTCAGAGCTTTGTCAATTTCAACCCGGGCTTCATCAACAGCTACAAATATCAAACCGTCACCCGGTCTTCCAACAAAAGGTTCATCTGCCAACGAAAATAAAATGTTAAGTCATCAGTAAAATCTCTAAGAAATTAGCCCTAGTCAATCTATTATACTTAACAAGTTAGAATACCATGGGGGTCACCGGTGACCGACGAAGCCAAGATTATTAGAAATCCATAATTCGAGTAAATTTTAAATTTTTTATATGATTATCGTTACTAAAATGGTTTGAATAAATTAATGTGACATAGAACACACAAAAGTAGTTTTACCCATATACACAGAGATGCCAACTTGCGCCGGACAGCGAATAAATATTTTCGAGTGGTGGTTTATTAATTGTGATTCTTGGTGTAATAAATTCAATTTAGTAGATTTTTATCCACCACTATTTTTTAAACAATTCGTAGGCTTATATAATTCACCACTTCTTCAGATATGTCATGCTCCCGCCCCAGCAGAAGGAGCCCTCGTGCAACATCAAATTCGACGCCTAAACTTGCTCACCGATTAGTGTCATTAATCAAAGAATTACAGGAATTGCTCAAAAATGAAGAAGTGCTCCGCCTTCTGCGGGGGATCATCGGGGAAACATCTCAATCCCAGCGAGTTCTATTTTTATTTTCAAGACTCTCAAGTTAAATTCACTGAACTTTTCACAGCAGACTTTCACTTAAGTTAAAATTAAATTACATAAAAATTTATTATCTGATAATATAGCCAATTTATGCATATATATTTATCAACTTATGTACGTTAAATTCTTTTGCAAATTCTATTGTACTTAATGAGCAATATTTCTCTGATAAAATATATTTACCGTATTTCCTCCAAATCTGTTATTTTATCATGTATCAAGGTATGATTTACCTATATTCATCAATTATGTCTTTAATTTTTCAAAAATCAATTATTGTACATATCAAATTATGTTTTATCTTTATTTTTAATATAAGTCTACAATCAATATTTCTAATGTTATGTAAACGTCAATTAACGTCGTCAACGTAAAAACGTCAATTTGTCATATTGAATTTTTTCATTGTTTTATTATTTCACAAGCAAACGGCTTGATTTCTTATGGCTACCACAATGTTTGTCAAATCAATGTATTTTACCTTACTGTATGTAATTTAATGATGAATGGTATAGGCCCAGTTAATTTAAATAAAGCAAGCAAAGGAAGATATGTCATACTAATCCTTTTAAAAAACTAACAAAATCTATCTAATATTTGCAAATTTAGTTTGTAGTCATTTACCGTTTGGCCAGACGGGCAAGGGTGAAATTAGCGTGGCATTCAACATGTTAACCTATTGATTAAGAATATTTTTTTAATTGGAAATGATCAATGGAGTATTAATAAACTTGATAATAACATGCAAGTATAAAAACCCCGTTAAAAAATTAAATGTGTATTACTAGATACAGTAAATCCGAATAGAATTTATTAAATAGTTTTTAACAAACATTAATATTTTAAAACAAAAACCTAAAAACATTGCTCAGAAAAGGAAAAGAAATCTCTATTACATGCATATTACTAGTCACAAGAAAAGAGAGTAAGAGGAGAGTAGAAATTGACAATACACGTAGTATATAACAGTGAATTGATCTTTAATAATCGTAGTGGTAGTTATGACACAATACTTCACCACCGGAAATTTTATCAGGCATAGAATTCGAAGAACGGATACCACTAGTTGCCGTATTTGCAGAAGACAGGGAGAGCTGTGTTAGGTTCACCAGATTTCGGGAACTTGTGGGGAGAGCTGTATTAAGTTCACGGTTGTGTGTGTGTTGCTATTAGCAGTAGAGTGTGTGCAGGATCACGTTGTGTGTAAATGAGACAGAGAAGCAACAGCGCGAGGAAGATGATGACGCACTCACAAATAGTAAGTCAACTTTTCAATGTGTACCATCCATCGAAATAGGCGTGTTCATAGCAAGTCCAGGTCACTAATGTGGGGAAAGTAGACATCAACAATGCCAACCTTTATCTATCAAAAGGTACCTAAAGAATGAATCGAGCTAGCATGTCTTTTAGACTAGGGAGTGCCATCGAAATGGGAAAGTACCTAATTATTCCCAGGTTAAGTTTTAATTATTTCCTACTTCTGTGAATGTGTTATCTATGATCTGAAAATTTGATGTATCAATTTCCTTTTTACTTACCTGATACTGTAAGGTGCATTGATACAAATGCAGATCCAACTTCATTTTCGGCTATGCATTCATAAATTCCCTCATCCTCTTTTCCAACGTTAAACATGTATAAATCGCCTTGACTGTTGATTCGGTGATGATCCGAATAAGAAGACATAACATGGCCATCTTTTCTCCACTTTATTTGAGGCATTGGCTGACCTTTGGCATGACAGGGTAACTCTATACTGGATCCTAAGTGAATTCTCTGATCCTCAGGCGTTCGAGTAAAAACAGGTGGAACTAGGAAAGAAAATTAGAACATTTTATTTTAATGTAAAGATACATAAAAGCTTCTACAGTTAAAAAAACAACAAAAACTCATGTTTTTAATCGTACTTTAATACTGCGACTTCCAGATACTTACCCTTTTGTCGCAGAACTTTTCATTATTTTGTATTAATTCAGTATAATAGTTTTGTATTAACAAGTAAAATATTTTCTTGTCAATATAAAATATTAATATAAAATATTAATATAAAATATTAGCATAAAATATTAATGTAAAATATTAATATAAAATATTAATATAGTATAAAATATTTCAGGCCTCCTTTGCTCTCGATCTATGGTGCTTTTATTCTTGCGTGACTCGGGCCCTTGCCCGGTGTCCGCGTATTGCTTGACCCTTGGGCTGGGCTGGGATCTGTCAAGGCGATGAGGCATCTAAGTATTTGGCGTATGGGCTCAATGGCCTAGGTCGCGACACTAAATTCCTTAACTAGTAAAATATAATATATTTGGTATTTTAATAATTTTTGGTAATGAAATACAACACTGGACATTGGTGTCTCTTTTTTATGTTAAAAGTAAAATTTTCTAAACATGGCTCACTTCCAAACAAAAATATTTTCAAAATTGCGCTTATTTAGATCTAACAGAAACAGTAATTCATAATTGAAATTTCTTCAATTTACAGAATCAATCATTGATAAATTTTTGGATATGAATGAAAAAAAAAATTCAAACTACTTTTTGGGATTTTATAATTTAGATCAAATGTAATCCTGATAATCTAACAGATTTTATTTAGCAGCTATTAGAATGCTTTTCGCAATTAAAAAAAATAATTCCAAAATAGATTTTTTTTTTGTAATTCAGAAACGACAGGAAAAATACATAAAATCTGACGTCAGAAAAAAAATAAATAAAATGGACACCGGTGTCCTATCTGCACCAAATGATAAATGAACGCTATTAGGTTTAATAAATGCTGATGGGTGAATAATAAACGCTATTGGATACGCTATTACATAATTAATGAGCCCCATTAGCTATTTGATAAACTCTATTGAGTTATCAATAAACGTTGTGTAATTAAAAACTATGAGGGAAACTCAATTTGTATTAATGAAAACGTATTTTAATTACATTTTTAGACATTTTGTGAATTTATTATTTTCCATTTTTATTCATTAAATTTCTTACTTCAAAAATTATAAAAAACAAATTCTGTAAACTATTTAAATTACGCTATTGAAATAATGTAAAAATAAACTAAATAGATTATCTATAAACAGAGAAACAACATAGTAAAACGAAACCATGACTTTTAATTGCGATTTTATTTTTTATGTCCCCTATTGCTAACTGCACCTTTAAAACAAGCTAGCGGGTACGCGCATTACCCCTGTACACCGTTTTCCGGCTATAAAACTATGCTTGTTGAAAAGACTGTTTTACAGAGGTATCTTTTTGCCTTTTATTTTCTTTTTTGCACATCCGAACGGGAATAGCTCAATTTATTTATTTTCTGATAAGTTTTACTTTGGTTTTCTGTTTTGTAGAGGTTTTTAGGGACAAAATTCACTATTTAGGAATTATTTTTACGCGTGAGTTAGTATAAATTTGCATAAGCATACTTTCGATTTTGATTGCATTACACTAATTATTATTATTATTTGTTATGGTCGTAATATAAGTATTTACGTGGATTTACAAGCAAATAATTTACTCTAAAACAACTGCATTAATTTTTAAATTACGACCAAATTTCTGTACGGAAAACGAGAAGTGTAGTAGGCTAAGAAAACAGGGGAATTATTTAATCTGTTAAGCTACCATTTTCAAAAGAGTAAAACAATTAATTAAAGTTTGTCATTTATTTACATTCACCATGGTACCAGATATAAGATTGTGTTCATTACAGGAACGTTGAATAGAATAATATGAAAAGTACTTTTTTGCATAACACGTGGCGAAAATCGACGTGGTAAAGAAAAAAATCTCCTTTTCGAAAAGGGAAAATTAAGGATTTTTAAAAACATCCAAAGAAAAAAGCACTTATAAGGGCTTTTAAAAAACGAAAATCGAAAATAAGCAGTTTACACACATAAAACACTTTATCACATAAAAACTCTGCGCGCAATGTTAAATGTTAGCAATATCCTTTTGGATTGTTTTTGAAGCTAACAAGAAGCTAGCTATGGAACTAGCTACAGAAGCTGAAGAAGCACAATGAGATGCCATTGAAGACAGCAAAGCGGAACCACATTTGGAGCCAAAATTTTGTAATGCTTCGAAGCCTTTTAAAACAAGGAGGGACTTTTAAATATATACCTTAAAGGAATACTTTTTTTAAAATTTGATTCCTGAATGCCAAAATAAAGGAGATAGTCGCAATCTTGAAAATATGGTAGCATTGGTTTGGTTAGAATAGTAATTTAAAGCTTGGACCCTTTAATGTTAGTTTTACTTTTTGCGTATTTCCCTAGAAATCGAATTTTAAAGAAGTCGTATTTTAAAAATTTGATTTCTCAGGAACTATTCGAACGATTTCGCTCACATTTTGCAATATAAAAATTACACTCTTTAAAATGATGTTAAAAATTTTATACCTTAGAATTCAAAGCCTTTTCGACTATCATTACATAAAATAATTAATGTTTAATAAACGTTCTTTTTTGCGTGGAATTATCTTTGAATAAACGAATTTTATAATTGTGTTAAAATTTGTTTCCATTTCGCCTAAAAGTTCTCGAGATATGGCAAAATATGCAAAGAGCAAAATTCAAACAATTGGGACCATTTTTGCCAGATTGCGGCCCCCCCTATATTTTGGGGGTCAGAAATCCAAATCTGCCGAAAAAGGGTATGTTTATTTGAACAAAGTACACTTTCGTGCCAGATTTTGGAATTCAAAATGTCGCCTGTACTAATTAGTTAGAAAATTTGTGGCAACCCCTTTGAAACATTAAAATTGAGTCCTAGAACGCGAAGATCCGATAAATAAAAAAAAAAATTTCAGGAAAGTCTTTTTTTTTTTTTGCGCACTCTGTACAAAATAAACAGCAAACTATTACAAATGACGAAACTTTATTGTTTGCAATGAGAAGAAACGAGTGTGCTCAAGCCAAAATGTACAAACATATTTTAAATAAATAAATGCGCTTACTATTCTCTTTTTGCATCAAAATATTTTTGCAGCAAGTCCAAACTTTTTGCGATTATTATTTTTTTTGAACTTCTTGAAAATTTATTTATTTTCAAGTTCATAACTTCTTTATTACTTTTCATAAATTGTCAAGTCATTATTTGATATTTATTCGTCGTATTCCTGTATCTATCGTTCGCAGTGTATAGGTTCCACGACAAACGATTAATTGAAAATCTACTTTGTATAAATCTAGAAACAAAGAAACTTCTGCTTATACTGTACCACATTTTTAGACATACTTCTCACATTTTAGCCACACGAAGAATAGGATGCTAATAAAGGTGGTCGCAAAATAAAATCCTAAACCTCATCACTAGATCGAATATTGTCTAAGCTTTTTTTTCTCATGATTTTCATAGCAAAAATATCATAAATAACGATTGTAAATCGAATACTTACCATTTTGCCTGATCATAAGGAGAGCGCTTGAGTTTCTTTGCCCTCCAGCATTTTCAGCATAACAAGTGTATATTCCTTCGTTGCTTTTCGTTACATCTTCAATTTTCAGTATGGATGAATCCTTCAACAAATAGATATTCCCTCGATTACGGAGTCTAATTCCTAGATTTACACAAAAAAAATACTATTAAGTAGTCCGGACATCTACTCTAAAGATAAAAATACTTGTATATTTAACATGGATAAACCCTTCAACTTAGACATTCGCTCTATTACGGAGTCTAATTTCTAGATTTATACAAAAAATACTAAATAGTAGTCCATACAACCAATTTAAAGGTAGAAATACTATCTTCAATGTGGATAAACTCACCAACAAATGGATATTCTCTAATTTCTAGATTTAAAAGGAAAGGAAAAAAACTACTATCTAAATTAAAGATGGAAATACTTCATAATTTAGCGAGGTCAAACCATTCAACAGATAGGTATTCCCTCTATTACGGAGTCTAATTCCTAGATTAATACAAAAAATACTACTCAGTAGTCCATACATCTACTTTAAGGATAGAAATACTTCTATGTTTAGTGTGAATAAACCCTTCAAGAGATAGATATTCGCTCTATTACGGAGTCTAATTTCTAGATTTATACCCAAAAACTACAATACTCTATCCAAATTAAAGATGAAAATACTTCTATATTTAGCGTGGATAAACCCATCATTAGATAGATATTCCCTCTATTACGGAGTCAAATCCTTAGATTTACTCAAATATATATAGAAAATTAAAATATAAATAATTCTAATATACATATCGCAACACTTTCAAGCTGTTCTATAAAAATATTTAATGCATTTAACAAAGCAGATCAGAATTTGTATTTCGTATATTGACAAGGAAACGTTTCCAAGATAAACTCATAGAGCTCAATAAAACTTTTACAGGTGTTCGAAGAATTTACAGATAAACCATATCCAAAAAATTAGCTACCAAATTACTCATTAAAAAGAGAGTGTAATAATATAGAAAATCAGATTATGGATATTAAAATTAAACAGTTATCTTATCTTGGCGATTTTTCATTTTTGAAAACTAAAAATACTGATTCTCGCCATATAAAATCCACACCACGCTGAAAATATTATTTTAAGGCATTGTAAATGCTATTAAGTAACTTCTCTTTTTCTAGGCTCAGGACTGAGAATTATAGCAGTACCTAATTATATCATACTAAAAATGGCATGTTTAAACTTTTTTTTTTAACATTCTTCTTTCTTACAAAATTGACCAACAGAATGTTAAACATGTTTCCTCTCCTCTTTCTGACTCTTAGAAAAATCTGCACCCTTACTAGAAACTACTTGTCAGTTGCCCCCACGCCCACATTGAAACTGGATAACGAACGAGAAATTCTTTTTCTAAGTCAAGAAGGGACAAAAACTATTTTTGACCCCTTTCAGATGTTCTGAAAATAAAGAACTATTTTCGCAAAATAAAAAAAATAAATGAAAAACTTTTTAGATGAGGTTCAAAAAAACAAACAAAACACATTGTGTTTGACCGATCCGGATAATTGCACAATCTGGTAAATTGGTGTTCGAATAACTTTATTGGAAATTCGGATAACTGTATTGGTTATTGTAGTTCATTTACGTCGCACTAGAGCTGAGCAATGGGTTATTGGCGACGGACTGGGAAAGATCCGAAGAGGATGATCCGAAGATATGCCATTACAATTTTGATCCTCAGCAGAGGGGATGGCATCACAGCTTCGGTAGCCCGACGACCTGCAAGCAAAGTCGAGCACTTTACGGTAGAACAGTTTAACGAGGACCAATACCGCACACCCTCAGTCCCTACGCAGACTGATCTAAGTGGTCACCCACCCGCACACTGACCGCAGTCAGTGATGCTTGACTTCAGTCATCTGCTGGGAACCGTATCTTAACGATCAGTCCCACTGCGGGACGATAACTGAATTGGAAATTCGAATAACTGTATTGGGCTCTACTGTATTAGGAATACTGCGAATTACGATTGATAGCTCTTTGGAAATTTTACGCGTGTTACAAAATCAAATTAATATAAATTTAACAGGCGAAATTAAAGAAAAAATATGTTGTGTAACATACAATATTAGCAGTTTTTTTAAAATGAAAATCAAGCACTTACCATCTTTGATCCACCATAAGACAGGGCGTGGGCTTCCATCAACAATGCAGAAAAGTTCAACATTCTGTCCTTCAAGGGCCTCTTGATCTCTGGGGCGTTCCAGGAACACAGGAGGGGCTAAGTTGACAGGATATGAGCAGGATTTACTCTTCGATACATTCACAGGTTTCTTGGATGCACAAGAATGTATTCACAATTAGAAATACCCCATAAAGACAGTCCCTTTCTTATTTTTTTTTGCATATGAATCACAATTAAGAAACACCCTCCCCATAATAATCCTCATTTTTAGTTCTTTGTTAGAATACTCCAGGAATTTCTGATTTTGGAATAGAATCTTTTTGAAATGGAAAAGGGACGATTGACTCGATTCGCAAATACGTGGAAATGAATTAGAAATACTTTTAGGAGTACGTTGCGCAAAAAAATAAACGGAGCATCCTGAATAACTTTTGATCTAATAAACGAATCTTCACGTTCTAGGACTCAATCTTAATGGTTCACTGGGTGACTTTAAATATGCTAATTAAATAGTGCAAACAATATTTCAAGTTACGAAATCAGACACTATAACTTACTTTCTCTGAATAAACATACCTTTTCTTCTCAACGGATTTGGATTTCTGACTCGCAAAATATAGGAGGACGTTTCTGATCAATCGAAATTTAAAAATACGACTTTTTCTAAAATTCAGTTTCTCCGGAACTATTCAACCGATTTCGCTCAAATTTCGTATTTTGTCATTTAAAATCGCATTTTTTAAAATGATTAAAAAAATAGTATACCTTTCAATTCAAAAGTTTTTAGACTATTATTAAATAAAATAAAGAAATAATAAAAATTTAGTAAAAGTAATATTTTGCATGGAATTATCTTTGGATGATCGAGTTTCATAATTGGGTGAAACAATTTTTCAATTTGCTTGAAAAGTTCTTCAGATATCGTGAAATACGCATAAAGTAAAATTTATGATAAGGGATCCATATATTGAACCGCTCTTTTGATCAAACTATTGGAACCATTTTTCTCAGATTGCTGCTACCTCCTATATTTTGGAGGTCAGAAATCCATCAAAACAAGGTATGTTTATCCAGAGAAAGTACGTTTTTGTGCTGATTTTGTAATTTAAAATATCATCTGCACTAATTAATTATCATATTTGAGGCCACCCTTTCGAACCATTAAGATTGAGCCTTAGAACGTGAAGATCTAATCATAAAATCAAAAGTTATTCAGAGTGATCTTTCTTTCTGTGCATAAAAAAATCTTGGAGTCTAACTAAAAATAGATAAAAACAAAGATGGTTGTACACATTATTCAACGGCACAGAGCCAAACGTTGTTATATTGGTTCAAATTGTGGGAAAAAATTTACAATATTACATGCTAAAATTCTTTCTTGTAAGCAAGAAACTATGTTTGATTCTACAATGAAAGCGAAATTTAGAAAAAAAAACTAGAGGAAGAAAAACACCAAAGTCTTTCTGGGTCGAGCAACTAATCTCTTTCTTAAGAAGATAAACTTCTCTGGATGGATATTAGAGTCCACTTATCTAATGAGCAATTTAAAATAAGAAATTTGTTTATCGTTTCTCTTTTGGATTTTAAATATTTTTAATGCACTTAGAGTTTTAAAATTCTCGGCACCAATTTTACAAAAAAAAGGTCTATTGAAAATTTAAAATCTAAAAACTCTTGAAGTAATAGATTACCTATAATTAATCACATAGTTTTAAACTTCTGGAACAAAATATTATAAATAAATTAACATGCCGTCATTCTCCTATTCGGTTATAGCGTCTGTTTTAAAGATTATTAGCCTCTGAAATGATAATTTAAGTAATTTTTAAGTGAGTTATTTTTAAAAATATAGTGTAAATAGGTTATTGTAGACTTGATAATGCTAAATGGTTAGTTTTGGGTGCAAATATTGTTCTAATACTTTTCGTAGAATATTTTTAGTAGAATAACCAAAGACAATTACCTACAATTAATTAACTTTTTCTTTACGGCAGCCCGCTCCACTGAAGTAACGCCACTGAGTGGTGCACTGCATTGCGAAGTGTGCACATTGTATGTCGCTAAGCTGATGTTCAGATTTTATTATTTGAGTGTTACATAATAATATATTTCAAGATTTTGAAAATATTATCAATAAAAATTCAATCGGCTTACAAAATTTAATAAGCACATATTGGATTAATACCAATAAAATATACTTTTATTGGTATTAATCCAATACTGATCAATGTAATATTAGCTAATGGCAGTTTGAAGCATATTGGGACTCTTACCAAACAATATCACGCTGACACCGGTTAAATACGGCTCTCGTACAAACATGGCATCGCGTGGATGTCTTCTAAATACGGCGCGCGTTCACACTGTCATGGAGTGGGTGCCGGCTAAATACGGAGCTCTAACACACATAGCGTCACGTGGATGCAGGTTAAATACTGCGCTTGTATACACAGGACGTTTAAACACGGCCCTCGTACACATAACTCATCACGTGGGTGCCAGCAAAATTCGGCACTCGTAAACACACAGCATCTCGTGGATGCCAGCTAAATACGATGTGAGTACGCACTGGCCATCACGTACGTGGATGCCGGTTGAATACGGCGCTCGTACATGCATGGCATCACGTGGATGCTGACTAAATACGGTGCTCGCACATAGCGTGGATGCCTGCTAAATACAGCGAGTGTACACACAGGACATCACATGCGTGGATGCCGGTTAAATACGGCGCTCGTACATGATGTCATCCCATGGATGCCAGCTAACTACGGCTCTCATACACGCAGGGTATCGAGTGGATGCAGGTTAAATACCTCGCTCTATAAACAGGGATGTAAAAAACTCGCAAGGAAAGGGTAAAGGAAAACTGTAGATAAAAACAATAAAATATATTTACCTTCAACTATGAGGTTCGCTTCAACAGCTATTGTAGACAGATTATTAGTGGCAATACACTGATACACTCCTGCGTCATTTTTCTGCACATTTTTAATCGTAAGAGAACCAGAGGGAGACACGTGATATCTAGAAACTCTGGGCAAAGATATTCGGTTTTGCACCCAGTTTATAATAGGGTTCGGTTCCCCGACTGCTGTACAAGGTAATACAATAGTTGCTCCAACAGGAACTTTACTGTCTGTTGGCTGGTCTCTGAATCTGAGAGTACCTGAATAATATTAAAGTATTACTGTTAGATTTCTTTGTAGCACTAAGTTTAATATTGTTAGAGGATACACAACCAAAATGTGGGTATGCTATTACTAAGTAAAAGCAGGACACTTAATTGTAGTTTATTATATGAATAGCTTATTCCTGAAAAATGATTTGAATTCGCACAGGGTCTTCAGTAAAGTCTACACGAAATATATATTTTTATAATTCTCGACAAAAATGTAGAAAAAAATGAAAAAGTATTGAGGGTCAAAAATTAATACTTAAGCGAGGAAGAAGCAAAAACGTTATAGTAGTCTGTTGAGTCACTAGCGAGGAAGGTGGGATAGAGAAATTTCAAGCCAGTCTGTCTGATGAAACTTAACGGTTTTTCTTATACTAATCGCCTTGCATTTACTGTATCCCTGGCAATCAAACATGTTTTGATGTTTTTAGTTTTGCTTCCTTTAACAATTATTCGTTAGATTCTGACTTTTGATTTCTTTCCTCTAGCTTAAAAATTATATATGGTTTAATAAGTGTACTTCTTTAATTTTAAAAAAAATGTATTTTAGTCTGCAATAATATTACATATACACCGAGGAGACAAAATTAGCGGGGTGGCATGGACTTAACAAGTAGTTGAAAGTCTCTTGCAGGAATATTCAGCCATGCAGCCTCAATAGATGACCATAATTGTGAAAGCGTTGTGGGTGCAGGATTTTATGCGATTATATCCCATATGCGTCCAATGGAATTCATGTTGGGTAATCTAAGAGGCCAAATTAATTATTTGCTTGAATTGGCCAGAATGATCTTCGAACCAGTCAGGAACAATTAAGACTCGTCATACATTGTCATCCATAAAAATTCCATGGTTGTTTGGGTCCATAAATGGCTTCAAGTGATCTCCGAGTAGCTGAACTTAACCATTTACAGTCATTGATCGATGCAATCGAACCATGGAGCCCAGTCCATGCCATGAGAAAGCAGCCCACACCAGATATTAAGTGCCTTATTGACAACTTGGGTCCATAGTTTCGGGGGATTTGCGACACACTCGAACTCTCCCATCAACTCTGACTAGCTGAACCAAGTTACGGTTTTCTAGTCATCCAGTGTCTAACCAATATGGTTACAAGCCCAGGAGAGGCGGCGGACGTGATGTCGCTAGTAGTTAAGGTACTCAAATCTTTCTTCTGTTGTCACATTCTATTACAGCCAAATTTCACCACACTGTCCTATCGAACACATTTGCGGTTATTCCACGTAATTTTACTTGTCTGTTAACCATAATAACACGTCGGTGATCTCGATCGTTAGGTGCTGGCTGTCGGCCACTACGTTGTCCATGGTGGATGTTATGCCTGAAATTAGGTATTCTCGTCACAGGAGATCTAGGAATATGAATTCCCATTTGTCTAGCTCTAACTCCTATTCCATGTTCTAAGTCTGTCAGTTCTCGTCTTGCGGTCATAATTACATCAGAAACATTCTCAGATGAATAACTTAAACTCAAATAAAAGTCTTGTTCAGTACACTACCCATATATTACACATTTTGTACGCGATACTATTGCCATATGTATAGTTGCATAATGCTATCTCATGATTATCGTAATCTCAGTGTATATTATCACATGGTATATATTACGTGTTCCGTAATCACTGCTTGTAGTATATATTTCAAGCCGATCGACCTGTGTGTAGGGGGCAGGGAACTCTCCTTGCATCAGAAAGGTTCTGGGTTCGAATCCCGGGTAAGGCATGGATATTTCTTACTCTCTATCTGTGTTCTATGTCTTTTCTCCTTTGTGTGTGAATGTGACCCGCCCTATAAACGGGTTGTGGTAGAGTGACGTGGGCTACGCTGCTCCACCGCAGGTGCCCACAGGGTAACGAAAAGAGAGTTAGCAGTTCTGGCACTTTCTGTGGACAATGGACAATAGTTCCAAGTGCCCGCCACTTAAAAAAAGGATATATTTCAATAATCCTTGTCCGGGATGAAGTAAGACATATACACATCTTGGGCCACACATTAATATTGAATCTAAAGAATCTTCAGTGAGAAAGGAGAGACTAAAAACTTGTTTGTCAGAGAAAGCAGTAAAGAGTTAAAAGGCAATCATTAGAAAGACATTCTAGTTTCACAAGTCAGACAAATCAGTCTTAGTGTCTTTCTTCGCCACAAATAATTCAACAGATTTTATTTTTCTGAATTAAATATGCAAATTGATTGTCTAAAAGCATACAGATTTGCTTCCTGAAACGTATAACTAACTAATTGAAATGTGCTTTTTTTTACTTGATTTTTGGCAAGGATTCTAAAAATATATTTTAAAGGTAGTGATTCTAGAATATATTCCCTGTAAGAGCGTAAAAATTTATGTCAATTAAAGAAAAGGGGAACTTTTGTACTAAAAAAGCCTCTTACTTCTTATTAAATTCGCTTGATCGTTGAGATAGTGCATCTTAGCTGCTCTTGATTTTATTTCACCAGCTGGATTCTTAGCCATGCATTCGTACACCCCAGCATCCAAATCTTGGGCTTCTGTTATCATAAGTGTACCATCCGTCAAGATGCTGTATCTCTCCCCTTCACTTGGTGATATTTCATTGCTTAGGCGAAGTAAAAACAATAATTATAAATTGAATAATAAATAAATACAGGGTGTTCCATAAAGACTACCCTTATTACGCAATTTTAGAATCCTTATTGAAAATGAAAATAAAAAGTATACATGTAGGAGTTTGCAAATTGGCACTTAAACGAAGAAGAAACAAAAACACCATCAAAATCTGAAAAATCACTGTAGTGTAAGAAGAATGTTATAACCGTCGTTGAACAGCCGACCCAATATTTGGGTTTAAGACTTCTAATGTTCAACTTCGTAGCCTTGTAATTTTGAACCAAATCCAGAAGACAAGGGAACTCCTGGATCAAGTATTGGGAGAAATTTGCCTTCGTGGAGGACTTTTTGATGGAACTAACTCGCATTAGCGTTACATGGGGAGGAAGATCACGAGAACCTCCCCCTGTTAGCCTGATGGCAAAGGGACTAACTCATGATCCGTCTACCACTGAGGATATTTCACGTCAGCACTGTGGTCGGTGAAAGCCGAGTGCTGATTCGTATCGACCTGCCATCACCGGGATTCGAACTCGGTTCACCTCATTGTAAGGAGAATGCAGTAAACGTCAAAAACAGGTTTAATTGGAAAGTTAAACTTAAAGGCATTTCTAATAATCATCTTTCAACTCCTGTTTCCTGCCGCAATCAAATCTTTCTTGCTGTTTATTACATCCACCTTCTTGTACTATGATTTGTCAGCGCGTCAATCACGTTTCTGTTTCTTTCTAGCTTAAATATTAATTTTGTGATCTCCAATTCGAGTGCTTTTTTTTTTCTTTTTTTATAATTAAATTGCATATTAAGGTTGATATTTACTAAACTCCATGCATGCATAAATCAATTCAACAAAAAAAGATTAGCACAACTTAAGCACAGAAAAAAATTTATACTGCTGTGCTATCTTAACTTTCCAATTGATTGCAAAAATAAATTAATAAATAAACGAAATCGCAAAAATATCTATATTTTTACCCAATGGCAAAATGGGTCTTCTTTTGGGTTTGATGGCGTATGCAACTTATTTGAACGTCATCACACTTTTCAACTGTATCCAAGAGTAATAGTAAACAGTGCGCATGCGTTGCTATAGCGACCGTTGTAGTTTTTCGTTTTATTTTCACTCGCAAGCATTTTTAATGTATTTACATAATAATAATTAAAAGTATTTGCATATTCTTTTAATTATTAACTTGTAATTACTAGCCTGACAGTGATTTCAATATAAATATAAATACTGAAGAAGGAAAAGTATTTTGTGAACACGTACATAGGCCTGATTTAAAAACCAATCCGACGACAAACCTCAATTGAGACAGTTTTTGTAACCCATGATTTGAAATGTTGTGGCGTTTAACGGAGTCAATCCAGAAAGAAAAAACGCTTGAACAATGGGTAACCAGTGATCACAACCTTTTCCTTCTTTTTTTTAAAAAGATTTGTTGGATAAATTCCTTCGAGAAATATTTAATGCTTACCTGTTGTGAAGCCATACAATGTCAGGTTTTGGATCTCCATCCGCTTTGCAAGAGAAGTAAGCGGTCCCACCAAAAGTGACATCAACATCGTTGGGTTCTTCAGTAATTTTTGGCCTTTCTATAAACAATGAGAAATTAAAATAACAATATACAGGCTAAAAAGGCGATGAACTTAACACAACTTCATTTTTATACATTTTTAACACTGTTGATATTGTTAGAAGAACCAAATAGTGTCAAAGACTTCAAAAGAATGACGGTTTTAATTTAGTTAATTAAAATCGTAATGGATAATTAATAATTCGTAGCAAGTTGATGATCGCAATGTAATCAAATCGGCTACATCGTCTATTAATAAGACTGAAGAAATAATTAATGAACAATTACTTTAATTAATCACTTCATTAATTACGTGTAATTAATAAACGTTCAGGAAGTTCATAAACAATTAATTATTCCAATGGAATTAAGGCAATAACGTTCCTCTTCTGCAATAACGTTCATCTACATCAATTTTTTAACTGAATTAAAAATTATGGGATTCCAGAATAAATCATTACACCTTATAAATACGCCTTATTGGAAGACTTAAAAACTAACCACCATAGAAGGTGAAAAAAAATCTCTCTAAGCCTGACGGCAATGGAAAGGAATGATAAACATTTTAATTTTATTATCAACGATGAGCAGATTCATATATCGAGGTGATATACAGATTCATATATCGATGTAATAATATCGATATATTATTCATCTATCGATATTACTGCAGTTAATTCTGTAACTTAGTCATTTTGAGCCCAACTTAATAGACAAAAAAATTGAAGAGTAAATATCACGGAATATGACAGCATTTCATGGAAATTGTTTTTTATGCGAATAATATAATATTTAAGATAGCTGGCACGTTTTCCATCAATCTCTAAAACTGGCTTATGAGGTTGCGTAGCTGAAAAATTATCTTTTAATAAAAGCAAAACAGTAAATTGTAAAAATTAAGTTGGCTGTACTACAGTAATAGAAATTGCACCTCTAATTACTGATATAGTTTTTTCAGAGGTTAAAAGAATGAGTTGTGCGACAAAAAGTTACTGAGAAAGATTTAAACCAAATTGAGAATGATTTAAACTAATTTTATAAATTTCTTTTAAAATGCAGATTTACTTTTACACAAATCATATGATTTTCCAATTATTATGATTCAATATTTTTTTACAATCATTATTTTATCAATATTATAATCAATATTAATTTTCAATATTTTTTTCAGTTATTGTAAAATTTAAATCATTTTTATCTGTACCTTAGGAGTTGGGTCCTAGATATTTTGAACTTTGTTCAATGTTTGAATTCTAATAATATTATTAAACTAAACTTTTTTTTCAGTTTTACACAGCAATAGTATAATACAAATTTTAAAAATACAAATAACTGTTTAAGAGTGCTATTAATCTTACTGCATCTGAAATCTTCCTTATTCAAGGCGGTTAGAGGTTTTCCTTTCAGTATTTTAGGGTATTCGCATGTTGCAGCAGACTGAGTTGCAGCTTCGTTCTCTTTCAACATATCAGCCAACCACATCATTTCACAGTCACATATCAAAGCATTTGAATCGAGACGTCTAGAAAAATCATTTCATTTTTATGTACTAACTTTACATCATTACTTTACATATACATTATGTACTAACTTTACATCATTTCACAGTCACATATCAAAGCATTTGAATCGAGACGTCTAGAAAAATCATTTCATTTTTATGTACTAACTTTACATCATTACTTTACATATACATTATGTACTAACTTTACATCATTTCACAGTCACATATCAAAGCATTTGAATCGAGACGTCTAGAAAAATAATTTCATTTTTATGTACTAACTTTACATCATTACTTTACATTTACATTATGTACTAACTTTACATCATTTTTAAGGAAAAAAAATTTCTTATAAAAAGTGAATAAAATGAGTATAGAGAACGGATATAAAAATTTAAAGTACTGACTATTTTCTTCAACATGAAATGTTAACCCCAGAATCAAGTCGTCTAAAAAAAAATTTTCATTTTTATGTACTAACTGTACATCCTTCTAATATATATAAGGAATAAAAATATTTTCTTAAAGAAAAGTGAATAATAATTTTTTAATGAATATAGAGAACAGATATGAAAATTTAAAGTACTGACAATTTTCTTCAACATGAAGTGTTAACTCCAGAATCAAGTTGTCTAAAAAATAATTTACATTTTTATGTACTAACTATACATCATTCTTATGTATATATCAGGAATAAAAAATTTTCTTAAAGAAAAGTGAATAATAATTTTTTAATGAATATAGAGAACAGATCTACTGACTGACAATAGAGAATAGATCTACTGACTAAAGTACTGACAATTTTTGTCAACATGAAGTGTTAACCCCAGAATCAAGTCGAATAAAAAATAATTTTCATTTTTATGTACTAACTATGCATCAGTCTAATATATGTATGGAATAAATTTTGTTTTTTTTTTAAAAAAGTGAATACTAATTTTTTAATGAATATAGAGAACAGATATAAAAATTTAAAGTACTGACAATTTTCTTCAGCATGAAGTGTTAACCCCTGAATCGAGTCGTCTGAAAAATAATTTTCATTTTTATGTACTAACTATGCATCATTCTAATATATATATGGAAAAAAATTTTTTTTTTTTAAAAAAGTGAATACTAATTTTTTAATGAATATGGAGAACAGATATAAAAATTTAAAGTATTGACAATTTTCTCCAACATGAAGTGTTAACCCCAGAATCGAGTTGTCTAAAAAATAATTTTCATTTTTATGTACTAAGGAATATTTTTTTTGAAAAAAGTAAATGATAATTTTTGAATGAGTAAAGAGGACGTATATAAAAATTTAAAATGCTAACATTTTACTTCAACGCGAAGTGTTAACCACAGAAATTGTGAATTTTAAATTGTAAAAAAGAAACAAAATGAAGTGTAAGAATAAATAATTTCTACATAAATGCAAGAAATATGCAAGTAACATTGGAGAACTATTTTGTTTCCTGTTGCATCAGATTTTTTAATGGATCTTGAATAATTTTCCACCACTGATTACAAATCTGAAATTGATTCCTTCCTGAAGTTAAATTTTTTTAAATAAAATTTTTCGACTACTTTTTGGTCGAAATATACAAATTTAAAAACGGTGTATAAAATATGGGATCCAGTAAATGTTGAAACAATTTTTTAGAGAAGTTAGGACAGTTGCATAGAAACCCATACCAAATGTACGCAGGTAAGGCACTTTTCATTATGAACTGTTTCTTCGCGTTCTTCTGAACAGATCATGATAAGAAAGCACCCCTTATCTACGTTCACATTTCCGGAGATGGGTTTTTATGCAATTTTAATCCTGATTATGTACCTTAACTACCTTAAAAGTTTGTCACAACATTTAGGCGATTCCCTATTATTTATAACGTTTTTAAACTTGTACATATTGACGAAATATAGGCTAAAATTATCATTCAAAAAATATTCTGTAGCTGCAAGAGCAAAACTAATTTCAGATTTCAAATCCTTGCACCTGAATGAGGCAAGATTAGGGATTGGTATAAATACAACGAAATGTTTTTTCCACATTATAATTATTCATTATTCATTTCTTTAAAACAGAATTATTTAAAATTCATTGATATTAAATAACTAAGGAATAATAATTATTCAAAGTTGATAATATATTCTCATTAACTAATGAAATCATCTATATTAAAAGAGAATGGATTACTACACTTAGGTTTTTCTAAATCATTAATGGAAACTAAAATAAATTATGAATTAATTGGCATTTCATAATTTTTTAGTTATTTATTTCAGTTAATTTTTATATATTGAAGTTAATAAAAATGCCAGCAACTAGTTATTAAGTTTTAATCATTCAATGCAGAAATTCAAAATTAAATATTTTCAACTTAAAATATTAGCAGTCTATTTTTTTCTTTGCAATTAACTACATTAAATACAAATATATATATTAAATTTAAAAAAATAAATAAAAACATTAATTTACTTACAATCTTCTTAATGATTTTAAGTGCTTAAATGCGTCATAGGGTATTTTTGATAGTTTGTTTTGATGCAAAAATCTGAAAATATAAAAATATCGTAAATCAAAAAATATAATGTCTGCAATCACACGCACAAAGTATTTCTTGGAATAGTTCATTACTTACAATCTTTCCAATGAAGGAAGATCTGCAAAAGTATCAGATTCTATCTTCTCTATTTTATTAAAATGTATGTATCTGTAAATAAAGAAATAAATTCTCAATAATTTGTTTTATTTAATCAAAAAATAAATAAAAAAACTTATCATTACATTACATTTAGTAATCACTATACCGTTTTTAAACCCATGATTTGATTAAACATTAATAAAGAAAAAATATTAATTTTGTATTTAAGAAGATCAGAAGAAATAAGTATCAGATTCTATCATTTTTATTTCATTATAATCATTTATTATAATAATGTATTTTTATAGTTTATTATTATTATTTATAGGTATATGTATGGAAATAGAGAATTCTAATTAGTAATAATTTGCTCTAGTTAATTAATAAGTAAAATTTAAAAAAAAGGAAAATTATATATATATTATAATAAATAAATACAAGAAAACACGAAGAAAGTTAAGAAAAACAATAAGTTTTTTAAGTCTATTTTATTTGTTGTAATTTTTGTAAAAAATTTTTTTGAGTGCTCCTCACACTATTGTATTAATATATTTTACATAGGCTATATTGATACAATATCAGAAAGCACTCTTTTTTGCGGATATAATCGTGTAGACTGATGAAAAGATTATTTTTTCTTCTTTTTTTTCCGTTTTTTTTAAATAAAATTTCATCCTTTTTTTTTCTTTTTTTTAAAACTGTTGCTTGTTATTTTTTTACTTATTATTTCCNTATATATATATATAAAAATTAACTTAAACTTATATTAGTAAAAATAAGTTTAAGTTAATTTATTTTATTTCAGAATTACTATAGCATGTGATAAACAATCTGATTAAAAATAACCTAAGCAAGACATTTATTTCTCGTTATTTTCATTTAGCTTGGCAGGATTATAAATTAACCAGAATTAGAATAATTGAAATTTATTCCTCGTACAATATTTATGAAAAAAAGAAACAAGCGAATTCGAAAAAAAAGAAAGTAAATGTACTTACAGTTGCTCTAATTTCTGTAATCCTTTGAATGCAGTACTTCCAATAGTTTTGATGCGATTCTTATAAAGATATCTAAAATGATAAATTTATTAATCATCTTAAAAAAGTCATGGATGAAAGGAAAATGCCTATGATACAAAAATTGCCGGGCTCAAGCTTTTTAATTCTAGGTATATAAGTTTTAATGCATAATTTTGAAAAAAAATTATCTTCGAGTTAGGTGGCTTTATCCTAAATATTCATAAAAAGTTTTCCTTTACAAACTATTAAAAAACCTACCGAAGTATAAGCTATTTATAACAAATGTAATAATTTAATCCATTAAAAAGACGAAAATCTAAAAAATTACTCCGGACAAATCTCCCGACTACTACTTGATATTACTAAACAAATATTTTATACTCACAAATATTTCAATTCTGTCAAACCTGCAAAAGCATCATCTTCTATTTTGTTTAAATGGTTGTTATTCAATAACCTAAAAAAAATACAATCTTCATAGAAAAGTCAACTAAAAAGCAGATATTTCGATCAATTGAGTAAGATAAAGATAAGAAAAAATATGCAGTTTATTGCTCTGCGTGTTTAAGAAGAAGTTTCAATTTCTACAATGGTTTCAAAAAGGATAAAAAAGTATATTTTTTTACTACGTAAACTTGACCATAACTGACATTATTTTTAATACACTGTAATATTAGACGAAAATGGCAAATGAATTTATTTATTTATTTTCTGGATTGGGAATGAAAAAAAGCTTTGAAAAATATTGATTTTTTTAAAGCAGTCTAGCACAATAGCGTACAATAAATTAAAAGAAAATATCATAATAACATATCGAAGCAAAAATAATTTTAAAATGTACTATGCTTGCTTAGTGAACTCAGTTTAATAAATACCAAATCAAATTTTAACGACTAAAATCAACTACTATCTCAAAGTGACCTAAAAGGATTGAAGAAGTAGTACATGCTATTTCATTTCAAAATGATAGAATATTTCATTTAAAAAAATATCTAATTTTAAAGTTGAATAACTTTTTTTAGTCAGCTTAACTCTTTTGTTACATCAGTTCACTCGGCTGAAGTGCCGCCACTGAACGGTGTACCGCTCCGCGAAGAGTGACTATTGTAAGTCTGTAAATTGATGTTTGGATTATCTTATTTAAGAGTAACATAACAATATAATTGGAGATTTTTCAAGTAGTATAAATGACGTAAAATATCCTCAGCGGTAGACGGATAATGGATTAGAGTCCCCTTGCCATCAGGTTAATCGTGGGAAGTTTTCGGGGTTTTCCTCACCATGTAACGCAAATGGAAGTTAGTTCCGTCAAAAAGTCCTCTACGAAGGCAAATTTCTTCTAATACTTGATAAAGGAATTCTTTTGTCTTCTGGATTGGGTTCAAAATAACAAGGTTGCGGAATGGAACATTAGTAGTCGTAAACCCAAAAATTAGGTCAATTGTTCAATGACGGTTATAAAACAAAAAAAGTATTATAAATAAAATGCAATTTAGGATAATTCCAAAATCTTTTAGTAATTTTAAGCAGGATGATAAATTTTAAAACAAAGGTCGATGCCCAAACCTACACTACAAATCACCATTACAATTTTTCCACACACACACTTAGATTCATGTCTTTTGTCACTTGCATTGCAAACGAAGTACTTTCTATTTCGTTTTTTATAAACCAAATTTATGAACAAGAGGAAAATGTCTTTCTGACTTACAAAACAAACTAAACACATTCAAAATATACTTTTAGCCAATATTTTGACTCAATAACCCATTAATCCTATATGGGTGATGGAATATAAGCCAATGGCAGTTTGAAACAGATTAAGTCGGTTATCAAATGGCCGGTTGACACTGGTTAAATATGGCGCCCGTACACACAGGACATCGCGTAATGCCGGATAAATACGCCGCTCCTAACGAAAGAGTCAGGTACGTAGAACATTAATTTATTTTGCTTTTGCAAAAAAAAGAGCGGTTATTAAAGGAAGAAATCTTATGAAAATAGGTTTTTGATATATCGATACATTATACAGTGGATTTTTTTTTAAAACCACTTGGTTTGGAATGAATTTAATAAATGTATTTATACCGAAACAATCAACAGCAACTCATTGCAGCGAGTTAAATGTTCTATGCTTATTGTGCAATACGAATCACGAACGTATTATTTTGTGATAATTGATGATCGACGTGTACAGAACGTTGTTGGTGAATATGTGACAAAACATCTTGTCGTGCCTGGCACTTCATTCTAGCACAATTTATTAAATTTACTAATAAAACTTTTATACTTGCCCATTTTTTATGTTTTAAATTTCAGTAAACTTTTTGGAAATTTTAAACGTACGTTTAAACAAACATTTGTTTTAGAGAAAGCACTTTTGTAGCATGCATCAGGTATTTTTCATAATAAATAAGTATTAAAAAATTAAGTAAATATCAGAGACAATCTAATGATAACTTCTTTGAATAAATTTAGTATTTCTAAATGAAGTATACTTACAGTGTATTTAGTTGTCCTAAGTTTTTAAATGCATTACTCTTGATTTCTCGTATTTTATTAAATCGGAGGTCTCTGAAAAATAAAAGAATATTTAAATACAATTTAATTTTTTTAATAGAATAGAGACTGAAAAGGTAAGAAATTGTGTTATATTATACAAAATCTGATTGAATAAAGTTTAAATTGATTACTACGAAAAATTACTTCAAATTGCTTTTTATTCAATAGTCAATATTGTTGTTGACGTATGCCTGTTTAGACAGAGGGGGTGCGATTGTTCTTAATATTCAATATTAAATAAATTAAATAGTTTTGAAGAATTAATGTGCCTATGGTTTTATGCAGAAATGTAGGAATATGTATGGGATGTAATTAAAGTGTCTAAATATATCTTTGGTTTAACGTCAAAATATAAATATAAGTGAGGCTTAAAAGGAAAATCCAATGTCAATGATTGGAAAAGAGTCACGAAATCTATTAATAAAGGAATATTTTAGTTATTTAGCTCAGTCTTAGCTATAATCATTCGATTCTACAATTTAAAAGTAGTGAATAAAATATTGCAAGCATCAATCTAAATTTTTGACAGAAATATGAAATAATTATTATCATAATATTATTAAGATTTTAAATAGTATAGTTTCCAATTTTTTGACATCTTCTGTTCTTGTATTCAGCCAAAGAAAGAAATACTGCTAATTGTGATTAAATTACTTTATACATAAAGCATAGGAACAAATTTTCAGCTTTATAATGCTTCCCTCTTTTCAGAAAGCTAACGATTATTTCCAAAACTGTAATCTAACTATACATAATATGGTATATGCGTGTCANAGTTCCAGGTATCCGGTATTAGATTAGGATATATTTTTATATTGTTTTTCTTCGAATTTTTTTTCATAATCGTATAGTGCGAATATCAGTTTATACATCTTTTTCAAGTGCAATATTTAAAAAATTGAAAAAATCAGCCCTATATAAAAATATTTCTATCTAAATGTTAATAACTAAACTAAACACAAAAGAAAATATTAAGAAGGGAGAGAATTTTTATAAAGGTCAAAAGAGTTCTTTTTGTATCCTTCTTTCACTATTTTTAAAAAATCATTAGACTAGAAAATAGAATGCCGTTTTGAGAATGTTCATAAACGATAATTTTTTTCCAGTTGTCGATTTATATTATACAACCAATCATCATTTTATCTGCCCCATCAACACATTAAGAAAAAGCTAAAAATCCACAGTTTTATGGAGATTAATTGTGTGCTCTAATATCAAGAAAGCGAAGAGATCGTTTGATTAGATAGAAAATTAGAGTTTGCACGAAAAGGCGTGGCAGGATCTGCATCGGATTCATGAACAAAAACGGGAAGCATCTTCCGAACTTTCCTCCATACAACCGGATTACTGTGTCATCATCAACCCAATGTCCAATCCTCGTAAATCATGAGTCGGTCCTTCACAGGTCTTTCACGGATCTGATGATCACAAAAGAAATGACGATAAGAGAAGAGAGTGAAAAGAAGAACACAAGAAGGCTCTTCGCGGTCCCACGGGCGAGGGCTTTCATGCATGCGCATTAAGGAACCATCGTCTGCATATTTTTAATACAGAAACACAAAGACAGTTAAGTAATGGAATAAATAAATCACGAAATAAATGAATTTTGATTATTTAAAAATTGCCATGGAATAACTAAAGGCAAACGGAGCGTGCTTGGTTATATAAAACTCGTCAGCATCCACTAACAAACATCCATAAACACAGCAGCATTAATAAGCATCAAATCTTCTTCTAATTTTTTAAAAATGAATAGGAAAATTTGTATTTACGTTTGCATTTGTGCTTTTACTATTCAAGGTTTTTGCGATGAAGTTGTTGGGAAAATTTCGAAAAATAACACACAAGTACGAAATGGACGCACTGATGATAATACTCTCTACAGTTCTCAAGTTTTGAAGAAGGACTCACCAGTAATTTATACACCAGAGGACGCTTATAACGGAGATGAACTGGATAGCTATCAAATAGCCGAGCCAAGAACATCCTTCACCAAATCGGAGTTCTCCCCTCCAAGTAATTTTGAACAATATACCAGCAAGGATTTTTTCAAGCCTTCTCAAGGAAAACACAACTCTCAGAAACGTTTATACAAGAGTGGAACACACGTAAACTGGAATGTGTGGAAAGGAGAAATTCCAGAAGCACCAGCTATGCCACCAGCAATGCCTCCCATGCCAGAGAAAAAACCAGAACCACTTCCAGAAATTGAAGAATACTACTGGCCTGCGCCTCCACCTGCTGCTGTAAGCTGGAAAGGCGATGCCTGGTCGCCGCAAGAGTTGAAAATGTTGACGACGATGATGCAGATGAACCAGCCCAAGAAAGGTTTGCTGGCTAAATTGAAGGAAGACCCAATGGCTCTTCTTTTGGCTTGTATAATCCCAATCAGTCTGATGCTTGCTGCTGTTTTACCAACCTTGATGAATATGATGATGAATGGTGGTATTCCAACTGTAACCACGACAGCAACGGGTAACAGCGGAAAAAGCTTGAGAGACGCAGAATTCTTGTCACCAGTGGTTCAAGCCATCAGCACATTTGGAGCCAGAGCTCTGGATAATCCAGAATGTATGCAACGAATATTCTGCCAAGTGACCAAGGGATCAACCGATAACCATACGGACACTACAGCTTTGCAAAAGACTCTGCATGGATTGTCACAGTTCGTGGATCAGAAATATTTGGAACAATTCGGTGTCAAGACATTGTTTGAATCTATGTCTGACGGTGATTGCGAGAAAATACCTTGCGCAGCGTTTAATTCTACAGCCGAAGGAGACAATAAGTCAAAAGGTAAAAAGTGACTGAAAAATTACTAAATAAGTGCTTAGAATTAGCTAAATTGTATGCTCAATCATTTACCCATAAATTTTCAAATTAGAATCACGTATGTCTTTTATCCATATGCATAATTTTTACTTTGCATACTGCAATTAGTTATTATGCTATTTTGATATTCTTTTGAAATTTCATAAATTCATTTTGTAAATAAATAATTTGCTCATATATGTTCATTTTTCTTCTGATTTTTAGTATGAATATTCATACAATATGCATAGTGATTAGAATGCAATGCATGCAATTATTTACAATATGCAAATTTATAAAAGGCGAAAAGTTTTAAGTAAGGACACATTTTACTGATTTTTCAATGATAAGAAAAGTGACCAAAATTATAAATCGCGAAAATGCAGAATATTTTTCTTTTCGATTTTATGGAATTTAAAGAAAAATGTAATGAGAGAAAATTAGAATCAAGAGCAAAAGAAGTTTTTATGTATTTATAAGTAGCACATATTTTACTTTTGAAAAGTGTTAAGGTATCCAAATATTTTAAAATGAAAGAAATATTGACTTCGTTTCAGATCATTGCTGAATATAAATTTCAATTCTTAATTCGTTATAGAACTGGAAAGATTTAAACTGCTAATAAATTTAGTATGCACTTTAAATCATTCCTGAACGCTTATTTTCAAGAACTAATTTTCTGAACAAAAGAAGTTGTGAAATAAATTTATTGTAAGTAATTGAATATGAAATAATAACTTCAAACAAACAAGACATGCGAAAGAATAAATTATTATAAATTTATTTTATTATTATAAATTTGTTTTTGAAATATTGGCAGGAAGTTATTACTTATTTCGTAAAATAAGATAAAATATAAGTATTATTTAGATTATTAATTAGTAAAAATTACAACAAAGCAAGATTTCACAACTTCATTTCAGTGCTCGAAATATTAGTCGTTGATTAGAAAAATAAAGTACGAATATATATAAGATACATTAATATGCTATAAAAATATTAATATTATATACAATACTATTTCTTTGTAACATCTTACTGTATCTTAAAATATTTTAACAATAAACAAATTCATCGTAAAAGTTAGAAACGTATTTAAAAACTTGCAATTTGTTATTAATTGATAATAAAAAAAATCGAAAACGCCTCCAACTATTCTTTTTTTAAATTTTGAAATAAAATGACTGCAATGACGCAAAAATGAAATGAATGCATAGCCACACTGACAAAAAAAAGAAGATAAATAAAAAGATGGAGAGAATAAGAGAGAAAGAGCAAGAAGAAGAAAGGAGAGAAGTCTAACTCTAACCTAATTAGGAAATTAATACTTTTATATCTTAGGATTTTTTATTAGGTTATAAATGTCATCTGCTATAACAGGAAAGGGAAATGTATGCAACTTTAGGGTAGAAAAATAAATAAATGTAAGTTCAAGTTTTTTTAAAACACAAAAAGGTTTTTCTTTTGTTTCCAAGTATTTTAATGTATTCTTAAATTAAAAAAAATTAAAATAAAATAAGAAGTTAAAGTAACGGGCCCATATCAGACGTAGTATAGCATGATGCATTTTCGTGTATGAATGTAGCTTTCTACTGCGTAGCCTTTTTTAATTTTAAATTCTAGAACTAACAATTTTAAAAAAGTGAAGAAAAATGAATCGTTTGGTTTAACTTTATGCAGTCAATGCATAGTTTGTTTTTCGTTAAATCGTTTGAATTTTAAAAAATGCCAGTTTCTTTAAGATGTAAAAATTAAAAGAATAATGAATGTCAAAATATTCTCCTTTTATTTATTTAGATATTTCGAAAAATTATAAAAATCTGAACAAATGCTCAGATAAAGCGTTTTCTCGAGATCGCAAAATGAAAATGGCATAAAAATTGTTCAATATGAGGATTAGAGATTTATCGGATCCCGGTACTCGGTGAAAAATGAATCTTTTAGCCGGTCAGTTCCAGGTATCCGGTAAAATATTCTTTTTTATCTGACCATTTTCGGGGAATTTGTAACTTTTACACGACCGGCTATTATAATATTTATACAAAACAATATAAAAATCTTATAATTATTTATTAATAAATATTTTAGAAGATATAGTACTAAGGAAATTTATTAAGCACGAATTAAAAATGTGTTTATTTTTAGAAATTTTTAAACTAAATTTAAAAAAAAGTTTCGATAAGAAATTTGGGACTTTTTAGATGTAAAATGATAAACGTAAATATTAATTATGAAGTGGGAACATACGGAGTGGGTTTTATAATTAATTCCTTTTTCTTTGGATTTATTTAAATTTTCTATAGCATTCAGTGTTGTAGATTCTGTTAAATGAAGAAATATTCCAATAAAATGACGGTTTATTAAATGAAAAATGTTTTAATTGTTAGGATTTAATGTTTAAATCATCAGAAAATAATAAATTTAAGTGCAGTAAGATCTGAGTAGAAACTGTTATACTTTTCTACACTTAGTTAGAAATTTTATCTTTTAACTTGAACATTTGAATTATAGAGTGGTTTAGCTGCTCTTAATGCTACGACACTATTTCCGTATCCCATTAATTTAGAACCCCTAAAAGATAAAGCAACTTATTAGATAAAGTTACAAACAAGGGGTAAATT
This sequence comes from Parasteatoda tepidariorum, assembly GCF_043381705.1. Taxonomy (NCBI): domain Eukaryota; kingdom Metazoa; phylum Arthropoda; class Arachnida; order Araneae; family Theridiidae; genus Parasteatoda; species Parasteatoda tepidariorum. The sequence goes on from NC_092209.1 coordinate 67,248,000, forward strand.
TGCTTTGCAACAAACTTTTTTTCTTTGGTAAAACTAATGCGTAATTGCGTTATACGGATGAAAGAAACATACGAAAACCTTCCATAGTTAGCTAAACGGTAAGAGAATTTATTGAGCTGACGAGTAAGCTAAACGCTTTCGTGTAAAAATTGAGTTTTAAAGTTACGGATGACCAATTTTATCCATACTCGATTCTCATTATAAAAGTAAATCAACTAAAGCTGAAAATGAAATGATTTCCAAATAAATTTTTGTTGAGTAATGTAAAAGAAAGTAATGTAAAAAAAAAAATTGTTTATCTTCTTCAATGATGCATAAATTAGTAATAGGATAAGACAAGAGTAATTAATGCGTCATTTGTAAAGAAATATTAGTATTTTGTTTGAAACTATTGTTTGTTGTTTGTCCATTTCTGTACTTTCATTTGTCTTTTATTACAATTTTTTTTTAAGTCATGTTGTCTATTACATTTTAATAAAATGCTTATCCTAACAAACCCAAATAATAAAAATATTTTATTGAATTTACTCATTCGCTCAAAGTAAATTTAGTATGACAGTAATACAGTCATATCGTATTTTTCTTATATCGTACAGTTTCCTTAGAGTTTTATTCGCTACGATTTTAATAACTTTAAATAAATATCTTTATATAGTTATATAGTATGCTCAANTTATATATAACTTTATATAAATAATTATAGATATTTTTAAATGTAAATTAAATAAATGTAAATTAAATAAATGTAATTCTCTTCTTCTAATTTTAATTATAGTCGAAAAAATTTTTAGCTTTAGATTTCTGCATTTGTTCTTTCTTCTCCTAAGCGACACTTCTATTTAATGAACACATTTTTTTGTTCTGAAGAAATCCATTATTCCATGGTTTCCCAGAATTAAAATTTTGCTCAAAAGTAAAATATGTCACGTCTGAATCAGTTATTTCAGCTTGATGGGTAAGAAAATTATAAAATACATGGACTTATAAAATTACAATTACTTTTATGAATCGTTTTAGGGTTACTATAACTGTAAACATGGTTGTGTTGAATATAGATGAATGTTTTCCGGTATTGAATATTCGGTAAAATTGGTCAGAACGGGTAGCCGATAAAGTTTCGATACCGTTTCAAATTCCAACGACCTTTAACAACCTGCTCATTTGTTTAACATTTTTTTTTAAATAAAAAAAACTTGAGTCTTGATTTTTTTTTAGCTCAAGTAACAAATTTAAAAATAAATGAAAGTTTCTACAATAATTGGGATCAAATACAGCCAAGAAGAAAATTTCCTAGAAAGACGGCAAGTCGTTAAAGGTAGCTTGATTGTAAATTAGCTACCGGGTCTCGAGACAAAAAACCAGGTATGGGTATCAGGTACCAGATGAGGAAAGTTTTTTGCTGGGTCCGAGTAATAACCGTGTAATACCTGTCACATCCCCAATAGAGGTATATCGAAAAATACATGCCAAATTGAAAAAGTAAAGAAAAGACAAGTGCGATATTGAAAAAAAAAACTATCTAACGATACCAAATTCGACTCCACACTAGGAGTCGTCACCCTAGTCATGGTGTGACTAATTAGACTAACTAATTAGATTTTTCAAACTATCAAACATGTATATTTTTACATTTTAATCAATTCATAAAAACATACATGCAGTTGGAAAACTTAACATTCAAAATTTAAAAATTTATTTTGTTTTATTGTTAAACTTGTAAATTACAAATGCCCTCAATAGTTTCCAATATGGTCAACTCACAATGTGGATTAGTTTAGCTTGACAAGTTTCCTTGTACTTTTCTTGTTCAAATATTGACTTATCTTATAATTGAATCTGTAACATTCGCATGCATATCATCGTCTACTCATTTCCAAGGATTAAGTATTACCAGTATTACCATTATTAAGTATTATCATTTCCAAGGATTAGCTTCACGTTTAATAATATTCTTGGTTAGAAAAGGCTAAGTCCCTCCTCAGCTCGTTTCTCCCACCAAACCTTTTAATTCTAGTGAGAGGCTCTTTTCTTGGGGACTGAGCTCAAATCTCAAAAGAATGGAGAGGAACTTTTAAATTTGCTTTTACTAACCATTTTTGTTTAATTTTCATACATAAACTAATATAACTCTACCCGGCAGTATCTTTCGAAGCATGATATACAATGTCGTCATCCAATCAGAATTTGAGAAATAAAGCGCAACGGTATTTTAGATTATCTATACATTTTTCTGACAAATTTCTATTGCAGTTTTGCGGTCAGCATTTTTTAAAAGATAATTCAATATTATAAATTTGCCTGTTTTTAGATTTTTAATAACTATCTTCATTTTTTCGTAGATTATGCCAAAAAGTTTTTTGTTATCATCTAAATCGTTTTTCATTATTTCAAACTGTGATAAAATCAAATTTTAACAACAGGCAAATGTACAGTTTTAAATTATTTGCTCTAAACCACAAATCTTATAATTCTATTGCATTACATTTTTTGGAAAAATCCATGAAAGTTCTGAAAATCATTAAGTTCTATGTCTCCTAATATAATAAAAATTAAGAAAGAAAAAAAATCAAGAAAGCAAAAATCGAAAATTTAACCTAAAATCCAAGATGGTGAGTGAAAAGGCTGCTTAACATAGATTTGATTTCAGAAATAAAATTCCAGATTCGATTGAGATAAAATTTAAACCAAATTATTTTGCTCCGTCTTTCTTCACTCACAAACTTGTATTTTTAATTCTTACCAGATTTTTGGTTCGATGGTTAATTTTTGGTTTGGTTCAAAATCAAAGTTCGCTAATTCTTTTTTAGCTATGAGATTATTTCAGAAACAGTGCGAGTAGTTTATTCCTAACATCTATTTATAATTTTAAATATTTATTTCTTATTCATTACTTTAATTGCATATATTAGCAGAAGTTTTACAGAAAATATATTATGATAGAGAAAATGCAACTTATTTAGCGTTAAAAAATTACGACAAAAAAACAACAACAACCACTTTTAGAGTTAATCTTGAAATTTTAAACGTTAAGAGTTAATATCGTTAAATAAGATAAATAATTTTCGTGCACATAACTAATGATGTTTAGTAATAAATTATTTAATTATTCTATTAACTTCATTTATTCTTGTGATAGTTACAGCAGAAAATTTCAGAAAACTTCATTATCTATTTCTTATGACCATGTCATAGTTTATTTGATCCAATGAAAATGCACGGAATTGTATTATCTTCTAATTATATACAAGCAATTAGCATTTTATGAGTTTAATCGTAATCTAAAATCATATATAAAATAGGTTATATGATAAACTTTACAAATTATAAATGGATAAATAAAATTATATCAGCCACCATTCAAGGGGTTCAAAAGTTTAAACTTCTAATAAATCAAAAGTAAAATGGAAGTAATGATTTACGATTCCATATTGTGGAAGATGAAACAAAAGTACCGTCTTAAAAGTCTAAATTCAAATACCATCTTTTTAAGAACATTAACTGCATCATAACTTGCTTATGCATGCGTAGCTTAGTGAAAACGGATTCATCAAAGAATAGAGACGCGGCGCACACCATGGTTTTATTACTTTCCAAATGAAAGAAATGCGAGACATAACGGAACATCGGATAACGATATCAAAGAATTATACCGGCAATAAATCGATTCTATATATCATAAAAAAAGTATTTAAAGAATTTAACCGAAATTCTTTCTTAAGCTTTACTGTCACATTGGTTTTATTTGAAAAAAAAAGTTAAAGAGAAAAGCAATGGTATAAAATGAAAGCAAGCTTGAATTCGGTCACTATAAGTTCTTTAATCATCCAGCTATACAGTCTTAAGAACAGTCTTGGTTATATTTTTCATAGTGTATTTACTCAGAGCATTGGATATGAATCAGTCTAGTTTCTTAATTTGTAATATCTTGATGTTATTTTTGGCTACTTCTGCGTTTGGTGATTCGGTTAAGGGTGATGTACCGAATAAAGATGATGAACCAAGCACCAAAAGCAGAGATGGACGTTGGCTAGATAAAGATGAATCTGGAATGTCCGTACAGTTGGGATATTATCTACCATCTAACCCTCAGGATTATTCTAACGACGATGACAACAGTGCAGATGATCAGTTCAGATTGCCAACGTCTTTCGATGATTTCAAACCAGGTCCAGGTCCGACACAATCTAAAAAAAGCTCAGTTCCCGTGGGTGGATCCTTCAAAGGGCAACAAATGCCTTCTAATTGGAAAGGATTTTCTAATGACTATGACTTTCCCGGATCTTGGTCGCCTTTGCCTTCAGATGTGACTGCCATGATCACTGCTCTTCAGGACGCTCAAAACAAAAAGCCGGCAGGTTTTCTTGATAAACTTACTTCGCAGCCTATTTTTGCAGTAGCTGCCTTAATACCAATTGCACTTCTACTAGCTGCTGTGCTACCATCCATTTTTAGTTTCTTTCTGCATGGCAATATGGCGATTCCAACAGTGGCCACTACTGCAACAGGCAACAATGGAAAAGTTCAGAGAAGCAGCGACCCGTCAATGGTTTCAATCATTGTAAAAGCCATAGAAAAATTCGAATCAGAGAATTTGTACGAGCCGGCTTGCTTGCGTCAAACGATTTGTAACGCCATCAAAAACAACCAATCAGTGGACTTCAAAACAATCCAGAGGAGCATATATAAAGCTTTTACGCTATTTGATGACTATTGGATTGCAAAATTCGGCATGAAGGAACTCATGGATGCTGTTGTTAGAGGTAACTGTGAAAGTTTCAACTGTTCCAAAGCAAAAAGCAATTCTGTAACAGTGGGTGATAAGAAAAAGAACGTTTAATAATGTTTCCTTAAAATGAAAGAATTATCTTTGCTGAATCTTGGTTTTTGCTTCACTATCTGCTGGAAATTTTAAGAAATAATCTTTGATGTTCAGAATAGGTAAAAACGTTATTATTTCATAATTATATGTAATAAGTAGTGTTTAGTATATAGACTTATGGACTATTCAAAATCAATTAATAAAAAGACAACTCGTTTTCTACTTATGACATCCATTTAAAAAATTAAAATAAACAAAGAATAGTAAAACTTTCTCTGCCTATTTTTTACAGTTGAAAAAATTATATGTTAAAAAACTCGGATGGTCTAAAGTTTATCTATATTAATACCTGACTGCTTATTAGTATTGAATGTATTAAAGTTTTGTATTTAAATGCTTTGTTTAACTGCAATATAGTTTTTATGGAAACATTTCTGAGTGTGAGCATTCTTCAAGATGTGAGTTAAATATACAAGTCAAAATGTAAAGTAAATTTATGTAAAATATTTGTGCCAGTAAATAGATTGTAAATAATATTTGAAATATGCTTTTTCATTTACACAATAAATAAAATTGGAAATGAAAAAAGAGTTTTTTTAATCAGCTGCAGAATATAGAATCTTTTTTGCAATTTGTCATTCGCTATATGCATTTTTTTTATTTATGGATATTTTAATTGTTTATTACTTTTTAATTTTGAATGTTTATAAAATATTCTTTTAAATAATTTGATATTTTAAGATTATGAAATATATCATAAAGAGTTGATCCCCCGAACGCAAGCGCTCTTAAACACAGGGAATTTAAAAATTGGTTGCTGGGGCTGCTATCCAACACTTGTGATATTTCTAATATTCTATTCCAAACTATTTTATTTTATTTTTGTAACCATCGTTAAACAGCCGACACAATTTTGGATTTATGACTAGCAATGTTTAGTTCTGTAGCCTTGTAACTTTGAACCCAATTCAGAAGACAAGGGAACTCCTGCATCGAGAAAATTGCCGAAGATGAGAACTTTTTTATGGAACTTTCCTGCATTTGCGTTTACGGAGAGGAAAACCACGAAAACCTCCCATGGTTAGCCTGACGTCAGGGGACCCATGATTCGTCTACTATTGAGGATAATTTAGATCAGAACTGTTTTCGGTGCGAAATTCGTATCAACCAGCCATCACTGGTATTCGAACCCGGTTCACCACATTGGAAGGCGAGCGTTCTATCCCCTGAGCCACCACGGCTCTATTCCATACTATTATCAACATTTTAGAACGTCGTTCATAATGTTTCAGTAACCCATTCAACTGTACGTTTTTTCTACCATTTCGGTTTTTCCGACATTCTGAGCATTATAATGCTGTTTCTCCCAGAAAGCACGCTATAAAATAAATATTTACAGATATTTATGAAATTAAGATACATTATTCTTAGTAATATTTTAAACACAAATCTCCCATTGTACGAGTCTCAGGGGAAAAAATAATTTGTGGAATATTGAAAATTATTTTTAAAACAGCGTTTTTTAAATTATGATTGGTCTAACGCAGCGGTTACCAACTGGCGACCCGCGGGCATTCGTCTTTGTAGCCCGCGAACTAAAATATATTAGTTGTCATTTTTTTGCGGACAATCTTCGTCACAAATCTATATGGGTTTAAAATACTTTTCTTTCGTTAAAATAAACCCCAATATCTTCGTTTCTGTGAAATTTAATATACCAACGTTGCAAAAAAATTTATTTCTCAGGTAAAAATCTACTTATTTTAATTTGTAATTCAATACTTTTGCTTAATCCCTCGGTAGGGCCTACTCCTAAACGAATTCGTTCCGCGCAAACTGTTTGCTTCTCGGCCAGATCATTAGTGTGAAACGCCGATCACTGACAGTAATATTCAATGTTCCTTCAAACATAAAAGAGTCCCATATAAAATTTTGATAAAGTTGCGGCTCGCCATTTGACTGATGTTTTTAATTGCGGCCGCCGGCCTCATTTAAGTTGGAAACCCCTGGTCTAACGTACAAAAAACCTATTTTCTACAGTGCAGAAATCAACACTTTTTTAGTTTAGGAAATAGGTTTCTTAATGTAAAAACAAAATGTTCCGTTACTGTATACAAAAAATTTTTTCATGTCACAAAATAACCGCTTTTTATCTTTTTATAATGGAATTCAAGGCAAAATTTTGTCACGGAATGTTAGAATGCAAAATCTATTTCTGCAGTTTAATGATTTTTTTTTAGTTGAATAATTGACATTAGGTTTCGAAAAATGCTAAATTTTCATATTAATAAGAACGTTTATTTAGGAATTATATTTGAAAAACGGAGCCACACTTCTTAAAATTACTTCTCATTTATTTCTTTTGAGTTTCACGATCTGTATTTCTTTTAGGTTAATTTTTTTTTCTCCAAGCGCAGATGATTATTTTTTCAGATCCAGGTAATCGTCCATTTCGTTACAATTAAAATATAATTCTTACATAAAGCTATAATAGTTGTATATTTCGAAAACAGAATATTCAGTGATTTTATAGAAAATATTAACGTTGAAGGAAAAGAAAACAATGACGGATGAAAACGAAATTACGGAGCCTCCTAGTAAATATAAAAATTATTAAGTATTATAAAAAAAAAAATTAGGTATTTAAGACAGCAGAAGAAAAATACCAATAAAGAATTGATGGAGTTGATCTGCATTGATCATTGATTGATTTTTGCTAATTAATCTGGCGAATTTATGGAGTATATCAAGAGTATTAGAATTAACAAAAAAGTATTGACCAAACGAATGGCCTTTGAAATGTCCAGTTCCTTTTGTGCAAAACTACCAATAAAATTGGTTGGTTTGCTTCTCAAAGGCATTTCAGCTGATATATTTATTATTTTTCTTATACACATTTATTGAGGTAGTCTTTTTTTTAAATAAAAAGAAACATGCTGGGGAAATAAAAAAGAAAAAGCTAACTTGCTTTTATAAATTTTTATTTATGCAACCAAATCAAGTGACATTTAGGCTTGATCAAACGATCGGCTTTCTTTTTTTTGCACTCCTTTCTGTTCTGTTTATCTGCTTCATCGATAATTCTGGAATATTTGAGGGAGTGCTTAGCTGTTATTTTACTGCAAAGGTTCCCAATTTTTGTTCTTTTTTTTTTTNTTTTTTTTTTTTTTTTTTTTTTTTTTTTTTTTTTTTTTTGGATATGGAACCTTAAATGATCGATCATGTTTTGGAGGAACCTCGAGACTTAATAAGGGTGCGTAGACAGATTTTTCAACAAAAAATAAGCACCCTTTAAGTACTTTTTAAGTACTGAAAAGTATTTTTAATCACTTTCCAAAAAAAAAAATCATAATTAGGATCTGTGCAGTAATAAAAATTATTTTTTTCTGTCGTTTAAAGTTCTTAATTTATGGACATAAAATCAATAAAGTTCAAAAACATTTTCACAAACCTCACATAGTCATGATAAAATAACTAATTTCTGATAAATATTGCAGAGAAAACTGAAAATCGTGCATGTAATTTAGAACAACAATCGACACGGCAAAGAAAAAATCCTTTTATAAAGATAGAAAACTAAGCACTTTTTACAAGCCCCGAATTAAAAAAGCACCTTTAAAGGCTTTTAAAAAATTTAAATAAAAGATAAGCACCTTTAAGCACTTTTCAAAAACGCTACGCACCCTGTTAATAAATCAATGAAAGTATTAAATGATTGACATTTTATTAATTATTTTTAAAATATTTAATGAATGAATAAGAGCTGTTGGTGGCTTTGGGGATAGAGTGTTCACTTTCCAATGATGTAAACCGGGTTCGAATCCCAGCGATGGCTGGTCGATGCGAATTCCGCACACAGCTCACACCGACCACAGTGCTGACGTAAAATATCCTCAGTGGTTGACGGATCATGTGTTAAGAGTCCCCTTGCCGTCAGACTTATCGCTTGTGATTTTCCTCTCCATGTAACGCAAATGCGGATTAGTTCCATCAAATAGTCCTCCATGAAGGTAAATTTGTCTCAATACTGGAACCAGGAGTCGCCTTGTAATATAGTAGTCGTAATCCAAAGTCTATAGTCGTATCCAAAATTGGGTCGGCTGTTCATTGACGGTTATAAAATAAAAATAAAGTGAATGAGTGAAAAACGAAATGGCATATAGTCTTCTCATTTGATTTTAGTATATGTATAAACTGAACATACATGATCTAAAACTTGGTTTTCATTGAAATAAAGACGAAAAAGGACCAAAATAAATGTGGAAAATGTTTATTAGAAAGACATATTTCTTCATTGCTGAATTTAGTTATTTTAACTCTATGCAAAATTGTATGCAATTTTTCATAATTGGTCCTTTTTATTATCCATTCAATGTATTGTTATTAGAACATTTTTAATTTTGTTTTCCTTTTTCCCAAGCATTTTAATTAAATAAGTTCATAAAAATAACGAAAATATTAAATAAATAATGGATAATTAATCGGGTATAAACTTAATTAGTTTCATACATCATAACTGGCAAAAAAAAAAAAAAAATCCCAACTCTTGGAACCCTTTTCACAGGTTCCGAGGAACACGCGTTGTTTACAGTATTTCTGATTAAATACTTGCATGCCAAGAGGATTATATACAAACCATATCGAAACTTGCAATTTGTCGGGCAATATTATTTTTGAACCCAATTGCAACGTTAGTTGATTCAAAAAAATTTATTTTTAAATGTAATTGGGTATACTATAGCCTACGTCACAGATCGTGTTATTCCTACTAAATTTAACTAGTAAACAGCATTTTCTGCGAACCTGATTTCTAGCAACAAGTAAAAGCATCAAACAAAGTGTCTTGTTATAAGTCGCTACTCGCCAGGTTGGAATTGTATTAGTCTAGTTCCTTTGGAAATAATTTATATTGTTGTTTTACCGAAGTTTATAAATTTAGTAATCATATTTAAAACTCAGTTTATTAATTAAACTAAAAGGTAAATGTTATTCCTAGTAAGTGGAAGTAGTTGTGCTTTTTTCATATTATACCCAATTGAAGAAAAATATATTCCTTATTTATCGTTTGGGAAATTGCATTATTGACAATTCAACTTCTTTTTTAATTATGATCGCCATTTGGCGAGCGTTAAAAATCGATGCTGTCTTAAAAAAGATAACCACTCAGTCAGCTGAAAATCTATTATCCATTTCTCTTCCACTAATCTTATCACTTTCACTGCTCCTTGTGCCTCTCTTGCTTTTCAAACTCCATAATAAAGATAATATTAGAATGTATCAAGCATCCAACCACTTCAACAACCGAGATAAAAAAAGGAAACTTTCAATGAATGTTTAAAGAATAAATTTCATCATCATACTGCCGGAAGCAATAGTGTCTCCATGACCGGAAAGAACATTTACTTATATAAATAAACACACGCCTTTTTTCTTAGAAAAAAAAATTCAGACGGCTATCAACCTATTCATGAGCTTCACGTGTTGTTTGACCGTATTTGGATTTTGTGGTTAGTAAGTTTACCACAAAGGATGGAAAATATATATTTTTTTTATATATTTTTAAAACGGAAATAAGTAATGATATGCAAGATTCCAAAATTCATTTTTGCTTTGAATTTTATGAAATCGTTTATAAGTTCATAACTTTTCTAACAATACAGCAGAAGTGAATGAGAAGAAACAAAAGTGATTTAAAATATATGACGTAAAATGGCCAAGCAAAAATGAAAAAAACAAAAACAAAACACAGTTGCCGACAGAGAAAAATTTCAAAACAGAACTAAAAAATCCCCGGTGGCACAGAAGGGGAAATCAGGGTAACATGCATTTCCAAGCGTTATGGAGAGGTTGAGAGGAATTAATGTCTTTAACTAAGGAATCAGCCTTCATATGAATAAAACAAGATTCCAAAACATCAAGATGAGTTAATGTGACTGGGGTGGAAATAATTTTGGTATAGACGAAAATGAATTTATGCCCAAGATTCCAACAATGAGCAGAAATCGATGATTTCTCGAATTCTTAATAACGGACATATCGTGTGCCATTAGCTTAAATTTTAAAGCGCGTCTAGTTTATTCGATGTAGCCTAGGTCGCAAGGACAAGGAATGTGATAAATGCCACAGCGATTATCAAAACTAGTTTTGATGCGAATGAAGCTTTTAATTAAGTAAAGTGCAACCACTTCATTTTCTTGGGATTATTTAAATACAACAAATGTGTAATATGCACAATGCTCTCCAAAAGTGTTCTTAGAAGGGTTGCCCACCCTGCCAGCCTTTTCACAGAGGCAAATCATCCTCGCCTTTTTTGTAAAAATTCTGTCACCCCCCTTTTTTTTTAGGGAAAAACGTTCTCCTTTATTTGACGAAAAGAGATAGAGGTAGTAGAAACCAGGAACGTCAGAATATCAGAAGTACTTCAAACTATCTTTAGGTTAAGTTAATATGCATAAAGTATTATTTCCCACATTAATTTGAGTATTTTGAATTCCGTTTAGAAGGGCACAAATCCAGCTAAATACCCAGCCGCAGAACACTCTCAGTTCTTAAGTCTACAGAGTTTGTGCAGAACGTACGGATGTTAACGCGTGGGATACTGCTTGAAAATGCTAAATTTCTCAAATGTAATTAACAGAGGGATGGTTTGGTACCATAACAAGTAGCTTTGCAGTGTCGAAATACTGCATTCTATGTTATTAATTGTATAACAAAGATATCCCTTGTTCCTTAGAAACCAATGGTCCAAAAACACTTTTTCCAGAAATTCCTCACCAAATGTTTCCCCAAAAAACACTTTTCTTTATTTTTACAAAAATTTATAACTGCATATGAGCATTCTTATATTCATAGCAGTGGTGATAGGTGCATCTAAAAAGTAAAAATTGATCGAAACTTAATTCATCATTACTTGATTTATAATTTCCAATTTAATTATTCACTCAATACTGCCTCTGTGCATTATATTATCAATGGTATATATTTAAGACAACAACTTTTTTTGCATTTACTTTTAATAATAAGCTTATGAGAACTATGTTGCTGATTCTAATTTTTTAAAATAATTTTTAATCTTTGTTGGTCACCAATTTTTGCATTTTTAAGCACATGTACCAATACTGTCACTGCATATAAATGTTTCAAAGAAAGAAAAAACGCTATCGCCTTCCTAACTAGCGATTTCACATATTTCCACAATGCTTTTTTTTTTCTTAGCTTAAATATTAATTTGGGAACCCTAATGAGCAACTTTATAGCTCTATTTTTGACAAGGATTCTAAAAATATCTATTAAGAGCGGTGATTACAGAGAACCATATAACCGGAGCTACAGCGGTCTTATTTACAATAGTTTAGACCTTATATTAAAAATATGAATGCGTTACTAAATGCCTTCTGTAATGACATTTTATAGACAGATCATGGGTTCCCTTGTCAGATCAGAATTCCCTTGTCGCCAGGCTAACAGTGGGAGGTTTTCAGGGTTTTCCTCTCCCTGAAGCGCAAATGCGGGTTAGTTCCATCAAAAAGTCCTCAACGAAGGTTTGTTTGTACCAATGCGTGATCCAGGAGTTCCCTTGCCTCTTGGATTGGGTTTAAAATCACAAGGCTATGGAGTTGAACATTGATAGTTGTAAAATCAAAATTGAGTTGTCTGTTGAATGCCGGTGGTAAAATATAAAAAAAAAATTTAGAATCGTTTTAATAGATGAAATAAAAAACTACGAGCTTTGGGGGATACAAATTAAGAATACAAACGTTGTACATTTCTGAACAATCACATTTGAAGCCAATAAGTGCAATGAAGGGTGTAAAATCATCTAAAATAATATCTCACATAAGGATAATGCTTAAAAAGAGCGGTTTAAAACAGGCTGGTCTTTGATTATTTTAATCCAGTTTTTGGTCTTCAGAACTCGATTGTAATTGGTCCTTTTCATATTAATTTACGACCCATAAAGGGGAGTCTTTTGCTACATGCTTTTCAATCGTTCTGAATATATTTGTTAAGAACGATCAATATGAACACATTGTATAATGTGTAAAAAATTGAGATTGTTGAACAAAGGTGATTTGAAATCAAACGCAAATTTTTTTACAAATGCACATACATGTATTTAATTTAATTTTTTTTAAAAAAATTCTTTTATTTTGATAAATCTTTTTTAAATGTGCTTGCATTCGTTAAATTTTTTTAATCATTTAAAGAACATTCGCAAACTTACCACCGAGAAGCAAATTTTTAAAATTTCAAAATGTTTCATTTAAAAAATATTTATTTATAATTTACCATTTTTAAAAAAAAATGAATAATTGTATTTATTACTTAAATTTATTTTCAAAATTTTTTCAACAAAAAAATCAGAATATTGCTTGATTAAAAAGAGCATATTTCTCTTTTATTAAAAAAAAAATCTGAATTACCATCTAATTAATATTTTTCAATATCGTGTAAAAAATTGCAATACAATATTTAATAAATACTAATTTAATATTTCATTCAGTTACTTTTAATTGATTTTGGATTATATAATTCAAAATTGAGAAAATGTAAAGACAGCTAATCGAAATATTTCAGATACACTAAATTCAATACAGTGAAAAGACTTAAATTTTAACCGTTTTGTGACAAATATGCGTGTTAGTAAAATTAAAAATGAAAAAAAAAAACTAATATTTTTGTGAAGTATATGCACTTCTAAACTTTCTCTTTAAATGTAATTGAAAGGTAAGTGTATTAAATCCTGATATTACATTCCTTCTAAAAAGTTATGCTGATATCTCTGTAAAGTAAAGAAACGTGATTGGTTGATTTCAGCAGTCAAGTCGGTAGGCGTTATCGCTTTTATCACCGCAAATTGTTTAAGCCACAAACACTATAATGTCGCCAAGCATAATAGAATTCATATCAAGAATTCAGTTTATTATACATACATCTATTCAGAAATAAAAGACAACCTTGGAGTAATAAAATGGCAACAAGAAAATCGCCCTAATGTTTGTATTCTTAGTCTAGACGTCAAGCCTACACATCATATCAAAAGGGTTAATGAGCGCACGATGTTACATAATTAAATGGTAATCTATTCCATATTTTCTTTTTTTTCCCGCCTCCCAATCAAGATAAATGCTATTCACGACTTGTTGAGTATTAAAAGGAAATAAATGCGGTTTTGGTGTAATCATTAAAATTCATCGATGTGATGTTGGTATTAATCTAATGAATCCAGGAATGATATGAAAGAGTTATTTTCATAGAGAATGAAGCTATTAGGGATTTAATAACACGCTATACTCATTAAAATTACATACAATGTAGGCTTTATTGAAATAGAAAAAAAATCACTTACAAATAGCGTTAGCTATCGAATTTTAGTGCAATTTTTTTTTAAATTTAAAAAGCACTTTATATTTTCACTTATATCATTTAAAATTGTCTCTTTCTTCAAATAATCTGCATCATACTATTTAAATAGTGCACAATTTACTACTTCTTAACTTCTTGTGATGGTATTTTAAAAGGAATAACTTCGAATTAACTTTGCTAATGTTTTGCAAATAGTATTTATGACTTATTCAGATATTATAGACAGATGATTTTTAAATTGATATTTAAGTTTTCCTCATAAGTTGATATATTGACTAGGGAGTTATGGCAGAGGTTTGAAGAAAAAAAATTAACTCTTAAGATAAGAACAAAACGATAAAATTTATTAAAGGTACAACTATTATTTTACCTTTCATTTTTTTTATTCTTTAACGTGTTTGGAATATTCTTCTCAAACCATTTTATTGGAAATCAAACACCCAGATTGATTGTGATAGTTAATTTATGCTAGAAAGAGAGATTTAAATAGAACAAGTATAAAAAATATAACTACTTTTTTGCGGAAAATTTAAAATAAAAGAGTGAGTTTTTCAAAAATAAAAGCTATAAATATTTAAAAGAAAATTTTTTTTAAAAAATTTTGTCAAAGAAAAGTAATTAAAAACAAATGATAGAAGGCGAATAAACAACTTTTGGAAAAAAATTAAAATAAAAACTTAATTTAGAATCCATAAATAATATTTCCATAAATAAATTAAAATAATGCAGGCAAATATAACCCATAATGGGAATTTTTTTATTTATTTATTTTTATTTTAAAGCTGTTAAAGTAAGATTAATTTTAGTTTAATAGATGAAAATGATAGAAGTTTTTAAAAAAATTGAGTAAGTTTGTAAGATACAAAAGAAACTAAAAATAAAATTTTTAAATATTTATTATATTAAAATTTTGAAACTTACAAGATTTAAGGCACAGCAGCAGATAAATTTCAATATACTAAATTTAACAGCACAATATTTTGACACATGAAATAAATAAAAAAAATCTATATACAAACTCTAGAATGAACAGTTCATAGTTTAACTATCTTCATTATCAGCAAGCTTTCTAGAATATCTAGACTTGGCATCTCCTTTGGATTGAGCTAAGCATGGAATATTGTCGCATTTTCCACTACCGAATGATTCTACTAAGTCCTTTACTCCTAAATTCTCTAACCAGGAATTTCCTGATAAATATCTGGCAAATGTGGCAGCTTTTCTTAAATACCTAGATTCTTGAACTGGAATCCTGTCTTGGGCAATCTGGCAAAAGATTCTTTGCATGCAATCGGGATTACTGATACTTTTAGCTCCAAAAGTACCAATGGCTTCCATCACAGGCGTCAAATAAGGGAGAATATCCAATTGCTCATAGTTTCGACCAGTGTTTCCTGTGGCTGTTGTACTGACCATTGGCACGCTACCACCATTCATCCACATGTTCATGAGAGTCGGTAAAACAGCGGCAAGCAGCAAGGAAATTGGAATGGAAGCAGCAATGAGTAGAAGAGCTGGATCTGATCCGAGTTTTGAGAGGAATCCTGCAGGTTTGCCTTCAGGTTTAACGTCTACCATGGCATTTTTCAAAGCCATCAAATACATAGGATCGACTGCCCATGGATCATTTCCGTTTATCCAAGGATTAGGAACAGCTTCTTCACTGCCATCCGGAGCACTAGCATCATCAGCATCTCCTTTCCATACGCTCCAGTTGAGGTTGGCACCACTTTTTTTCATGACACCACTTCCAGCATGTTTATAAGAAATGTATTTATTTTTGTTGGCCAAAGCTCTCGGACGAGGACCAGAAGGACCAAAAGCGTATGGTACATCACTGCCTACTGATCTATCCGGAGCTTCGTATTCAGCAACAAATTTACGACCACTTCTGTCACTAGTAGGGGCTACTGTTGTAGTTGAAGTTGTAGTTGTTTCTTCATCGCTTAAAGCGAGTTTCACCGACAAACACAAACAACATATCGTAAAAATGTAATGTGCTGTATTCATATCAGAAAATTTACTGGTAATCCAAGAGATGATAGTAGTAAGAAAGCTGAATGATGGAATGACTTCAAAGGTGTGAAATTGTCTTTTATATTTCGCTAGATCTACAGAAAGCTCCGGGTGATAATCATGAACCGTTTAGCAATCGGTCGCCTTTCGGAATAATTTAAATGTGAATGGAATGAGACAGTATTATAGCGATATTTATTTTGCATTTTTAAGATTCTCTTAAGTTTTGTGTGAATAACGAGTGGCATTTTGTTATAGTGAATGAGCGCCATTTTCACAGCTGGTTTGTTACGAAGATCGCGTCAACAAAGCTTTATGCAAATGACGATCGTTCTGCTGACACAGAAATGCAAATAGAAGTTCGACGAACAGGAAGAAAGTTGACATCCAGAAGAAGAAAAGAAACTATCTGGAAACTTCTTGTGCATCCGGGTCTGGTTTCATTTCGTAGAAAAGTGTTTAATATTATTTTAAATAAAGTAATAATTATTAAGCATTTTTATAAATATGAACTTCTTTCTTTATTATCGGAATGCATAACAGAGGAATATTTCTAAACTAATTGGGAAAACATAAGTCAAAACGTGTCTATTTTTAATAAATTGCATATAATTAGTAATTGTAATGAAAAATAAGTAATAATTATAGAAAAATCAATTTGAAAATTACTTGAATCAGGGTCTATTAAACGAAGAAAAAATTATAATTTATGAACTTTCAACTAATATTTAAACCTTTTGTGCCCATGAATTCATTTTAAGGACACACTAGAAATGCATCATAAACTCACGGAAACATATTTTGACATAAATTAATTTTAATTATTAATAATTATTTTTAGGTACGCTACATTTTAGAAGCGATCGTAAAACAAAACAAGTAATTATTGAAAAATTAATCTAAAAATATAAAAATTTTTGAGATAACAATATTACGTAAAAATAACAATTTACGAAATCTTATTTTCTTAAATTAGTAGTACCCACGCCACAGTCCCAATTTTAGGACACACGAAGAACAAAACTATGCATCATTAATTTACAAGAAACTTTTTGCCATAAATTAATTATTTTTTCATTTAAATTTTGTGAATGGCAGAACGTCATTGAGTGTTCATTTGCTAATGTTTCGTAAGTTTAATTATTTAATAATTAATTAATTTGTACATAGCAAATATTTTAGTTGGTACAATCCCAAGAATAATTTTTTTCTCAAAATCTTAAAAAATTTTTGATTTTGAAATTTTGATTTTTTCTCTAAAATTTAAAATTTTTCGATTCTATTTTTAAATGAAAAGGAGTCTTAGCTTTTTAAACTTATTTCCAGTTCATGCCATGACACCTAAAACTAACATAAAAAAATACTGAATAACTGCTCTTTCGGTATCAGAGCGTTATAATTCCATACGGCTTTAAATAATTGGAAATATAGTTTTTTTTCTTTTTTAGGAAAACGATAATTAACAAATGAACAATTGAGGTAATGATTTTTATAGTAAAAGTAAGCATTTAATGGAATTGATCAAATAATTATTTTTGAAACTAGTTGCGAAAGTCATAATTATAAATTTTGGAGGAAAAAAAGTTCGATCATTTATGTAGAATGTTCAACAATCATCTCCCTTAATTTGACCTTTTTGGAATATTTCTACAAAGTGAAGTGTAAGATGAGAGTGTTATATCTTGGGATACTTCTTATAGCCTTTCTTTATTTTATCACGAATAAGAATTTTCAATCTCTCTAGAATAAGTAAATAAATAAATAAATAAAAAAAAAACAACAGACACAAAAAAGAAAACTATGGTACTTAAGGGCGAAAATTATTTTATCTTTATAGACGTAAAACGAAAAACGTGCAGCATATCACTTTCATAACAAACTTAGTGATAATGCACCTTACATTTATTTATTTTAGAACATTTCAAAAATTTAATTTTGTTGTTTAAAATTTGAAATAGAAATACGTACACATATATATATATATTTTAAACCATCTTTTTCTAATTTCCTTTTAACCAAAGTAATAATTTGTAGTTCAAAATTAGTTTATTCACAGCTTCATACCAAATCAAGCAGGATAAAATAGCGTAAGGAAGATAAAAGTTTAAATTGACAAAACAAATTCATTCCTCATATTATTTATCAAGGTATTTGCTTACTTGATACTTCACTTATAAGGAATTAATAAAACTGAAATTTTAAAAGGTAAATTTTCTTAAATTGAGGCAACTTTTTTGCTCTTTTTTAGAAGTGATGTAAATTAATTGCGACAAGGATGTATTCAAAAGTACGATTAGCGATATGTTTTGCTTTTACGATTTATGAAAGATTGATACTTTTACAGTTATTGGACACAGAGTTGCATTTGGCATTCAAGTTTTTTTTCGGTAAAAATGGTCAAAATTTCGTTAGAAGCTAAGTTTCATTTGGAATAAAAAATTCTGCTTTTAGCGACTCAAAAGCGATTTTAACTTGTATTGTCTAGTAGCATGGAGCTCCAATAAAATTTCACCGATAAAGCTATTCGGAAAGTGGTCGAAATTCGATTGCAAGCTTCTCTCTTTACAGGCACGAAATCGAGTTAAACCTTTATAAGATTATAGAAAAAATACTTCCAACAACTTCATTAATTTCTACGTTTCGATGGGAAGCTATTTTTCCACTTGTGATTTGTGCAGTCCTCTGATTAACTTCACGATAAAAAAAAAAAAACAAATAAAGGGCTTTGTTTGCGTAAAGTGGGCAACAGTAAGGGTTTGCGTAGGGTCAAGAAGAGAGACCAAGGATCTATTTTCTCTTGTGCATTATGTGCTCGTTCATTTGATAATTTCTCATCGAGTTTCTAGCTATAAACACAAAGATCAAATTTTGTAATTTATATGAAGCCCAAAACTTCAAATTTATAAATAAATCACCACATTAAGTAAAATTTTAAAAATCGTATCTCCCCATATAAAGAAAATGGTCGTAAAGCTTAAATGAATTTTAGATATATAAGCTTAATGAATTTATTTTTATAAATAAGTCTCAATCCCAAATATATTTTACACTAACTAGAAAAATTGGTCCTAAAAAGAGTTAGTAAAAAAACGCATGACTAAAAATTTATGATTTGGTGCAACTGTCAAAACAAAATCATAATCCATGTCATTGGCTCATCATTTTATTGGCATGCTTGTTATTTCACATATTAAGAATTAAATTTCTAACGCTTGTCGTCATAAAAAATTACACAGTGCGTCAATAACTATATGAAGGCTCGTAGAAATGTGTAGGATGTAGAAAAACTCCCGCTGTTGACATCTTAGGAACAATTAGCGTAGGCTTAATTCCAGTTTGAAATCTTGGATGATTGATTATATATCAAGGTCATCTTCAACGGTTGCGCCTCCCACAAGTAAACTCAGTAACAAAGGAAGTTAGAGATAAATAAATATACAAAGTTATTAAAACTTTAAAGTTTTTTAAGCGTAATGATAGAAATTATTTTACTTAATCAAAAAATTTAAGCAATATATATGCTAATGATGATTGCACTAAAATGTATAATTTGACAATTATCTTTAGAGAAAACGAATGAGTAAGGAAGTTAAGTGTTTGTTTAGAGAAATAATGAAGAGTTAAATAGGAAATCTTCAAGATGATAGTTTGATGTGGAAACATGAGCGATAGTAAAAGTCAAAACGAAAATAAGTGGATGTTTCAAATAAATATACAAAACTTTCATCAGTTTTATTAAGACTGCGTCTAACTAGCTTTCGTGTTTGTTAAAGGTAAACTCTTGCAATTGAAATTTTGACTCCTTTCAAACTAGCTAAAGAACTCTAATCTCTACCGGATCTGTACTTGATGACAATGCAAGATGTAATCCTTTTCTATTGATCATTAAAAGCGAAAATTATATCGTCAAATTGTGTTAAAAATGGAAGTTATAATCATCAATCCTAATTATAATCACTTTCCGATTAGTTAAGATTGTACAAAGCTGAATCGGTAGCTCTGTGTCTGAGAGCAATGCGAGTTACAATTGTTTCGTAAACGGTACAATCAAAATTTTTTCGCCAAACAAAACTTCGACAAATTTTGATAAAGCTTAAGGAAAAGAAGAAGAAAAAATTCCATAAAAAATAAAAAATAACGAAATTTTTTTTTCTCCAAAAGACTAACAAATATAAAATTATTTTGTTAAAACTTGGGCTCATTAGTTTTGGTGAACTTTTGTCAGCTCCTGGGTCTCTTAAAAATGATGCACCCTATTTTTATTTTTATGTCTGATAAAAACTAAAATATTATCTCCCTATCAGTTCACTAGAAAAATGCTAAAAAAGAACCTTTTTTTTTAATGTTTTCTTTATGTTTCTAATATTTCGCATAAGCCTAACTGTGGAATAGTATGCTTAATGCTTTATCCGTAATATTAAAGTAGTAGCTAAAACAGGAAGTTATGCTTTACACATTATTCCAAATTTGTTGCCATTTTTATTTTTTATGTATCTTATTACTGTACCGTATAAGGTCACTAAAAATTAAATATCAGGGACATAAATTATTTTAACATCTGTAATGTAAATATTGTTGTTGAGGTACTATCTTGTATATTAAATTTAATACTGCAATAAAATCTTTTGAAAGTTAGGGTTTGTTATGACACAACTTCAATTTATTTTTAATTTTAGACTAGAATTTATATAGAAGTATATTTTCGCCTTTACTTTTCTTAGTGAAAGTGTAAAAATTGAGAAGGAAAAAAAAAACTTTCACTTCTTTGTGAGTAATTGTTGCAATACACACGGTAAATATGTAATAACTAAAAAATGCAATATCTAAAATTGATATACATTATTAGTTGCAGTGCTTTTTTAAGCAAAATTATCTATTAAAGTAAAGTGACCAGTTTAAAATCTGAAGTTAATTTTTTTTTCAATTTAATAAAAAAAAAGATATTAAAGCAAGTAGGTATAATAAATGAGGAAACGAAGTAATCAAAAACTGAAGTACTAGTCGTTATCTGAGATGTATACATACATCCACAAAAACCGGTTTGAAATATTCATTTTTATAATTCCAAGATAACACTGCTGATTTTTCCTGTTACAGAATTTTTTTTTAAACGAGTCTCGGATATTTTCAAGTCGCTGATATCAAATTTGCAATTGCTTTCTTCCTAAAAGCTATAGCTTTTTTAAAAAGTCATTTGTAGTCTATTTTTTGTCGAAATGTGCAAGTTTAGAAACGTTATATATAGAAGGGGGCAGCCTGAATGTTGCGAAAAACTTCTAAGGAAGTTAGGGCGCATCATGAGTATTAAAATTCCATAAGAATCCGTGTCTAGAAATGTAGCCATACGCCGCTAGGGGAGCTTCCCTATCACTATTTTTAGTGTTCTTCTGAACAAGTCAAATTAGATAAAACGCTCCTAACTGCTCTCTTCAATACCGGGAATGGGTTCCTATGCAATTTTGATACCCTGATGAGAGCACATTTAAGCGATTCCCTGTTGATAAACTTATGTACAGTGCGCAAAATAAAAAACGGACCATCCTGAATGTTATTATTCTACTTAACAACAGTCGAAAATTTCAAATTGTAAGGCATACAATTTTTTAGAAATATTTTAAATGTAATTTTACATGGCAAAATACAAAGTTTGTGCGAAATCGGTAGATTTGTTCCAGAGAAATAAAATTTTAAAAAAGTGGTTTTTTAAAACTCGATTTCTAAGGAAATAGCGGACCGATTTTGCTCAAATTTTGTATTTTGCCATGTAAAATAACATTCTTTAGGTTTACATAAAAAATTGTGTACCTTACAATTCAAAATTCTTTAGACTATTATCAAACAAAATAATAAAAAATAATAAGTATTTACTAAATAATTTTTTTTTGTTGCATTTTTGAATTCTGTTCAAAAGAATTTCTAGAGATGTGGCGAAATAAGCAAAAAATAAACTTAACATTAAGTGGTCCACACTTTGGTCTATATTGCGTCTACCCCTATATTTTGGGGGTCAGAAAACATAGTCCTTCAAAAAAGGTATGTTTATTCAGAGAAAGTGCGTTTTGTATCTGATTTTTAAAATAAAAATATTGTCTTCACTATTCAATTAGCATACTTGAGGTCACCCACTCAAACCATTGAGTCCTAGCACGGGAAGATCCATTCGTTAGATCAAAAGTTATTCTGGGTGGTACGTTTATTTTTTTGCGCACTGCACATTTCGACCAAAAATAGGTTAAAAATATCATTAAAAAATTTGTACCATTAGAAACAAAACTAATTTCAGATTTGAAATTTTCAAGCATTTGTATAAATACAACAAGAAAAATGTTCTCCAGCGTTATCAAAAGAGTCACGATTTCGCTTATAATTAAGAAGAAAAAAAATTAAAAGAGGGAATAAATAGTGCAGGAGAGTGTTTTTGATTGTGCCGCTGAACTAGTGGAAATTTTAAAGACTTAAAAGCAACTATTTGAAAACATTACTAAGGAACAGTGTACCGTAAAAATTTCATTTTTGGTTTCTTATCACTTAACTGCTCCTTCAATTATATATTTATTAAATACAAAGCGAGTAAGATAAATTATTTGTAGATATCAGAGCAAGGTAGTGGATCTTTCGAACATTTGATTTTTTTCGTATCATCTTCAGAGACGTACAGGGGGTGGACAAAGTAATGGAAACGCTTCTATACTAATGCATTTTTTTCATATTTCGCAAGAAGTAATTAAAGAATTATTTTTAAATTTCAGAATTGCTAAGACCATGCAATATCTCATACTTCTTAATGAAGTTAAAAGCTTTTAGAGGTATAAAGGACCGACAACGCATTACAAACGGAAAATAGTGTTTTGGAACACTCTATGTCAAAAAATGTTGGAATAAATGTGTAACTTGTAACAATTGTTTTGATTATTACAAGCGATAATTTCACGAAATTTCGTAAGCCTAGCTTAGACATTCATGGAGATATGAAATTTTTTATAAAAACTTTTTTTTGTGTTATGTTTCTTTGCTATAACTCTAAAAATATTCGATAAAATTAAACAGAATTTTTGGAGCAATATTTAATTAATTACAAAATTATTGCTATAAGACTTTAGAAAAATGTTTTTAAAATTGCGCAAGATATGAGTAATTAAAGTAGTTCTTTTACACTGCGCATGCGCGAAAAATTTTAACATTTTTTCTCATAAGTTTGCAGTGAATCCGTATTTGGCAGCTAATGAAAAAAGTCCGGTGTGAAAATCTTAAAAATTTCAAGTAATTTTCAAAGTTTTCAACCTTTTAAAAGAATCTCAAAATGATAAGGGGTTTTCTACAAATATTATTCTGCATCACGAGAAAAAATTTTTATAACAAATAATTCCTTACAATAAACGTTTGTACACTGAAATATGATTGTATAAGAAAGAAAACAGGTGGAAGAAAAGATGCTTTTAGGGGTGATGATCCCACTTTAATAAATTTCGTTTAATAATACTAAGGAATTTGTGGAAACCCCCTTATCATTTTGAGCTTTCTGTTAAAAGTACAAAACTACTTAGGAAATTGCTTGAAACTTCTTAATTTTTAAGATATTAGAATCAGACTTTTTTTTATTTTATAAGTTGCCAAATACGATTTTCTATGAAATTATGAGAGAAAAAATAATCTCAAATTTTTCCTAAGCATGCGCAATATAAAAGAACTACTTTAATTACTCATATCTTGCGAAGTTTTGGACAAATTTTTCTAACATTTAAAAGCAATAATTTTTCATTTATTTTAAATTGTTCTAAATATTTGTTTTATTTTATTAAATATTTTTAAAGCTATTGCAAAAAAACGTAAGACAAAAAAGAATATTTTTTTTTGAAGTGAAACTTCTAATGCGACTTCCAACAAGGTTGCGTTAAACGTTTAACGCTACCATGGAGGGGGTATGAAAGCACTGTTGCGTTAAACGTTCAACGCTCCTGGGGAGGGAAATTTCTCGTTACCTGAAGCTGAAACATTATTAACCTTCCTTAAAGACAAATTTGTATTGGAAATGATAAATGGTAGGAATGATCCAACAACCAAAGGGGGAACTACCATTGATGCAGTTTTTGCAAGAAATATTGAAAAAATAGAACTCAAACATTTCGTATCTTACTTTAGTTATCATAATCCCATTGTAAATGTTATAGATTTGGATATTTCTCCACTCGAAAATGATAATTAAAAGATGCGATCAATTGTGAATTGTAAGCATTGTTAATAAAGTTTGTCTTAAAGAAACAATATGATTTCACTAAAAATCAATTTCTACTCCTTCCTATTTTAATTTTCCACATTACGAAGTTTCACTTCTTCCGCTCGGAGGGACTCCACGTATTGTTTTTTCATTTATTTTTATTAATTTTTTTATTTTTTATTTTTATAAAACTGTCAATATTTCAACAATTATCTAAGCTAGGTTTACGAAATAATGTGCAGTTATCGCATATAATAACCAAAATAATTGTTATAAGTTGCAAATTTATTCCCACATAGGGTGATTAAAAACACTATTTTCCGTTTGTAATTTATTGTCGGTTCCCCAAGCCTCTAAAAGCTTTAAACTTCATTGAGAAGTCTGAGAAAGCGTATGATATAAACAATTCTGTAGTTATAAAATGATTCTCCAATTATTTCTTGAAAAATATGAAAAAAGTATTTGTACGGAAGCGTTTTCATTATTTTGTCCAACCCCTATATGTATTAACTCAATAGGCACTGTAAGGCCAGGTGGCAATAATTTTTTAGAATTAATGCATTTGAAAATGAACATGTAAAGTAGATTAAAGATTATGTACGAAAAAAATAATTAATTTTATTTCTTGTTTCCCATACTTCCCGCCAAAGCTTCCATATCGGGACCGACGATCAGAGAGACCATCGTCAACTACTTGTTATAAATACTTTGAATCAACTTTTGGCAGGTATTGAAGATTGCTTACTTCATAAGATTTTCTGCAATTATAGTGAAAACTATTTTTAAAGATAGTGTTTACTAAAGTGAAGGAAAGACAAAAAGTCACTATTTTATTATTCTGCCTATTTTCATTATAAAATTTGGATACTTAATAAATATTTTTAACATTCTCATAAAAATTAGTATGAGATTATCATAGTTTATACTCGTAAATCATTAATAGAATTTAAATTAATCTATGAAGGGGAAGCAGGACAAAAAATGGGTAGTTGTTCCTACAGCGGGAGCTTTGGCGCCTAAAGGGTAACTTTGTTATGGGTCTATGCAAATAACTTTGTTAAGTGCCAATTATTTGATTTTTGTGCGTGTTCTAAACAAGCTATAAAGACCCGAAATGGTTAAAAAAAGTTATTTACGGTCACGAAAATATGCAATTCAATTCTAAGATATATTTATTTAACACACACAAAATATATTTATTGATTAATTTTTTCTGCAAGTAGATATACTTGGGTTATCAGCTGATAAGCAAATCAATGCATCGAAAAAGAGTTTTCAGCATAAAAAGTTTGATAATTTACAGAAAAACTCACAAAATTAATTAAAAGCCAGTAAAATATTCACAATTTTTTTCATCATATTCCAGTCAAGAAAGAGAAGCACTGCTTAATGATTAATTGATTAATAGTTAAAACGAATAAATAACTATTATAAGTCAAGCGTAATCATAGTGATTGAATCCACACAGTAAGACGAATTTCGGAGAATACATAAAGAATTAGCATGACAAAATGTCTCCAGCAATTCAAAACGGCTATTAACCTTCCTCAATTGCGTGACATTCAAGAAACGGTATTATTTCAGATTTTAACAAAGAGTTTCCACACACTTGACTGACTTCAGCAGGATTAAACCTTAAGCATGAAAAAATATATATTCACGATTGAAGTTTAGGTCAACTTTGACATCAACAGATAGTTCGTCTTTCGAACAAAAAGCTTATAAAAATTAATTTATATAACATGGATCTGCACTGTTGATTTTAATAAAATAGTGCCACAATAAATCATGATATTCAAATAAAATAAAGCTTGTTAACACTGTGATTTTCAGTGCAGATATACAAGTTTTAATACAAATTTTAATGGGACAACATTTAATAGGTTTTTTATCAACTATAAATATGAAACTGATATATCCAAGCTAACAGATATCTATTCGCTGACACTAGTTTACGGTAAAATGTTGATAGGGAAAATTATCTGTCTTTTGTTTTTTCGCTTGTCAATGTGTAATAATACAAATCGAAAAATGAAAGAAAAGGAAGTATTTTTAGCAAGAGATGGCGAGAGTATTGCTTCTGAAACCTACAAGAATTACAATTTAAAAAAGCGAAATAGAAACGAATTAGTTCCCGAGTTTGAACCTTCCAAATACGGTGATTCAATATCTTCTGATGTTGGACAAAGTTATAATCAAATTAGCAGTACAGATGACAGAAAGTTGCCAATGGAATCACCAAATAAATGGACATCCCGCCAAGACATATCAAGTAATCTTGAGGGCAATACGTTTCCAATGCCAGAGGACAGATTGCCAAATGGTAATGAAAAATCCACTCAGATACACCATAAAACAAGCGATAATTCATTGAATTTAAATTCCAATCACCTCATCTTCAGAGATGACAGTCTATGGAAGGAAAGCAAACGCAAAAGACGTTCTCCAAAATGGAAATCTTCACAAAAAAGTGTTCTTAACAGATACCAAGGACTTTTCAACAGACAGGGATTCGAAGGTAATGCTGACTTTGATAATGCAATGAACTGGCCAGATAGCACCAGTACATCGGACATACTGCCAAGAGATTTCATAGATATGATTACTGGTTTATCTGGACTTGAAAACAGGAATGATATGATGTACGACGACAATGACAGCTTCTTGGCTAAAATACTGAGCGATCCGGTACCATTGATGATTGCCACATTCCTGCCTTTATCGATAATATTGATGGCAGTTCTTCCAGTACTGATGGGGAATTTCTTAAGACCTAACAACAACAGTCCGCCGTCTGTGTCCACAACAGCAACAGGAGCCACTAAC
This sequence comes from Parasteatoda tepidariorum, assembly GCF_043381705.1. Taxonomy (NCBI): domain Eukaryota; kingdom Metazoa; phylum Arthropoda; class Arachnida; order Araneae; family Theridiidae; genus Parasteatoda; species Parasteatoda tepidariorum. The sequence continues at coordinate 67,275,242 of NC_092209.1, forward strand.
AGCAAGACCTTGGCGAACTCTACCAATTTTTTTGCCCCTATTCTCGACGCTATTGGAACATTCACGCCAAGAAGTGATGATTCTAATTGTGTTCAAAAGGAATTTTGCGAAGCTATGAAAACTCATCAATTTGAAACTCAGTTTTTACAGAAAGCAGTTAAAGAAATCGCTGAATATATCGACGAATTTTGGCTAGATTCATTTGGTTTAAAGCCCCTTCTTCTATCATTGAAAGATGGTAAATGTGAGAGGGTAGTGTGTTCAAAAATTAAATACCCTGTTCAGGCTAATACCACCAGTATTTCAGAAGACTTAAAAGTTATGTAACGTAGATGTTATAACCTTGTTCCAAGGACGTTTTTAACCCACCCATTTTTAGATATGCTGTACCTGTTTCAAGGAGCATAATCATTATACTAGTACAAGAGACTTATAGTTTTAAAGTACCCTGTGAATGTAAGTTTGTTATGTCATTCATTATTTTTAATTGCATTAGATAAATAGTAAAAGGTGGAAAAGAATTATATTTCTACCATAAGCTATGTTTTTGTTTAATTTTTTGTTAAATTCTGTTTTCACAATTTAAACACATTCATGTTAAGGAACTCTTTTTAAAATGTGTAATTAATAAAAAAATAATAAATACTAAGCAAAAAAGAATGTTTGACATTTTACAACATTTTAATTGCAATTTTAAAAATGAGTTGTATTTACAGAAAATTACAAAGCTTTCATCGTGGCAATGACGCGCCTTTGTCCCACCCTTTGCTCTTAGACTCCCCTGCAGCACTCAAATTTGAATAAAACGCAAATTCCTTTAGAACTTTTTTTTAATTTTACTTTAAGAAATAATAATCAATTGTAATCAACAATCATATTCACTAATACAACAATAGCGCACAGGGTGTATTCCTGGAAGACGAGTTATTTCGTCCGTCGCCATATAAGAGTTAAATGGAAAATGCGTGTTAAATAAAAAGAAAACAAATTATTTTTATTAATGTAATTGATAGTTAAATTGTTCAAGAATATAAATTCTAAATATTACACTGATATTCTAAATATTAACAAAGATGCTACTATTTAAATAGAAAAAAAATCGCATATTAAAAATTTTTTTCAAAATTAGTGATTATAACTAAAAAAAAAACATTACTCATCAAGTTGATTATTTTATTTCTTTTCTGAATGTAGGTAATTAGAAAACTGTAGTCCAGAGGCAACAGTTATACGAGTAAGATATTGTTACAGTTCAAATTCAAATTTTTCAATAAAATTTATGTGTTTGTGAAAAAAAATGCAAAAGCTTAGTTGAAAAATTTCTTGTTCATATTTTATTTTAGTTTATTGATTTAAACAAAAAAAAAATATTTTTTAAATTTTCGAAGATGCATTGATGCCTTTCAGAAGGTATAATTTTATTTACACAATATTTTTTTTAAGAACTATCTATTTTCTAGGACACTTTACGTATTTCTCCCTTAAATACAAATTTTTAATCCATTTATAATTTGATTGTATAATTTTAACACTTTATTTATTCAATTATTTATTTTATTTTCCATTACAATAGCTTTTATTGAAATGATTTGGTCACATAACGATTCTAAAATGCAAAGTTTACAGGCCCAGAGCTGACTAGGATTATTGACAAGTTTACGAGTGAGGCACTCGTAATCTTAAACTAATATAGGAATATAACTTACTTTTGCACAAAATGCTTTTAAATGAAAAGACATAAGAGAACTATATTTAACGAATTTAATCTTAAATTAATTTTAAAATTTTTTAATCGAATAATTGAATAAGACTAACGTCACGTGTGGTTATCGAACCTAATTGGTTGGTGAGTCGGGTAGCAGCTCCAGTGTTCATGATTGTCTTTGTTTTTACAAAGTTTAGTTTTGTAGAATGGCAACGCCGGTGTAAAAGAAGAAGAATAAAAGATTATTTAGCTTTGCGATTCGAAATTATTATTTCTCTTTTCTTTGAATTCCAAGATGCTAAAGTTGTCATGTAATATTATTTTATCTTTATAATATATTCCGTATACCGCAACAATAATAAGCAAGCTACAGTCGTGACACTTGTTTATACCACGAATTAGCATCCAATCAGGTTTTACACTCACGCGTGATGTCACTTTTAGAGTAAAATTAAATCTGATCAGAAAATTGATTCAGTGTGATAATAAACAAGCTTCATAGCTGAAACGTTAACACACCGTACTGTTTATACACAACCAGCTGATTTTTGCTGTCTTTTTTTCGAGTTGCAGGTATCTAATTTTAGTTTTATAATTCTTAAAGAACAATACAGAGCCTTTATTTGCAAAATTTAATGAGTTCCCAAACCCAGGCCTCCCAAGGTTCTCATAAATCGGCAATTTATTTTAAAATATAATTTTTTAAAAACGAGAAACAATAATTGTAAACAATTTAAATGTTGATAAAAAAAAACATAACTGTAAATAACTGAATAATAAAATAATTCCCAAGTAAAATGCTTCAGACACAAAATCTTAAAGTTCAAAAAAAGTAAAAGAGTAGAACATGAAAAAAGTATTTATACTTTGATTTTTTTTTTTACATTTAAAAAGTTTATGGAATGATAACTTTAGACAACATATCACGGATAATAAATGAAAACAAACATTCAACTGGAATGAAAAGAGAATAAAACGCGATATTGGCGAAAAATTAATGAGTTCATGCTATGACAAATTCGCCAAGAATTCGTGTCCACATAAAGATGTTTATTATCTCGCGGGTCATAAAGTTCAATAAAAGACAGGAAGCTTCCTGAAAAGACAAGAACAGTGATGAAAAATAAAAAATAAAAAATTCCGGTGCCCACTTGCTGTAATTAAAAACACTGAAAAAGGAAATTGTGACAATATTGCGGAGAAAAAGTTCCATAAATTTACGCCTTTATGGCCATTAAGTAGTTCATACAATTAAAAATGATAATATTTTATGAAAAATAAAAAACGAAAAAAGAAGCAGAATTTTAGATATTGAGATTGTAAAAACTCTTTTGAATAGACTGTAGAAAGAGAAGGAAGGTCAATATATCAACGTTTAATTTTAAAGTATTACCTTTTTAAATGGTATTTTAAAGTAACTTAGTTTATTTAGAATAAGTTAAAAACAACAAAATGATATTTAATGAAAAATATAAAACGTAGACAAGAAATACCGTTAGAAGTTTAGATATTACATACTAAAAATTCTTCTTTAATGAACTGTAACCAGAGAAGTTAACATATTATTTCATTTTCAAAATATTTTAACTACATACTTAAGAAAAAATTAAATTAATGAAAGTTAATTAAAAAAATAAATAAGACTAGAAACACCGTTAGAATTTTAGACATCATAAAAAATCTCTGAATTTATTGCGAGAGATTAAATTTTTATTTTAATATATTTTAACGAAATAGTTTAGATGAAGTTAAGTAAAAATAACAAAATGATATTTTATGAAAAATAGAAAACGTCATATAAACATCTTCTCATTCCTGTTTTGTTAAAACTTATAGTTTTGTCTAAAATAAATTAAAAATGTCATTAAAATAATTAAAACAGATAAATCATGAAAAATAAATAAAAGTGACTAAAGATACATTTTAAACTGGACACCTCTAATTATTTAGTGACCCTTCACAATATGACCATGAGATATACAGGAGAGAGTACCTTATGAGAAGTACAGGAAAGTGCGGATGTTTTTCTTTTTTCATTTAGGTTTTACTTTTGTATAAAATTACATTTGCCAAAAATTTAAAAAAAAAAGAAAAAGGATTACATCTTACATAACGTTTTAAATATGCTAAACATCTTTCTCTTGCTGAATGTCGCATAAAGCCGGGGCATAATCAGTCTGACTTAACCACTGGTAGCTCTCCACTCCAAATAAAAATTACTAGGAGATTGGTTACGGTACCTTAACTATCAACGATAGACACATGAAGCCTATTGCATAACAGAGAAATACAATAAAAATTTTATTAGTAATTTCAGTTCTTGAATCTGGTCCATTCACTTAATTGGCGTAAAATTCCAAATATGTTCCTTTTCATCATAATTTTTTTCATCATTTCTTTTTTCGTCATTCGATAGCAAGAACAGTCCAGTGAAAAAATGCTAAATTCCAGGATCATTTACAAAATTAGTTTCGAACAATGGTCCCGAATTCGATAAGCAAGTTGATGACGAATTCATTATAAAGGTATGAATTGTTTTTCACTAGAAATGATAGCTTAGTAATCCAATTGTAAGAATAAATGATTCATTAAATTTTCTAGATTTTTATTTTTTCTATGCTGTTTATAAAAGATAACAAAATATAAAAGAAAAGAAAAAATATAACAATCTCAAATGCAAATAAAAGAAAAGTGTAACTATCTACCAAAATAAACAATTTCCTCATCGAAACGAAATGAAGAGGTTGCGATATTTGCTTATTTATTTACTTTCATTATTTATTATTATTATTATTTTTTTTACAATGTTGAGTGAGAAAGGCATTTTCAGAAAAAAATTTTCATTTATCGGTACTTATAGATATAAAAATTGTGTGTTCATCTATTGCTTTGGTGATAATACAGAGATGGTGTGATTAATCTTTTAGATTATTTAATACACCAACAAACGCTAGACGATACTAAAAATTTTAAAATCGTGATATATCGTCGAGAACTATTACTATTTAAACAAAAAGTTGCTGTAGACCTCTAGAAACTCTAGCTCTAACTTTAGATTTAAACCTCTATAGACCATTTTTTCTAGTATTGTTATCGTAAAATATTTTTGGTATCAAATTTAATTTTAGGTATAAAGCTAAACAAATTTACCTTTATACCTAAAATTAATTTGAATTTCAAGACCACTTTTTCTTCGTGGGAAAGGTAGGTGAAAGTTTTCAAACTTTTACCTACTGAAAATAATTTGTCATAAATTTTAATTTCTGGGCTTATAAATGAGCGAATTCATAATTTCGCTTATTCGCTCAGACAGAGAAGAGGGAAAACGTAGAAAATAATAAAGATTAATGAAAAGAGAAGAAGAAAAATTATTAAAATATTTTTAAAAAATATTAACAAAAATATTCAGAATATATATTAAACACATATATTAAAAAGCCGGAAAACACAATATTAAATATATATAATCTCTTCATCAGCTCACACGATTATATCCGCAAAAAGGAGTGCTTTCTAATATTGTATCAATACAGCCAAAGCAAACTATATCAATACAATAGCGTGAGGAGCACTAATTGAAGCGAAATTGAAACGAAAATAGAACACATTAAGTAAAAAATATACGTAATAAGCAAAAAACTGAAAATGAAATGTAAAGAAAATACGAAAAAAAAAACTTATCAATTTTCTTCATTTTTCTCTTTTATCTCTCCTTTTTGTCTTCATTGTGCTATATATATATATATAGAATGTCTCATACGAGTCTTTCTATATTGATTCATAGCAGGAAATAGACTCCCTTATTAATTCTAAGACATAGAAATAGTACTTTCACAAAGAGCCATAAGAAGTCAATATTCCAATTAAAAGATTATTTTCTGAAATTAATGGGTATACTCATTAAGGCAATCCGAAAAATTCGATATAGTTTGTATGACGTCATCTGTTGAAGAGAATAAAAGTGGTTAAATTTCCTCTTTTGGATGACGTTCGATTTCGCTAAAAGATTTTTTTGCTACCCATTCCTTTTCAGAATCCCTGGAAAAAAAAGACGGGACGGGCCAATTTTGCGTGGTTTTTTATGGTGTAACTGATGGTAAAACTACGGTCCGAATGGCCGTATGGAATACATTATACATGCTAATGATGTAGGATTCAGAATAGATAAAAAGTGGTAGGAAAAGAAGGAAGTACTAGTCTCTTATTCCGTTTGAAATTCGAGTAAAAAAATCTAATTTGGAGAGCTTACTCATCACGAAAGAAAGGAAATACACACACACAGGGTTTTTTAGATCAGAAGAGGGGAGAAAAAAAACTGCGAAAGTGCCCAAAAAAGGGACTCTTGTTCCGCTATGTCAAAGGTGAGGAATGTGAGGTCAGATAAAAGGTTATACATTAAGTTTTACAATGGATTTTTTTTATGACTGGGCAAAACTCTATGGATAACAATGCAACGCATTTCTCATTTTGGATGGATAGAGAAATATTACTCAGCAAGCAAATAAAATGACATAAAATATGAAAATTTGTTTATAGTAATGATCTTATTTAAATTATTCTAAAAGATAAATAAAAAAGCACGCAAATTTTATTTGATAATACATTCTTTAAATATTTTTAAAAAAATATTTATTAATTTATGTAAAAAAACTTCCATCATTGTTCAGGGGAAATTTTAAAAAATTTCTTTCTGATGCTGGACAATAGAGAAGAGTTTGATAAAATTCCTGTATTTTCTTTGTCGATGCCACAGTTTGCTTAATAACGGTATTTTCTGAGAAGGAATTATTCCGACACACCATAGAATGTTTGATTGTTTTTAGGGTATGTTAATGGAGGGGACATAGACACCACGAAGGGTTAAATATTTTACTTCTAAAAAGAAGATGTTAAAGCTATTTCAGGGATAAAAATTGCTTTTGAACTCTGTGTAACTGACCACATTAAGAAAGATTATACAAATTTCCAGAAAGAAAAAAAATTTCGAAACTCAATTTTTATTATAATTTAATTTGGAAAATAGGGTATAAATGAAATAACCACAGGACTAAATATCTGTTATAGTGGTCACATTTAACAAAAGAGACAGTAGAGTTGCAAGCATCACGCAATGCAGAAAGCTGTAGTAAATCACAAAATGACTTTTAGGTCTTTTATTTAAATCTTTTTTTATTATTTTAATCACATAAGCACAGAAAACCATATTGACTGGGAGTTTCTTGCAATCTTTCAAAAATTCGCAAAAGGTCATTTTTAAAATTATTTATTTACTTATTTTTTTGAAAAAAAAATCATAATCAAGTTGCATTATATCCGTTTGAATTGTGAATCTAGTTTCATAATCTCTCTCTCCCAAATTCAAATGACTCTTCTAAAGAAACGTAAGAAAATTCTAGATAGAATTTACTGGGAATTTTTCTTATGGATGTTTCTATTTGTTATCTCGAAAATTCTAGAAGCAGAGAGATAAACTTAAGGGATTAAAAATAGGAAGTAAAAGGGATTGAGTAATTGGTAAAATAAAAGATATAGAGGGAGAGAATGTGTGATGACCAAAATCAAAAAATGCCGTCATTTTCATCGTCTTAAAGATTTAACAAGATACCGAGCCTCTGTCTTAACTATTAATTATCAAGAAGTCAGAAATTATGAAAAAGAACTACTTCACATTATTAAAGGTAGTTAATATCTCATCAAGGTTAAACAAAAATATGAAGCATATTAGACAGCAATTTTATAATAAATTAATAGCTTTGGGAAAGGTTTAAAAGGACATTCGAAAGAATTTAGATATATTAATTTAAGAAAATATGGCAAAAGCGTGATGAATTTACCATTAAAAATCGTTTTATTTTAAGAAAATCTATCAGAATTAATACTACGAATAGAATTGAATAATGTGCATATATCTGACTTAATTCAAAATTCGCGTATTTGGCAACCAGTTTCCCCTATACTCTTCGCATTTGAAAATTTTAGAAAAACTTAGATTAACATAGCTGTTAATACCCTCCAATATAAATTTTAGTTTAAAAAATAAATTGAAAATTAAAATCTGTTTCCTAGCATATTTTCAATTTTGAATTTAAAAATGTCTCAACTCAAAGAAATTTCAATTCGTGCAGTTAAAATACCACTTGCTAAACAGTATACTTGTCATGAATACTTTACTATACAGCATACTTGTCGAAAATAATTTGTGACATAGTGAAGTTAAAGAAGAAATCAAATGTGAAAGTTTTTCAATTATTGAGTGAATTAAAATTATTATCTACAATCCTTATCAGAATCGAAGAAAATAATCTAACCAACAACAATTAAAATAATTGTCAACTGATTTCGTTTGGCAAATAAATTGGTTATGAGAATTTAAATTCCACCTTCATAATGGTGAATTGACAATTATTCCTTAGATTCTGGATTGCGCTTTTTTTTTCTTCACTTGAATATTGATCTGAAACCATTTAAGAGTACAAAATTTTTTGGATTTATTAATGATATGGATTTTAAAAAATAGAAATTAATGGCAATAATTACAAATTATTCTATGTAACAACCGCTACCCCTAAATAATGAGTTACTAGGAGGAGATTCCATCATTTACGAATGTTATACTTACAAACTTTAAAAGCATATAACTCAGTAACAATTCAAAAATTTTTTGTTTAAATAACACTTATTTACTCTTTCAAACTTATGTAAGTTCTTAAATGTTGTAGAAAGTGCAAATGGCTCCTAGACTCATTTTAACAAACATTATTAGAACTGCTTTATTAATTGAGTTATATTTTTTAAAGTCAGTATATAAGTACTTTTAACCTTGAAAGCTAATATGACATTCGTAAATGGAATTACTCTATGGTAAGTGGAACAGAAATGGTACTCTTCGGTTAGTCGGGCGCAAGCGAAAGTCGCCAAAAAATATAGAACTCCGACAACTTTTTCTTTCCTTATTTTTTGTGCTTCTTTTATTTTACTTATTTTTTAAGCACTAAACAAAATTAACGTTCAAAAAAATAAATAAAATAAAGAGGTAAAAAATTAAAAATGCAAAAAAAATAATAATAATAATAATAAAAAAAATTTCTTTGAATTTTCTTGTGCCCGGCTGGCCGAAAAGTATCATAAAAATATTATGTGAATAAGTAAATCAAGATATTAAAAATATTAGTGATTATAATGGCCCACCTAAAAATGAAGCATGCTAATTTATGAATGCATAAAAATGCTTCAGAAGAATAGTTTTCGAATTAACATGAAATTTTAAAATTTATTTTAACTTATAATTTCTTAATTACTATATGCAAATTTTTTATTTTTAAATGCTAATTCCTTAATAATTAAAAAATTGCAATTTAAGAAACAATTTCAATAACGCTTCCTCAATCGACGGAGCACACACTAATAGCTGAACATATTATTTCTATTTAAACCAAAGATCAAAGGGTTAATTTATTTCTCCAAAAAAAAAAATATATGTATATATA